>NC_138378.1:70921165-70949739 GCF_054177405.1 Leptonychotes weddellii | reverse complement strand
GAGGATGGGTTAGCCTGGTGATGGGTATTGAGGAGGGCACGTTCTGCATGGAGCACTGGGTGTTATGCACAAACAATGAATCATGGAACACTACATCTAAAACTAATGATGTAATGTATGGGGATTAACATAACAATAAAAAAGGCTTAAATTACTAATATTAGAAATGAAAGAGGGCACATCACTAATGATCTCACGGACATTAAAAAGATAATAAAAGAATATTACGAACAACTCTATGCCCACAAATTCTGTAACCTAGATGAAATAGATCAATTCCTTGGAAGACATAATCCCAAAACTTACACGAGAAATAGACACTCCAAATAAAACTATATGTATTAAATTGAATCATTAATAACCTTTCAAAATAGAAAACACCAGGGCCAGATGGGTTCACTGGTGAATTATACCAGCCATTTAGGCAAGAAGTTATACCAGTTCTTTATGATCTTTTCCAGAAAATAGAAGCAACGGGGATACTTTCTAACTTATTCTTAGGCAGCATTAACCTAATATTGAAATTAGACAAAGACATTATGAAAAAGGAAAACTACAGACTATTATCTCTCATGAACATGGATGCAAAAATCCTTAACAAAATATTGGAAAATCAAACCCAATAATGTATGAAAAGAATTCTGTACCATAACTAAGTGGGATTTATTCCAGTTATGCAAGGCTGATCCAATATTCAAAAAGCAGTTTGTGTAATCCATACATTAACAAGATAAAGAAGAAAAAATCATAATGTTCATATCAGTAGATATAGAGGAAACATTTGACAAAACTCAGTACCCATTCATGATAAAAACTCGCAGCAAACTAGGAATATAGGGAAAGTTCAACTTGATAAAGAACATCTACAAAAACCCTGCACTGTGAGAAGCTAGATGCTTTCCCACTAAGATCAGGAACAAGATAAGGATGTCCCTTCTCACCACTCCTTTTGAACATCATACTGGAAACCCTAACTATGCAATGAGACAAGAAAATAAAATAAAAGGTATATACACTGGGAAGGAAGAAATAAAACTGTCTTTATTCACAGATATCATGATTGTCTATGTAGAAAATCCCAAAGAATCAGAAAAGAAACTTCTGGAACTAATAAGCAGTTATAACCAGATTGCAGGATACAAGGTTAATATTACAAAAGTGAATTGCTTTCTTGAATGCTAGTGATGTACAATTAGAATTTGAAGTTAACACAGCACCATCTACATTAGCACCAAAGAAAATAAAATACTTAGGTATAAATCTACCAAAATATGTGCAAGATCTATATGAGGATAACTACAAAACTGATGAAAGGAATTGGTGAAGATCTAAGTAAATGGAGAGAGATTCCATGTATGTAAATAGGAAGATTCAATATTGTCAACATGTCTGTTCTTCCCAGCTTGGTCTATAGATTCAACACAATCCCAGTTGAAATCCAGCAATTTGTTTTGTAGATACCAAGAAACTGATTCCAAAGTTTATATAGGAAGGGAAAAGAGAATAGCCAACAAAGTATTGAAGAACAAAGTTGCAGGACTGACAACTAATTGACTAAGACTTACTGTGAGGTTATAGTACTATAGACAGTGTGGTATTGGTGAAAGAATAGACAACATATAGATCAAAGCAACAAAATAGCTCAGAAATAGACCCACACAAATATAGTCAACTGATTTTTGACAAAGGTACAAAAGTAACTCAGTAGCTTTTGAGTAAATGGTACTGGAACAACTAGACATATACCTGCCCAACCCCCCCCCCCCAAAAAAAGGGAAGAAAAAAGAATCTAGGTACAGACTACCCATACCTTTCACAGAAATTAGCACAAAATGAATTGTAGCTCTAAATGTAAAATGCAAAATTGTAAAACTAGACGATCACATAGGAGAAAATACATGACTTTGAGTTTGGTGATAATTTTTTAGATAATGGCATCAAAAGCACAATCCATGAAACAAAAAATTGAGAAGTTGGACTTGGTTAAAATTAAAAACTTCTCTGTGAAAGACACTAATAAAAGAATGTATACAGGCTAGACACTGTATGATAAAGGATTGGTATCCAAAATATACAAATAACTCTTAAAACTCAACAGAACAGCACAACTAAAAAATGGGAAAAGGACTTGAGTGGACATTTTTCCAAAGAATATGTAAAAATGACCAGTAAGTATATGGAATGATAGTCAACATCACTAAGAGTTTTAAGTGGTAAGTTTAAAGGCATATATGTTATATGTATTTGCCATAATAAAAAAATGCGCAAAAGATATGAACAGGCATCTCATGAAGGAAGACATTCAGCTGGCAAATAAGCATAGGAAAAGATGCTTAACATTATACGTCATTAGGGAATTGCAGAGTAAAACAACAATGAGCTGTTGTTATGTATCTATCAGAATTACAAACATTCAGAACACTGACGGCACCAAATGCTGGCAAGAATGTGGACTGATAGGAACTCTTACTCATTGTGGGTATGACTGCAAAATGGTACAGCCATGTTGGAAGACAATCCTGTAGTTCCTGCCACAGTTGCTGTTAGAACTCTGAACACTACTAGCTCAGTGTTTTTTCCTTTCCATACTCCATTTTCCCTATGTGTCCTAATTTATGGTATCTCTGAAAAGATAAAATTGTTGTTAGTGACCATCTAATCTGAAATCCGTGTAGGGTTTCTTTCTTTCTTTCTTTCTTGACTCAGTGTCAACTAATAACCTGTCTTAGGTATATAGGTTTTCACATTTTCTTGCTTGTTTTAAAAAACTATTTTCAATTGATTTCTGTTCTATAAATAAGGATTTTTTATTTGCATTCCCACTTCATGCTAAAATTATGGAGATTTTACTATAATTATGTAAAATGGGATGAGTATAAGCATATAGATGTTCATAGAGCTTGTATTGGTTTATTAAACATACTTATTTGTGTTTAAATTCAAGAGGCTAGTGATTTCACATTAAAAATTGTAGAACTAATTTGGTATATTCTTTTGTGAAACATTTTGATGCTTTGAATATTCATATTGCTACATAGCATTGATTTTATTATTTGTCTTTTTATAGAGAGAGAAGATACATGAGAGATGCAAGAATATTTGTCCTTCTAAAGATACCTTTGACAGGACTCTCTTATATACTCATGGTATGAATATGTGCTATTTGTAGACAATATGGAGATTAAATATGTGATATTTGTAGCATAGCATAAATATCAACAAACAAAATCTTAATTTTGGGACCTTGATGGCTGTTCTACCTATAATTTTTATTTTTAGTGAGATTTTTATAGCCTATGATCGTAATCTTTTCCAAACGCTTTTAAGAGAAAAACCGTGGGTCTCATTGTAGTGTTATCCTTCATTTCAGCAAATATTTATTTAACATCTGGGTGCTTGGTATTTTGCTTGTTGTTTAAAAATAGATGAGTAACAAAGAGCACTTGTCATCAAGAAGCTGATAGTCTCCTGAGTAGGGTTACATAAATAAACCAACAATTGAAGCCCTGTATATCAAGCAGTAAGTTCAGCGTGGCAAGATGGTATAGAGCTCCTAATTTGTTAAGCCTTAGAAAACTTCTAGAGTTGATGATTGCCTGTGTTCTAAACTAGCTGCTGAGAAAGATTTATGTGGGGAAAAGGCCTTCCAGGAAGAAGGAACAGTGTATGCAAAGCAATAGAGTCAAAATTAAAAAAAAAAACAGAGCATGTTCAAAGAACTGCAAGAGTTCAGTATGTTGGCTCTACTGGGAGTTAGAAGTGAGGCTGAAGAAGTAGGCAGGGGAGTCAGATCCTGAAGAGCCTTGTATGCCATGCTAAGGAATTTTTCTTTTCTAAAAGCTGTACAGAGCCACAGAATATTTTTAACCAGACATCAGATTTATGATTATACATTTCACCGTGAAAACAGTTGTGGAAAACAAATTTAAGGATGTTGATAAACTGGAGGCAAAGAGACGGTTGGAGGCCATTGCAGTAATACACGTGAGAAATCATGTGGCCCCAATAGCAGTTATAATGAAGATGGAGAGGAATTTAGGCATTTGAGAGATACATTAGAGATCAAAGCACAGGTTTTGGTGGCCAGTCAGTTGGTGGTAATGATCAGTTTACACACTGAGAAGTTTCTGTGGATTTCACAATTTAGGATCTCTTACGGAGGGCATTCAGACTTGAAGTGGTGATTACAGAAAACACAATCCTATATATTAAAGAGTGAGTACAAGAGAAAGAAATGGAGACTACCACTGTGAATATGACTTGAGGATTTGAGTTATAGGGTTTTGAGAGAACAGAGTGTAAGATGTTTTTGCATGGTCAACACTAGATGAGGCAGGAGACGCATTTGCATAACCTGAGAGTGAGTGCTTCCTTAAGTTTTGTACTGGAGGGCTTCCCTTGCCTCAGCCTAGTCCAGGCCCTGGGTTTTGTCTTTATCTTTTTTTTTTTATTTTGGTTTGTTTTAATGGAAGAGAACTGAGCATGTATATACACAGAGAGGAACTATTAGAAGGGAAGAGGCTGAAGATATGGAAAGAGGCAGAGGCAGGGTATTTGATGAAGCGCGCTCACAGAAGAGGCAGGAAGGCATGGAGTCCAACCCAGGAAGAATAGTTTTGGAAAGGACCTGAGATCTAGTTGGTGAGTATATTTTATGGAATAAAATGAAAACAAGTGTAAAAAAAATCATATTTTCTCTTTTCCTTTTTTTAATAGATAAATCCAGGACAGATCTGGAGCAAGTACCTAAGGTAACAAAGCTTAATAAATGAGAATACTGCTTCTTAATATCTTTAATTTTTTATAATCTTTAGTATCTTTAGTTTTGCCTTATAAGAAGCTTTCATTTGACTTTCTTACACTTTAACCACTTTGCCTGTTCTGGGACTTTGTGCATCACTTTTCTTCTTTGTTTTGTCATCATCAATTTCTTCTTCATTACTGAAATCTACAAATATGTTTAAGTCTCTCCATTCTTTTTTTTTTTAAAGATTTTGTTTATTTGACAGAGAGAGAAACAGCGAGAGAGGGAACACAAGCAGAGGGAGTGGGAGAGGGAGAAGCAGGCTTCCCGCTGAGCAGGGAGCCCGATGCGGGGCTCGATCCCAGGACCCTGGGATCATGACCTGAGCTGAAGGCAGACGCTTAACGACTGAGCCACCCAGGCGCCCTAAGTCTCTCCATTCTGAGAAAGAATTTTATTGATGTTACTACCCCTTCAAATTGTTCAGAGACATGTCCTTTATATGAAAAATTTTAGAGAGATGTGTAATAGATGTTTTCTTCCCCCCCGGGGAAAGAGTCTATTGCATTAATTAGATTCTCAAAGAGGTCTGTGATAACTGCTCTCTAAGGTGAGAAGACATAGAAAGACAACAGACAGAAACAAAAAGGCAGTCATTTTTAAAGTAGTTGATTCCTACAAAATAAAATTCAAACTGTCATTTAAGGCCCTTGATTATTCATTTCCATCATAGTCACACTCAACTTTTGCTTACTAATTTTTACACATTCTTTACTTCATCCAAACTATTTTGCAGGCTCTGTTCTTTACTTGCACTGTTCCTTTAGCCTGGAAGACTTTTCCTCACCTCCCCATATCTAATTCTTTCTTTACATTCTCTTGCTTAAATGGCAACTTTACATGAATACATTTCTTTCCAACTGAAGATAATTGGCCCCTTGCTGAATTTCCATAGTATTTTATGTTGATTTGTGCCTTCTTTTTAAGGCATTTGTCACTCTTCTTCTTTTAAGATATTTATGTATATATTTTATCACAACCATTGGACTAAAGATCCTTGGGATTAGGACCTATGTAATAATTTATCTTTGTTTCCCCCTTAGTGCCTAGCATAAGGGTTACATCATCAGTAAATATTCATTGAATTAATCAGTACTTTTAATTATACTAAAGCAGGGACTAGAAAATACACTCATGTCCCTAGTTAGTTTTTCCCTATCACTTTATACTAATTTTTGGATATAGATAAAATGGATCAGTAAATATAATAAAATATAGCATAGAAATTAAGTTAAACCATGTTTCAGGCCTTATGCTAGGTACTGGAGATACAAAGATTAATTAGCTATAAATCCAGTCTTAAAGGAACATATATATACATATATTCAATAAATAATTTTTGTGAAGTATGAGATACATAAAAATATATGTGGCATATGTACTTAAATTCAGAGATGGGGCGATTGATGTGTTCAGAGATGGGGTAAGTGTTCATACAGAGATAATGTTTGCCCTTTTGATTTGGTGGTATTCTCTAGGAAAATAAGCAGGAAAGGCATTTTAGGCCGAAAGCATGTACAAAGATAATTAAGCACAAGAGGATATGGAAGTTGAGTATTGCTAGAATGTAACTTGTAAATAGTGGGAGTGGCAAAATACAAATTGGTGAGGGAGTTAAAAAAAAATGAAGGGCCTTTGTTGCCATTCTAAAGAGTTTGGTCCTTAGGTCATGGGAATCCATTGAGAGATTTAAACAGAGAAGTTAATTCATTTATACTTGCATTTTAAAAGTATATCTGACAGCAGTATAGGGAATAGATTGAGGAAGGACATGAGTAAATAGCCATTTACTGTAATCCAGAGATAATGAAGAGCTGCACCGACGAAATGCTATAGATGTAGAGGAGAGAGAGCATTCAAGTCTTATTTAGAAAATACAATGGGTAGGACTTTGTGCCCAGATGGATGTGGTATGTAAAGGAAAGAGTGATCTTTTCATAGAATTGAATTTGTTTTGGTTTTAAAACTTAGTATATGTCTATCTACAAAACTAATTTTGAAAGCATTTTAAGCAGGAGAAAGTAGAAATATAAATACAGAGAATTTGATATTTGGCATTTTTTAAAAACTACTGTCAGTGGGAACTAATATAGAAATTTGGGGATAAGAGATATCCATCTCCCTTTGGTGTGTGCCTGGTGGGACTGCATTAGTGAATTTGATTACATAGTAATGGAATGATCACCTCCATTGGTAAAGACAAAAAACAATTTTCTATCTTTCATGAGTATTTTTAGCTTGATGAAACACTATTTATACATTTTTTATACAGATTTTTGTGTAAATCAACGTATCATCACTTGCTTTTGCTGTTTATGCTTCAGGTCCAAGTTAATCATTGTTTAATGGTCTTATGATGTTTGAAGGGATAATGGATGTAAAAAAATGTTTATCTAATTGAGGAAAATACATTTTTTAATAGATTTTTATGAAACCAGATTTTGCCTTGGACGATTCCTTAACTTTTAATTCAGTTTTACCATGGTCTCATTTTAATACTGCTGGTGGAAAAGGAAATCGTGATGCAGCTTCCTCGAAGTTGCTGCAAGAAAAGGTAATTTCTTTTTTACTCTTTCCATGTAGAAAACTATATTCTAGTTAAGTAGTACCTTTGTGTGGGTTCTGATTTAGTTATTTAGTAAGGGCTATTTTAATTTCATTTTTATTGTTACTGCCTTCAAATCTTAACTGATAAAGTAAAAGCATTTGATTCAATGGAAAACAAGTTGTGCTGGTGAAAAAGGAAAAGCTAATTGTTGGAGTGCTTCTTATCTAAAATAGCAGTTGATGGAATTTCAGTTTAAAGGATGTATTAGATAACACAATTAATTGCTTTACATTTATCCCAAACAATATATTGGCTAATTTTGTATTCTTTATGAGTGAAGCATGGAAAATCAACTTTTGCTGAGGTACCATTTTTCCTTATTTCCACATCGCAAGGATGATTATTTTGAAGCAAAAATACAATAGTTGAAAAATACAGTATTGTATTAAAAATTGTATTAAAAATACAATACTATAGTTTTTGGTTTAAAAGACTATAATAAGAGATGAGGAAGGACACTGTATCATACTTAAAGGGTCTATCCAACAAGATCTAACAATTGTAAATATCTATGCCCCTAACATGGGAGCAGCCAATTATATAAGCCAGTCAATAACAAAATCAAAGAAACACTTCGGCAACAATATAATAATAGTAGGGGACTTTAACACCCCCCTCACTGAAATGGACATATCATCTAAGCAAAAGATCAACAAGGAAATAAAGACTTTAAATGACACACTGGACCAAATGGACTTCACAGATATATTCAGAACATTACATCCCAAAGCAACAGAATGCACATTCTTCTCTAGTGCCCATGGAACATTCTCCACAATAGATCACATCCTGGGTCACAAATCAGATCTCAACTGGTATCAAAAGATTGGGATCATTCCCTGCATATTTTCAGACCACAATGCTTTGAAACTAGAACTCAATCACAGAGGAAAGTGGGAAAGGACTCAGAGATGTTGAGAGATAATGCCTAAAGTTTGAGCTATAGGTTGAAGAATCTAAAAGTTTAAAAAGTGGGAGAGAAATGGAAAGATAATGTAGCCCAAAAAATGCATATGCAATTAGAAAGGAAGAAAAGGCAAATCAAGTTTTAGGAGTCCATATTTGAAATTAGAAAGCATATTTAATATATGTTGCTCTAGGAATTAATCTTGGTTGTGTTACAAATAAAGTATGTATGAACTCTTTTAAGGCATTTGTCAACCTTTTAAGAGGTTATATACTTATTGGAAATAAACTGAGTTTTACAAATTGATAAAAGAATAATTTTTGAAATGTAAAGTAAGCAGCCTTGAAAAAACATCCCAATGAATTCTAGTATTTTCTATAATTTGTGACCGGATCTTGAATCTGTCTTTCACAGATTCTTTTGAGACAGAGTGGTAGAGTAGAAAGAGCTTCAGTTTTTGGGTCAGACAGACTTAGGTTCAAATTTTAGTTTTGCCACTTACTAACCACATGACTTTATTCAAAGTATTTAATGTCTCTGAGCCTCAGTTTCCTCATCTGTAAAATAAGAATACTAATACCTGAATTCTAAGATTGTTAAAACTAGAAAATTATGTATATAAAATACCAGTGCCTGGTATATAGAAGGAAGAGGTCAATAAATGTAACTATAATAAACTTTTAGTCAGATGAGTGATGTGTGTTGGTGTGGGGATTAAGGAAATCATTCTCTCTCAGATTTTAGAACTTCTAAAACTAGATTATAATCTCAGATTATTGTGGGGTACTCTTACTTTCTAGAAAGTAGTTGGTGTTTGGAGGGCGGTAATAGCAGGAGCAGAGGAAGAAGGTAAATCGGCTTCTTCTACTCTTTTGTCTTACGTTTATTAACGTTTCATCTCCCTTCCATTTTATTATGCCCAATATCAAGAATCCCATAATCAAATAGTTCATTCAATAGGATTTAAGATATATGTAGAAATCCTGTATCATTTTCAGAAAGTATTTGGATAGTCAAAGAAGGTAATACTCCATGATTTTTTTTTTTTCCTTCTTAAGCTGAGCCATTATCTGGATATTGTGGAAGTAAACATTGCTCACCAGATCTCTCTACGTTCTGAAGCATTTTTTCATGCAATGACCTCTCAACACGAATTGCAGGACTACCTCAAGAAAACTTCCCAGGCTGTAAAGATGCTTCGAGATAAAATTGCACAGATTGATAAAGTAATGTGTGAAGGATCACTACACATTTTAAGACTGGCACTTACCAGAAACAATTGTGTTAAAGTGTACAATAAACTCAAGTTAATGGCCACTGTACACCAGACTCAGCCTACAGTACAGGTGTTGTTATCCACTTCTGAATTTGTTGGAGCATTGGACTTAATAGCAACAACACAAGAGGTTCTACAGCAGGAACTTCAGGGCATTCACAGCTTCCGGTATGTCCTTTAAGTAAGCTTTTAGAAATAATGTTAGAAGTTTTTAAAGAATAAATTTTAGTGTATAATGTTAGCTGGGGAAGTGTGAATGTATGTAAGTTACATGAATATTTTTTCTTACAGACTGATCTGTTTAGTAATGTTATCATTGTGATATTTTAGTCTTAGCAATACAAAAACTGTAAGGACCAGTATTTACAGAAACATTTGAATGGAGAAACAAAATTAAATTTTCTGGTAGATGGTACTAATGAAAGGCCAGTCACAACTTTGAAAATAACATTTCCAAAATGTTGAAATAGTTTTGTGTCAAGTTAATAGATCAAGGTGCAGGAAGGAATACCAGTATATCTAAAATTAAGTTCATTTTAAAAGTTCTTGATAGGTTTTAAATTTAATAATTATTAAATAATTATTTAATAGTGTAATTATTATATTTGTATATAACAATCATTATTCGATAATTATTAAAATTCTCATGTGCAGTGTTTATCACATTGCAAAAAATTCCATTTGGTGATGGAAAACACCCAATTTTTCCTACGTTCTTATTTTGAAAATATTTTTAACATTAGCATTTTAGTTATTTTTTATTTTTTTTATTTGACACAGAGAGAGCGAAAGAGGGAACACAAGCAGGGGGAGTGGGAGAGGGAGAAGCAGGCTTCCCACCGAGCAGGGAGCCCAGTGCAGGGCTCGATCCCAGGACCCTGGGATCCTGACCTGAGCCAAAGGCAGACGCTTAACAACTGAGCCACCCACATGCCCCTGGGTTTTAGTTATTTTATGTGAGAGCATGTCAAAATGTTTAATTTATAGATAAACCAGGTACAGGCCATCAAAATTTCATTCAGTTAAGCAGGCTTGCAATATCCTTGTAGAAGTCCCTCTCCTGGAAAACCCATCCAAACCTTATACTACTAAGTGACAATAAAGAAGTTGTATGGAAGATGTGTTCTGTAACTTATAGATATTTAATACATTCTGGAAAAGTTAGCTTCAAAATAAATTTAACTGAATTATAAATTCTTGTTGACTAAGGATAGGTAATTGGAATATTTATTTAGAATGCATTTTTTAAAAGGTGGCCCAAATTTAATGACATAAATGATTGATTGATTCATTCAAGAAATGGTTATTGATCACCTTTACATATCAGACACCAGGCAGATTACTGGGAATATGGTCATGAACAAAGCAGAGATGCTCTCTACTCTGTTTTTACAATTTATTTGGCAGAAGGAAGGAGACAGAAATGACTGTGTTGTCATCATACAGTGCAATACTGTATGATGATGAATGTACAGATTATTATGGAGCTCTAACCTTAGGGGAGGAACCTAATCTAGATTTGGATGTCTACAGAAAAAGTTTGAGTCACAAGCCTCTTTGAGAATCCATTGAAAGCTGTTGATTAGATCGTCTTTCCATAAAAATATACCTGTACCTAAAATTTTACAATTAATTTTGGGTGGATCATAGTTCTTTGAAGCCTACTTTGGTTTCCTAGCATGGACAAAATGATTTTTAGTTTCCCTTTTACCTCTGAAATTTTAAATATTTCTGTTTTTTGAATGAATGGAATATATTTTTATTTTTTTAATTTTTAATTTTTTAAAAAGATTTTATTTGAGAGAGCACACAAGCAGGGGTGGGGGGAGAGGGGCAGAGAGAGAGAAGCAGACTCCCTGCTAAGCAGGGAGCCTGATGCAGGACCCTGGGATCATGACCTGAGCTGAAGGCAGATGCTTAACTGACTGAACCACCCAGGTTATTTTTATTTTTTTAAAGATTTTATTTATTTATTAGAGAAAGAGAGTGGGGTGATGCAGAAGGGGGAAGGAGAGGGACAAAGAGACTCTGTGCCGAGTGCAGAGCCCTACGTGGGGCTCAGTCTCACGAGGCTGAGATCATGACCTGAGCTGAAACCAAGAATCTGATGCTTAACTGACTGAGCCACCCAGGGACCCTGGAATATATTTTTAAAATAAACACTAATTTTGTCACTACTTTAGAAAAATTGACTTCTGTAATGACAGAAGTTGTCTTTCACTTGATTTCACTAATATTATGAATGTTGATAAATATTGGGAGCTGATTCTATAGAGTGCTTTTATCCTCTGAATAGGATAACCCTGAGAAATAAATCAAAGATTGGTGGCACCTGGGTGGCTCAGTCAGTTAAATGTCTGCCTTCAGCTCAGGTCATGATCCCAGTGGGGTCCTGGGATCGAGCCCTGCATTGGGCATAATCATTTTAATAAACTAAGAACACAGTTTACATCACTAATGCTGATAAGTAGGCAAGAGTCCTACAATACACACTATCTTAATTGTGATGCTGAGGTAAGGACATTCAAGTGCAGATGTAATACAGAAGTCTCACTGTGGGCCTAACAAATATCTGAACCTTGGTATCTTGCAGATTTTGAAATAGAAAATCTTCAGTTACTTTGAAATTCAGGGATATAGTGTTATTTGCTCTTTCTTATTGTAAAGGTTTATGTAGAAACTTTCAGTTTTCATTGTTGTTAACTTTTTTTTCCCTTACTACTTACTACCACCATTATTCTGTAACCACCACCACTATAAAACCTAAGAGCACCTTTTGAATGGTGCTCGGTACCAGGTACTGTGCAAAGTATGTTACATATGTTATTTGGCCCCCTCCACCCCCCAAAAAACCTCTATAAGATAAGTAATCTTATCCTCATTTTAATAGATAAGGAAACTGAAGCATAGAAAGTCTTATTAGATAACTTGCTCCAGGTCATACAGCAAGTTATAAAACAGAGTTGAGATTCAATCCAGGTCTCATCTGACCTGAGAGCTATGTATGCTTTTTAATATATTTGCTTGAGGATTTATAGGACCTCAAAAAAATCACTCTGAACATCAGTGCTGATTTTATAGTGCAGTAGATGTTAAATCCTGGGCAATCGGGTTATAAGTTGGCAGTTGAGTTATAGGTTCACTGAGCCAGGACCTACCATAGTAATTGATAACAATTAATGAAACTAGTTTGTTTTCTAGTCATAAGACTTTTTTTTCTTTTTTTCTGGGGTTGGGGGGAGAAAAGGTGGAAAACAGAGTTAATTATAAGTTCCAGCTTATTATGATTTCGTTCATCAGAGGTCACCTTGGGATTCCACTTAAGGGATTTTTATTATTGGAAGTTATAAAAAAGTAACATAATCTTTGATCCTGATATAATCTCCCATAATTTAGATCTTCAAAACAATATAGTAAGAAGACATCCGCATTGTATGCTCTGGGATAAAGTCAAAAAGCCGATGTGCTGCTATTTGATGAAACTAGTATTACAGTACAGTTGACTGATATATAAGTTTCTCTGATAAAAGCAGCACAACAGTCGTTGTAGTGAACATACAACTTACTAGAAGGTCTGAATTAATGTACACACTGAGACATATTAGAGTAGAAAGTATTGGAATTGTTCCAGCTTATTTAGCTAGATAAATGAACCTAAATACTTTTTTCAGAATGTGGTATTTTCGTTACTTGTTGTTTCAGTAGATTTATCATTCTAAATTACAGTATGTGATTATTAGTATACATAATTTTAAACTGTTAGCACATTTATCTATTAAATATTTTTGATGTGGTTAATAATGTGCAGGCCATTATTGCATCTATTGTCAAAAGTCATCAAGAATGTAAAAAAATAGAGTAAAGATAAATAGGTGACTCTTGTAGAACATTATAATTCTGGGAATTTTGTTTAAGGATTTGTTTAGACAAATCTTTATATATTATCATATACCTGTGATTACATAATAAATACTATTTGGTGTTAGTATTGAGATTTATATCTGTTCTTTTTTATTGTATTTATTGGACTTTAAAATTAATTTAAGAATACGTAAAATGAAGCTACTGAGTTATTTAATGTAGTATCTGAGTCATATAGAACCTCACATTTAAGTTATGCCAAAATGACAGTTTTATTATTCTGATGCCCAAACATCAGTAGATATTGTCATCTAGATTCTCACCATAATTCTTTGTTGGGATTTGTTGAAGACTATTCATACCTGAAGGTGACATATACCTGAGTGTTAACCTTTAGTCTGTGTTGAAAAGGAATCTATGATCTTCATAATAATCAATTGAGAACCATTAAAGTAATGTGTAGATTTATGTCTTACTCTTGCTGCTTTTTAAAAAACTTATTGAAAATTCAAACATACACAGAAATAGGAAATTATATGAAGAGAGTTGTATGAAGCTGGGTAAATCGTGTATCACCTGTGAGTTATCAACTCACAGCCAACTTTGTCTTTTCTATCCTCCGTACTCCTAGTTTATTTTGAAACAAATCCAAAACATCATTCTACTTCATTAGCAAATATTTCATTATGTATCTTGGAAAGATAAAAATATTTTACAACATAATATTCATATTTTCAAAAAGCTAGTCATTCAAATTTTCTTGTCTCAGATTTATTTTTTATAATGTGTTTATTGAAATCAGGATCCAAATAATTCTATACATTGTGATTGGTTGATACATTTCTTTCTTTTTTTTTTTTGGTTGATATATATCAATACCTTTTGATATATACTTCCCCATTCTTCTCATTTTCTCCCTTTCAAGATATTTACTGAAGAAATTGAGGTATTTATCTTATAAAGCTTTTCACAGTCTGGATTTTGCCGGCTGCATCCCCAGGTTTAGCATGTTTTTCTTTTGCCTATATTTTCTATAAACTGGTAGTTAGACTTAAAGGCTTGATTAGATTTAAGGTTTACTTTTTGGCAGGAGCACCTAATAGGTAGTGGTGTGTATTTCAGCCAAAAGGCATATATCTAGGGGAGGGGATAGGCAGTGTTAGGTGGGTGATGGGCTTAAGGAGGACACTTGATATAATGAGCAGAGGGTATTATATGCAACTGATGAATCACTAAATTCTACCTCTGAAACTAATAAAAAATACAAATACTTATTTTATCTCAGCAAAAGAGATGATATTATTGTAACATTTCACTAAGGCATTTATATTTAAGTAAGGGATCAGATTCTAAATCCCCCCCCCCAAAAAAAGAGGTATATATCTGGTTGTCTCTCTTTTTATGATATTAGCAGCCATTTGATGGTCATTGCCTAGATTTATCATCTCATTATGGGTTACATGTAATAACAATATTCTAATTCTATACTTCCTTATTTATTAATTGGAATAGTTCTGTAAAGTGATATTTCTCCATAACAATTTGGTAACACTTAAGGACAGTTCTTACAAGGAGAGGCAGGATAAAATCTAGATTCCTTTTTTTTAATTTAGCAGTTTTAAAAGTAACGAATTGAAAATTTAGCATGTTCCAAAGGTAACTGATGATTTTGAAAAAATACATTTTTATAAACACATGAATTTACATATATTGGAAGTATTTAAGTTTTTTGCTGTTTTTATTTTTGTCGACATTCAGATTGTTATGTCTTTTGTAGGAACCTCCTCAAGTTCATTTTTGTGGCATTTTACGTGATTCCAGGAGCTTTTGATTGATAGTTTTCTTACTTTGTGTTATGATTAGATGTTCATATTATACATTTTCTGTCTCAGACTTGTAATCCACCATTTTTCTAAGGAGCAGTAGTTTCTTTTAGTAGGAAATGGTATTTAGAAATTACAGTCTGGGTACCAAAGGTGTTCCTTGCTATTAGATTGGTCATTATCTCTAGGCCTTTGTAGTGGACAGAGCTAGAAAATAGGTTTTCCTTTTTAAAGAAAAACTATGAGTTTGTATTGATATTTCCAATTTAAATTCAGGACCATAAAGTTTTTACTTTAATCTTATATATGTATACAGGCTGAAAACCATGGCTCCTAATGACCCTAACATAATTACTCATTTGCCGTATCCCACAGGATACATAGAGTGCTCTCAGAACTAACGTATTATTGCTGCAAACATGGAGGATTTCTTTCTCTTCTTTTCCTCAAGCTATAGCCTTGTGGGATAAATGGATAAATTTCTATGTTTTAAAGTTACTTGAAATAATTCCTCTTTGTATACATTTGATGCTAACTTGATGTGCAGTTAAGTTCATTTGTTTCATCTACTTTTGATATTTAAGGGTTGAAGTTTTTAAATATAATGTTGTGCTATAACTATGTTAAGTAGTTGAGTGGTTCCAAAGTCAAATCTCTGAAACAAAGGATATTCAAAGAAATTTAACTTCTCTCTGGTTCCTTCCTTCCTACCTACCCTATAAGTCACCATTTTAAAAAGTTTTAATTTATATTTACCCGTCATCCATCCAGCCATCTCTCTCTCTGTCCCTCATCTTAGATAAGCATTAGTATACTGTATTACTTTTCTCTGCCTTGCTGTTTTCACCTTTACAGTATACCCTGGAGATCACTCTACAGTCTGCCTTCTCAGTGGGGGCTGTCAACCTAAGATAGGTGATAGCCTCCATTGAGGCTATAGATATATAGCCTCAATAGGACAAGAATTGGTTCTTGAAGGGTGAAAAAAAATCGGATGTTATAGTGGCTTGTGGCCCTCCAAAAGGCCAAGGTACATAAACAGATATACACTATGTTTGTGATATTAAGTATATGTGTGGGGTGATTAGGAATAAAAATGTCTAAAAGGACTTGGGGCAACAGTGAAAAAAAAAGATTGAGAAACTGCTGCTTAGCAGTATATAGTATATTCATTGGTATTCCTCAATTCTTTTAAAAGTGTATAGTGTCTGTTATAATATAGTCAGCTAGCTCCCATTGGTCAACATTTGTGTGGTTTCTGTTCCTTTGCAATTATGAACAGTGCTGCAATGAATGTATGTTCTTTTTGTATTTTTGAGTGTATCTTTGAGACAGATATCAAGAAGTGAGATTCCTAGGTCAAAGGTTAATTGCCTATGTAATTTTGCTAGACCCTGCTAAATTTCCCTTACGGCAATGTTTTAGTTTGTACTAGTATGTTCGAAATTAGTTTATTGTGAGATGTTGGTGCCATTTATGAGAATTTTATTAGTCTTCTAATTAGCTATAAGAAATACAGTTTTCATATTGCAAAATGCAAGTTTATATGTTATTTCACTTATCAGATGTTTTTCAAAATTATCACTAAACTGCTTACTAAATATGCTGTTTATATAAGAACAATGGCTCTGTCTAAAAGGTCACATGATTTTAGTCTTTAAAAATGTGCTGTATCTGGTCTTACTAAAGACAGTTTCTGACATTAGTTGTTCAAGTAAATGGCATATATATATATTTTAAATGCTTTTTATCAGTAATGTCTAAATTTAAGATAAAATTGAAATTTAGACATTTAAATATACATGTTTTGAAATTGCACCAAAATAGAGCTTTAAAAATTTTTTTATAATATTTAGGGGCGCCTGGGTGGCTCAGTCGGTTAAGTGTCTGCCTTCGGCTCAGGTCATGGTCCTGGGGTCCTGGGATCGAGCCCTGTATTGGGCTCCCTGCTCAGCAGGGAGTCTGCTTCTCCATCTCTCTCTGCCTGCTGCTCTGCCTACTTGTGCTCTCTCTCTACCTGTCGGATAAATAAATAAAAAATAAAATAAAAATTTTTTATAATATATAAACAGATTTCTCATTGGCCTATTTCACTTAATTTTTGAAATACTTTGGACCAACTAGATTACCCATTGTTTTTATGAAGCTGTTAGATTGTATGGTAAAGATCCCTTCATATATGAAGGTCGGTGATCCTTAGGGCTCTCCTGAGCAGGGACTGCATGGGATCATTCTTGTCATTTGGATACTGCATGCTTTCTCTAGGGAAGTTGTTCCAAATCCCGTTAGTAAACTATATTGCCTTAACCACCCACACAGCTTTGCCCATCTGATTAGAGTCCTTCTCCAATCCTGTGTAGGATCTATAAATATTAGAAGTAGATTAAAAAGGAACATTATATTTTATGAGAAAAAGTTCTAAGGATAGACTGTTGCTTAGTATTTTTATATTTTCAATCTTGTGTTTTATTGACTTTCAGTATAATGACCTGAGGGAAATTGCACATTAACTCTGAGTTCATAACAGAGATTGAATTGAGTCAGTCTGTCCCTGTAGTCCTTCAGGTATTTATATCCTCCCCGATAGGGCCATAGTAGGCACTTGTATTTGTGGTATAAATGAATGGCTGGGGAGCTGCTGACATTGCTATTCAGTAAATGGTTAATTAGGAAGACTTAGAATATCTGAATAGTTTGTCTGTGAAAAGCAGACAAAAAAAGCAGTCATGAAATTCCTAAACCATGTTTTCTACAATACATTTAAGTGTTTGGAGGTTAAACATGTAAAGAAAAAAAGAATTTGACAGATGATATGAAACTATCACAGTTATTTTTGTTAAGTTAACAGATTCCATTTTACTCAAATATCACATTATTGCACAAATACTGTCAGCTAGAAAAGTTTTGCCAACTAGTTTCCTTGATTGTGGAGCAAATTGGGTTTTTAATGAATATATGTGACATTTTCCTCTTCCTTTGTAGGCATTTGGGATCACAACTTTGTGAATTAGAAAAACTGATAGATAAAATGATGATTGCAGAATTTTCTACTTATTCTCACAGTGACTTAAACAGACCACTGGAAGACGATTGTCAAATTTTAGAAGAGGTATGTGCTTTGAACTGTGGATGAAATTGATGTCATTGCTTAGTGTTAATTCCTAACAGTCTTAGTTTAGAACACATTCTTTCTTCTCAGATTATAGTCAGCAAAATTATCTTAAAGTTTCAAACTCAATCACACTCTTATGAAGTCCTTCACTAACTATGTGACTTTAGCAAGCCCCATAATTGTTCATTATCCTGTGAAGTTAGAGAATAATTTTATACCTTAATTAGAAATTGGATTTAAAGTGAGGTCTTATATAACTTACAAACCAAGTTTAAAATATAGATAAAGGATGAATTAACATATATCCATGTGTATGTATTAGAGTATGTCTTTTATAAAAGTGATCAATATAATAATTTATCAGTCATTTACAGTCACTGAGCCCCTGTTATGAACATTTTTATGCATATGCATATACAAATACATCATATCCAGGCTTCCCTTATCTGCTAACTTTTTAATGCTGATTATTGCCAAGAACTAGTAAAGAATCCAGAAACCCTGATAACAGCCTAAGTAAAGAGATTTTTGTATGTGTTAGTAGATAATCCTCCACAAATAGTCTAGGTCATCATTTCAGTCTTCTTGACACACTAACTTAAAAAGCACAGGGCTCATCGAGTATTTATAGGTCATCAGGGTTTGAGAAGGATACTTTCTAACTTGTTAAAACTAGGCCAAATGTACTTAATTGTTTTGCCCCCAAACCAGCTTCATTTGATTCACTATAGTACATTAGGATTGACCTGTCTTAAAACAGTGACTCCAGTAATCTGATGACAAGATTACTGTGAAAGGGTTTTTTTTTTTAAGGCTTCTAGAAAATACCATATGTAGGATAGCAGTCTGAGGATCAAATAATAAAAGCCATGATGTTCAATATTTCTACTTCTGAGTGAGATTATTTTATATTTAAATTGTGAAATTCCATGTTTTTATTTTAATAGGAAAGACTTGTATCTCTTGTATTTGGACTTTTAAAACAAAGAAAACTTAATTTTTTAGAAATCTATAGTGAAGAAATGATTATTACAGCAAAGAATATCATTAAACAGGTAATTGTATGTTTTTATTTAATATATTTTGGTCTAGAATCTTTTTATTAAGTTCATTTTTACATGATCCTAGTGATAATATATGCAGTTATAATAGTAACATTTTCTCATTTATTTAAAAACTCAAAATATGGAAATATAGGAGAAAAAATAGTCTTACCAGCCAAAAGATTATCACTTTAAGAATATTTCTAAGTGTAAATTGTTACTGTTTTTCATTGTTGATATCATACTATATATGATTTTGAATTGTACATGTATTTCAGTTAGAATCATAAGATAAGCATTTTCTCATATAAGCCCTTCAGAAACATCATTTTTGATGGTTGTGTAAAATTCCATCAACATTATATTATGCCTTCCTCTCTGTTGAATATTTAGGCTGTTTTCAGTTTGGTATTGTAGAACACTATGACATCTTTGGTATAAAGTTTTGTTGGGTTTTTCCATAATTAAGACTATTTTCTTATAGCTAATTCCTAGAAGTGGAATTATTGGTCAGAGAGTGAAAAGTGTTTTTAAATTATTTGACAGAACTGAATTGCTTTCTAAAAAGATTTTACCAAATACACCCTCGCCAGCAGTAGTTAAACGCTTATTTCCTCTTATCCTTCTCTCTCAGAAATGATAATTGTACACCAAAATCTGTTTTTTCAGTCTTTCCTCATCTTTATTTTGCATTTTTACTCAGATATGTATCATTAACAAAACTTCAGGTTTTCTAAATATGAAAAAGAACAATTTTAAATATATTAGGCTTAATTAATCATCATCATTAGGTTGAATGTACATTTCTGAGCTTTTTTTTTTTAAGATTTTATTTATTTATTTGACAGAGACACAGCGAGAGAGGGAACACAAGCAGGGGGAGTGGGAGAGGGAGAAGCAGGTTTCCTGCCGAGCAGGGAGCCCAATGTGGGGCTCAATCCCAGGACCCTGGGATCATGACCTAAGCCAAAGGCAGACAATTAATGACTGAGCCACCCAGGCGCCCCCATTTCTGAGCTTTTAATGTTTAAATAAAGCAAGCAAAAAAAAAGATGATAATTACCCCATCATTTACCTCTTTCAAACACTAAAACATTGTGTTTCAAAATTGTTACAACAACTTGCAAAAATTGGTGACAGTAGCTACTAGCACTAAATATATGCATATATTATGACTCAGCAGTTCTGCTCCTAGGTATTTACCCAACAGAAATGCATACATAAGTTCACCAAAGACTGCACAAAATTTCATGGCAGCACTATTGGTAATAAAAAACTGGAAAAACCCAAATTCTTTTTTTTTTTTTTAAACCCAAATTATGTCATCAGTAGAAAAGATAATAGAGTTTTGGTATATTTATATGACTGAATACTATACAATAATGAGAATGAATAAATCACATCAAGCAACATGGATGAATATCACATATATAATATAGAGCCAAAGAAACCAGACACAAAGGGGTATACACTGTATGATTACACTTCTGTAAAATTCAAACATAGAACTAATCTGTGGTATTAGAAATCAAAGTAGTAGTATCTTTTGGGAGGAAGTAGTGACTAGGAGGGGAGCACGAGAGGTGCTTACTGGCAGTGTTCAATTTCATGATCTGCGTTCTCATTATACAACTATAATCCTTTATAAAAAATTACTGAGCTATGAACATAATTTGTATAATTTTCTGTATGTAGTACTTCTAAACAAATTTTTTAAAAACTGCTGTTGTAATTCCTAGGATTCTCCTGAAGTCTAAGCATTTTTTAAAACTTAAACTGTTGCGTATATTGCAAGAAAACATAACCCCCCAAATGAATTTCTTTTGGAATTTTAATATGTGGCTTCTACCTTGTTCCTAAGAATTATAGTTCTGGGTGTTGTTTTGTTTGTTTGGTGTATGGTTTTGAATAATTTTAAATAGTAGGGGATTTTAGTTAATACAGTTCAAGCATACCCTGGAATAATTATTTAATAGGGTAAGGATATACAGTTTTTCATATACCTTGAGGTGTATATAAGAGATACAAGAGAAGTCTGATAAAATGATGCTCATAGTCATTGAGGTCATTTTTTTTTCATTGAGGTCATTTTTAGTATAGAAATGAGCCATTTAGTACTTAGAATTCTAAAGACATTTTTTTTCTTAAATTTTGCAGTGTGTGATTAATAAAGTTTCACAAATAGAAGAAATTGACACAGATGTTGTTGTGAAGTAAGTATAAATATTAGGTTGGGGTTATCAGTCAGGGAAAAGATGACACATTAGAATAATCTAAGGAGGATTTAGTTAAGGAATTATTTACTAAGGTTTGAACAGAGTGTAAGAAAATCACAAGTGACAGTGCAGGACCTTTAAGGGACAGGGATGAGAACAGTTAATAGGATTCAGAAGGAGGACACTTAGTATTTGGGGGGGTGGGGCGGGAAGAGCTATAGTAGTTGGAGTGATCTTCAGTGCGGGAGGCAATTGTCCTGAGACAGCCTCTCAGGGAGGGAGATGGAGCTATCGGTACCTTTGCTCCTTCCAGTCTTCTGTAAGGGCTTCTCATTGGCCAACCCCAGCAGGTCAGCTTCCCAGACAGAGAGGGGATGGAGAGGATACATTGTAGATACGGAGGAGGGAAATTGAAGATAATCCATCTCAGAGGAATAGCAGTGTTAAGTTTAAATTATTTAGCTATATAATTAAAACCCAGCTTCTAATTGGCTTTGAGAAATTTGAATACATGATTTTGAATTGCCTCATGCCTATCTATAATTTTTTGTTTTCACCCTTGAAATTCCTATTCTTTCATTTTGAGAATAATGATATTTTGTAACTATGAATTTTATTTCATATAGGTACCTAAACTTTATTAACTGGCCCAAGATACGAATAGCAATATGGATAACTCTGAAACTTCTCTGGGCCAAACTCCTGGAATAAGGATTGAGGAGTTTTAATTTCCGCACTATTACTTAGTGAAAATTCCATTTCAGAATTAATTAAAGCAACTGTAGCAGTGCAGGAGTCACTAGTAGTTGGAAAAATTAAGTTACTGGGATTGTGTTAAAAGGCCTATGGACATAGTCAGTTATTTTTAATTTTCTTCTCTATGAAATTTTCTCAACTTAAATAGAGAAATTCCTGTATCTCAAGTATAGAATTATCTTTTGAGAGTAAATTCCTAGCTGCCCAAAGATAGTCATTATATTTGTTTGAATTGTTTTTTTCTAGGCTTGCAGATCAGATGAGAATGTTGAATTTTCCTCAGTGGTTTGATCTGCTAAAGGATATTTTCTCTAAGTTTACAATTTTCCTACAAAGAGTTAAGGTAAGCCTATGTGATTATCAGTTTGTCCAGGATATCCCAAAAAGTAAGTCTACTTTCTAGATATATAATATACATACAGAATCAAGTTAGAAAAAAAACAAGTCTTTGTTTTGTAATTTTTCTGAAGAGGCTTGGTTTCACATAAGATTTGAAGTGCTTCAGAGTATTTGATACTCTGTAATTTTGGATGATTTATTTTATATTAAAAATATAATGCTTACTTGGCATTAAATATTATACAGTAATGTTTCCTCTTGTGATTTTGTGATTCTTGAATCTCTCTGGATTATCTAGAGGTACAATATTGTGAAACACACAAAAATCTTCCAAACCTTGTGTAAGACTGATGAATCACAGACCTGTACCCCTGAAACAAATAATACATTATATGTTAATAATAATAATAAAAAAATCTTCCAAACCACTTATTTTTTCTAGAAATATTTGATGTTGATATAATGGTATTTTTTAACCTATAGTGCATGTTTAAATGGCTCTACTAATGTCTTTCATTATAGGTTTTTATTTCACTTTTTAATCTGGGAGTCAATCAAGGATTATGCATTACATTTAATTATTCTCTTTAGTCAAATCACTCAATTTTAAGCCACTCGGTATAAGGAAAAGAACACATGCCACACAGCATTTTTCAGAAGAAAAGATGTCATAGACTAATACATTTTGGCTAGAATTACCAACATGTCATAACTGTGTTTTTAATAAGATAGTCATTAGGAATTACTGAGTCTAACAGGCTGTTTGTGAAAGTTGACATTCTTTGAATTATCAGATGTCAGTATTGTGTTACATGTGCTAGGTAACATTCCTGGCATCTCCTGAGTATCCTGTTAAATGGTCTGGAGGACTTTGGTAATTATCTGTGACATGACTTTTCCTTATCAACATTGGAGTGATGCTAAGTCATGTGTATAACCTTTCTGAGTGGGAAAAATTTTTAAACACTTGATTCACTGTACTTAATTTAGACTTCTACCAAAATGTTGATCCCATGCATCGATAGCAATAGATAGCAAACCTGTATCCGTGGATTGCTCAATAACTAGGCCATGTTTTCACGTTTTCCTGTATTCCCACCATGACTTCATCACACACAGTTCTATTATTGCATGTCCGTGATGTATGTCAAACTCTTACACTGCAAATTGTAGAATTGGCCAGCTTTTTGCCAGTAATTTTTTTAAATTTAAATATAATTAACATACAGTGTTACATTAGTTTCAGGTGTACATTATAATGATTCAACAATTCTGTACATTAATCAGTGCTCACCACAATAAGTGTACTCTTAATTCCCTTCACCTATTTCACCCATTCCCCTCCCCATCTTCCCACTGGCAGCCACCAGTTCTCTATATTTAAGAGTTTGGTTTTTGGCTCTTTTTTTCTTTGTTTTGTTTTTTATATTCCACCTATGAGTGAAATCATATGGTATTTGTTTTTCTCTGACTGACTTCACCTAGCATTATGCCCTCTAGATTTATCCATGTTGTTGCAAATGGGAAGATTTCACTCTTTTTTATGGTTGAGTAATATTCCATTGTGTGTGTGTGTGTGTGTGTGTGTGTGTGTGTCACATCTGCTTTATCCCATTCATTTATGGATGGACACTTGGGTTGCTTCCATATCTTTTTCAGTAATCTTTTTTTTATAGCTATTTCACTTTTAGGTTCTGTATCAGTTAAATTAAGCCAAAATTTTATTTGATGTGTGTGCAGTATGGGAACAGTGACTTACCATAGTTTTAATTTCTCATTTTCATATTTAGACCCCTTAAGCTAATACTTCTGTAAAACATCTTTGACGATGATATATAACCTATAAATATGGTACTTTTTTCTTTGAAAAATGTTTGTGATTCTGTAAGGATATGATTTCCCTGAGAAAATAGTGTTAATTACAAGCTGTTCATTTTTAATTGAGAATTTTTAAATAACTGCAAATTGGAAAGAACCCAGATGTCTAACAGTGGAGGAATGGTAAAGTAAATTATGCCTGGTATATTCATTGCCATGGAATATCATGTAGCCGAGGATTTTTAATGTTGAGGAAAATGCATACATTATAACATTAAGTGAAAAGGCAAAATATAGACCTATTTATATAGTATGATCTCAGCTATGTTAAAAAGATTTATTACCTCTTCATCTTTGTAGAATAAAGAGATAGTTTGTCTTTTTGATAGTTATCCTTTGCTAGTATAATTTAAATTTATTATTCTTTTTTTGTTTGTTTTTCCTAAGTTTTCCACCAAGAGATGTATAACTTTTGTAATCAGAAAAGGTTGTTTTGGGGGCTCCTGGGTGGTGCAGTTGGTTGAGTGTCTGACTCTTGGTTTTGGCTCAGGTCATGATACCGGGGTTGTGGGATTGAGCCCAGCATCAGGTTCCACATTCAGTGTGGAGTCCGCTTGGGATTCTCTTTCCCTCTTACTCTGTCCCTCCCTCACACATAGACACATACATGCTCTCTTTCTCTCTCTCTCTCAAATAAATAAATCTTTAAATCTTTAAAAAAGAGAGAGAAAAGTTGTTTTGTTTTTTACTAGTGTTTACCACGTTACAAGAACAAAACTATTTGAAGTTTGTATTTACCAGTATACAAGGGTTCCAATTTCTCCATATACTAACACTTGTATTTTTTTCTTTTTTTTATAGTATCCATCCTAATGGGTGTGAGGTGGTATCTCATTTTAGTTTTGATTTGCATTTTTTAATGATCAGTGATGTTGAGCATCTTCTCATGTGCTTATCGGCCATTTGTGTGTCTTCTTTGGAGAAATATTTTTTTTGTCCATTTTTTAATCAGATTTTTTTTGTTGAGTTATAGGAGTTCTTTATATATTATTATATATATATAATTATATATATATATTCTGGCTGTTTAACCCCTTACCAGATATGTGATAGGCAAGTTATGTTTTGTTTAGTGTAAGCTATTTAAGGTACTTAATATATATATTTTAGGGAGATTTCCACTTACAAAATCAATTAAAATACAGAACACTATTCCTAAGCTTTAGGGAACCCATTTCTCTTGAGTAGTTCTTTTTCACAAGTCATCTTTACTGTGTGATAAAAGATTGGTAGAAATTTTTTTTTTTTTAAGATTTATTTATTTGACAGAGCACAAGCAAGGGGAGCAGCAGAGGGAGAGGGAGAAGCAGGCTCCCCACTGAGTAGGGAGCCCGACACAAGGCTCCATCCCAGGACCCCGAGGTCATGACCAGAGTTGAAGGCAGACGCTTAACTGACTGAGCCACCCAGGTGCCCCAACGATTGGTAGAAATTCTGATACGCGTGACTTTGGCACTCATTTATAAGATGTTCAAAAGTACATATGCAAAATTCACTTTTGGGAGTTTTAGGTACATGTTATTTTAAGTCGTTTAAAAATGTATCCTGTTTTCTTATAGGCAACGTTAAATATCATTCACAGTGTTGTTCTCTCAGTTCTTGACAAAAACCGAAGGACCAGAGAATTGGAAGAGATTTCACAACAGAAGAATGCTACAAAAGACAATTCACTGGACACAGAGGTGGCTTATTTAATCCATGAAGGCATGTTTATAAGTGATGCATTCAATGAGAGTGAATTAACACCTATAGCAATTGACACTACCTCTCAAAGAAATGCATCTCCAAATAGCGAGCCCTGCAGCAGTGATTCGGTATCCGAACCAGAATGTACTACTGATTCTTCATCCAGCAAAGAGCAGACATCATCATCTGCTACTCCGGGAGGTGTGGATATTATGTGAGTATGGTGACTGCTGCCAACTTTACAGGACTTTGAGTCCTCTTCTTAATGGTTTCAGTAAGATTGATTATTCAGTTTATTGAAAAACAGTATGAACTTCAGTATCGGAATTTAACAAAAATAAATATTATGAAACATATCTTTTTGAAAATGTATGGAATATAAGAAGGTGAGCATTGGAAGTAATTGAGAATTGCGGAATTTTAAGGCTGGAAAGGAACCATTTAATTAAATGCCTTATTTCAGAGAGTTTAGTCAACTTTTTTAAACTTACTAGTGGCAGAACTTGTCCTGGAAATCAGGTCAGCATCACCTTGTTTATTTTTCTTTCTTCTACTATGATACCTTTGTATTTTGTACATAGTGAAGATCTTTTTGATTTACAGGTTTTTTTGGTCTTTTTTTTCATGAATTTCCAAGTGGATCACACCATCTTTTCAAACATGACTTTTTAAAATGTCTTATTTTGAAATAATTTCAAATTTACAGAAAAGTTACGAGAGTTGTACAAAAAAGTCATATATCCTTCACCTTGATTCCTCATTTCTTAACAGTTTACCACATTGCCTTCTCTCTCTCTTCCTCCCTTTTTCTCTTTCTTGCTCCCTTCTCTCTGTCTCTCATGTTAATACTTTTTTCTGAATCATTTGGCAAAAGGTTGTAGATGTGATGTCCCATTATCTCTATATTCTTCAGTGTATATTTCCTAAAATACAAGAATACTCTCTTAAAATAACTACAGTATACCAATTAGAATCAAGAAAACATTGATATGGGGCACCTGGGTGGCTCAGTCCGTTAAGCATCTGCCTTCGGCTCATTTCATGATCCCAGGATCCTAGGATCAAGCCCTGCATCGCCTTCCTGCTCAGTGGGGAGTCAGCTTCTCCCTCTGCCCCTCCCCACTACTTATGCTTTCTCTCTCTCTCTCTCTCAAATAAATAAATAAAACCTTAAAAAAAAAAAGAAAACATTGCTACATTATTACCATCTAATCCATAATCCCATTCAGAGTTCACCAGTTGTCCTAGTAATTTCTTGTATAGAACAAAACAAAACAGCCAATAAAATCTTTCTGATCCAAGAACATAGTTTGGATTTAGCTATTGTTAAGAATAAGAATTCAGTATGTACTTTTTTCATTTTTATAGAAGTCGGCTTATGTCCCAGGGGCTTATATAGGTTGTAGTTATAGCATAAAGTCAGCTATAATACCTCCTGTCCCCACCAAAAAGAAAACACTGAACTACATAATAATACAAATATTTTTTCTCTGTTCAGGCTAATATTTCACACTTACTGGTTAAGGTGCAGTCTAAAACTATCACAAAAGGTGTAAAAAAATCTCTATAGCTTAAACAGTATAGAATTTTGTTTCTCTTGCATAACAGTTCAGAGGTAGGAGGTCCACAACAAAGAACGCAGCTCTGCCATTCTCATTTTGTAGCTTCCATCTCTGTCTAAAGAGGCTGCTTCAGCTTTTATCATCAAATCTGCATCCCTAGCAGCAGGATGGAGAGGATAAAGAGCTCTTAACTTTTTTTTATTATGTTAATCACCATACATTACATCATTAGTTTTTTTTTGTTTTTTTTTTTAAGATTTTATTTATTTATTTGAGACAGAGAGAATGAGAGACAGAGAGCATGAGAGTGAGGAGGGTCAGAGGGAGAAGCAGACTCCCTGCCGAGCAGGAAGCCCGATGCGGGACTCGATCCCGGGACTCCAGGATCATGACCTGAGCCGAAGGCAGTCGCTTAACCAACTGAGCCACCCAGGCGCCCTACATCATTAGTTTTTGATGTAGTGTTCCATGATTCATTGTATGCGTATAACACCCAGTGGTCCATGCAGAACGTGCTCTCCTCAATACCCATCACCAGGCTAACCCATCCTCCCACCCCTCTCCCCTCTAGAAACCTCAGTTTGTTTTTCAGAGTCCATAGTCTCTCATGCTTCATCTCCCCCTGATTTTCCCCCCTTCATTCTTCCCCTCCTGCTATCTTCTTCTTCTTCTTTTTTTTAAACATATAATGTATTATTTGCTT
>NC_138378.1:70866526-70920665 GCF_054177405.1 Leptonychotes weddellii | reverse complement strand
GGAGGCCCCCTCCCCCGCCGTCTGTCCTCCTGAATATCGCCTCGGGTTCACTTCTCCACACGTCCTACCTTCCAGAAAGTTGTTGCTTTTCTGTTCAGAGAGTTGTTGCTATTCTTTTCTTCGATTTCCTGTTGAGTTCGTAGGTGTTCAGAATGGTATGATCCCTATCCAGCTGAATTCCTGGAACCAGGCGAAATCCAGGTCTCCTACTCCTCTGCCATCTTCGCCCCCCTTTTATTTTAACTTTTTAACTGGAGTATAATGTACATAGAAGCCAATACATCAGTTATATGTGTTCACCTCAATTACCATAAAGTGACTATGCTGGTGTAATCATCATCCAAATTAAGAAATAGAGCATTACCAGCTCTCTAGAAGGCCCTTTTGTGACTACGTTTTCACTCTTTCCCAAAGGAAAGCATGAAAATGGTTGGTTTTTCTTGTTTTTAAACTTTATACAAATGAAATCATAAAGGGAATCATGTTCTTTTGTCTCAATTCTCTTTCACTCAGTATTATTATGTTTGTGATATTCTTCTAAGTTGTTACATATAGCAGTAGTTTATTTTTATTTGTGTACAAAATATTCCTACTATAAATTAAATTTGGGTTATTTCCATTTTGATTGTTGTGAACATTCTTCTAAGTGTCTTTGGTGCACAGGTTATAAGCATTTCTGTTGAATATATACCTAAGAATGAATAAGGTATGTGAATAGTCAGTTTAGCTAATGACAAAAAATTTCCCAAAGGGGTTGTACTCATTTACAATCCATCAGCAATGTAACAGAGTTCCTGGCACTCCATGTCTTCATTCAGTCTTGGTATTGTCAGTCTTTTACATGTTAGGCATTCTGGTGGGTATGTTGCAGGTATATTAGTTTTAATTTTTATTTCCCTGATGATTGGTAAGAGATCACTTTTCATATATTGATTGACTGTTTGGATATCCTCTTCTGTGAAGAGCCTATTCAAGTTCTTTGTGCACTTCTCTGTTGGTTTGTATTTTCTTGTTGATTTATGGGAGTTCTTTATGTAGTCTCAACACAAGCCTATTATTGGTTGTCCAGATTATAAATATCTTCTCCTATTCTTATTGGGGTCTTTGATGAACAACAGTTCCTAATTTTAATATAATCCTATGGTTCATTCTTTTCCTTTATGGTTTGGGCTTTTTTTTTTTTTGTCCTATTGAAGAAATCTTTCTCTGCCCTAAGGCCTTGATGATATTCTCTTATGTTATCTTCTAGAAGCCTTGTTGCTACCCTCATCACATTTAGATCTACAAGCCATCTGGAATGGACTTTTGTGTATAGTAGTATGAGTCTGTTTTCTGTTTTTCCATATGATTATTTTTCTGAACTCACATTTACTTCTATATAAAGAGTCCAGTGCTATTTCGATACCAGCTCCCGCAGAACTGTTCCTTGAGGACAGCAATCTATTGTGTCCCCTCCAGTACCTAGCACTTAAACATAATAAATGCTTAGGAAATATTAGTTCATTCAGTTGAACTGAATATCAACTATCGTTCAAAATTCTAAGTAAAAAAAAGGAGTGCCTATTTGCATTAAATAACATCTCTTCATTGCTCTCCCTTCCCGTGTGTCATCCTAGGCACCTGTGCACAGTGTGCCACACCTACCACCTTGTACCTTCCTGGAATTTTTTTTTTTTTTTTTTTGCTGTAGTTTTTGCAGAATGTCCGATCAGAGTCTGAAATAACTACAGAAAATACTACAGCAGAGGGAGAAAATTATTTTTATATAAGATTAGGGTAAAATATTTGTATTAACTGAGCTTGTTTAAGTGATGCTTCACCACACACAAAAAAAGTGTTTGATACATCACAGAATTTTTCATCAGATGTGAATTTTATAGCTTTTTGTTTTTTATTGGTATGCTACCTGTCAAGGACAATATAATCACAATTTTCCCTGACTTAATCTCTTTTTATCATTTTCAGGGTCAATGAAGACATGAAATTAACTGATTTAGAGCTAGAAAAACTGGCAAATAATATCCAGGAGTTATTGTATAGTGCCTCAGATATATGCCATGATCGAGCTGTCAAATTTCTCATGTCAAGAGCAAAGGTTAGTTGTTTGATAAAGTTTTAGATACTTCATACATAGTATAATTATTATGAAGATCTGGAATCATATACTTGCTTATGTCCCTATGTTCCCCATAATGCATATATTTTTAATACTTAATAAGGTTAGTGGTACTGATGTGGTCTATTAGGAAGATGTTGAAATGTAAAATAATCCAAATAAAAGAAATAGGAAAATTTATTATTCTTTTAAAAAATGATTGAAAGAATAATTTTGAGATTTAATGCCTTAATAATTAATTTGAAGTTAATATGCTATTTTATATGTATATGTATACATATATGTGTATATAATTAGCCACCATATTAATAAAAATAGTTGAAATCCAAGAGTATGAAAATTTTATAGTATGACCTGAATTTATTTGAGCTACTGTAATATAAAGGGGTCAGTGTAAAATTTAGACATTTTAAGCTTTTTATGTTCAATTCCTGGGACTGAAGTATTGAGAAACTTCATTAAAAATGATTTTAAGGTGAGGGCGCCTGGGTGGCTCAGTTGTTAAGTGGCTGCCTTTGGCTCAGCTCATGATCCCAGGGTCCTGGGATCGAGCCCTGCGTCAGGCTCCCTGCTCAGTGGGAAGCCTGCTTCTCTCTCTCCCTCTGCCTGCTGCTTCCCCTGCTTGTGCTCTCTCTCTGTCAAATAAATAAATAAAATCTTTAAAAAAAAAGATTTTAAGGTGATATTTATGAATTAATATATATTATTAAAATAATATAATTAACATATGTTAAATGAGGTTGGTTTTATAGATTATTTGTATTTGGTGTTACATCTAATTCTCTGTCATGATTTTTGTGTTATCTTTAAAATTTAGGATGGTTTTCTTGAGAAGCTAAATTCCACGGAATTCATAACACTTTCTAGATTAATGGAAACATTCATTTTAGATACTGAACACATCTGTGGGAGAAAAAGTATGTCATTACTTGGAGCACTTCAGAGCCAAGCTAATAAATTTGTAAACAGGTTTCATGAAGAGAGGAAAACTAAGCTCAGGTATCATTACCATGTTCATTTCTGTTCTTTAGTTTTTTCCCCTTTTTTTTTTTACAAAACATGATTATATTTAATTGAGTAGCTCACCAGAACCCCTGAAAAACTTTTTTCTTTTTCGTTAAAGGCAGATTGTGGAATTAAAATCAGTTTCTTGGCTTTTCAAAGTGGAGTTAGAATGTTTATTTTCATTAAAGTACTTATCAGGAAGATCCTCAATAGATTGGCTTTTCCTTTTCCACTCAACATGAGGTTAATTAATGTTTCACTACTCTTCTTGGTTAGGCTAAGAAATATAAAAAGAAAAATATTTTCTGGAAGTACTCATACCGAGTGATTATTAAATTACGAAGGATTTCAATTTATTAAGGTGTACATTTATTTTAAAAATCTTAGTACTAACAACAGCTAATGGCCATTACTGTGTAAAAAGACAATGCCTTGTATTACATGAGGTCTACTTGAATTTAACTAAGATACATGTAGTGTCTTTATTATTACTAAAAGATGACAAGAAAAGTCTTACATACTCACTCAGCTCTTCCTTTTCTTTTCAACCAAAGAAGATGGTGTTGAAATATTGTTAAAGCTTATCTTCCCTTTTTCCCTCCCTTTTGAATAGCCTCCTCTTAGATAATGAGCGCTGGAAGCAAGCTGATGTTCCTGCAGAATTTCAGGATCTTGTTGATTCTATATCAGATGGAAAGATTGCTTTACCTGAAAAAAAATCAGGGGGTATGTGTATTCTTTCACATACTTTCTTCCAGTTTTATACTGTTTATTCATTTTATAGGAATGCTTAACATTTCTTTAATTGACAATGCCTCTTGAAAAGCCTAGAACTAAAAAAAAAAAAAAAATGCCAGCTTAGTTAGTAAGTAATTGACTGGAAAAGTTATCTGTGGTAATTTGTAATAATTTCAGATATTTATTGAATGTTAACTATATGCCACTTACTGGGCCAGGTGCTTTTACATGCATTATTCCAGTTTATCTGCACAACAATTTATGATGAAGATGCTATTGTTAACCTTGTTTTAACAGTGAAGAGGCATAAAGCTTCCAAGGATTAAGGAATTTTGTACAAATGATGAGCTGAGATTTGAAACTGGCTTTATATAATTTCATGGCTTTGTTCACTGTACCATGTTGTTTAAAGACATGTATTCATTTACTGAACACTAGTAAGCTTCTACTATGTGTCAGATATTGAGACAGAGATAACAGTTATAATACTCCTTTAAAAGGGCTAAGTCTAATGAAAAAAAAAATGGATTAGCAATCACAAGTAATGCAGTAGTGATATGATAGAGAAAACCAAAATGTGAAGAACTCTAGAAAAAGAAGACTATAAAGGAGACTCAGAAGGAAGTGCCAGAGAGGTAGGAGGAAATCCAGAAGAACATAGAAGTAAAAAAATTAGTTTCAAGAAGAGAATTATTACTGGTATCAAATATGTCTTGGATTTCATATGAAAGAAATGCAGTGGCTGGAAGATACTTTTGTATGCCAGTTAAATTGGAGCTGTCATGTGATAATAAGGTAAACTTACGTACAACTTACCCTGTAAAACCAGATTTGAAATTATAAGATTGTCAAATAATTTTTTGAAAGTTTTTTATTTTAAGGAGACTCCATGCCCAACATGGGGCTTGAACTCATGACCCTGGGATCAAGAGGCACATGCTCTACTGACTGAGCCAGCCAGGCTCCCCGATTATCAAATATTTTTAATGGAGGAGGCAGATGCATTTTCAAATTTTATGCATTTAATAAAAGTTTAAAATTTTTACATAGAAATATTTTTAAATTGTGTATTTCATATTTACACAAAATGCAAGTGCACTACAAGGGAAAGACTGAGTAAAATTCAAATAGTGACCACTAGTTTGACATGTAGGAGATTATTTGCAATTCTAGTAATTCAGCAGAGTGACAGAGTCATATTATAGTTTAGTACTAAGTAACTTGAAAGATGAGGACTGGTAAACAAATGTAGCCTCCTTTTTCGACAAGTTTGGTTGTGAAGGGAAAGTGAGTGATGAAGTAGCACTAGAAACCTAAGAGAATAATTAGATTATTACTTTAATCCACTCAAGGAATTGAGAGAAAAGTTTTAAGGTAGGAGAAACTGAATTATGTTTTTATGTTTAACAGAAAGAGGAAAAAGATTAAAGAGAGGAGTGACATGGACTGATTGTGAGGCAGGGCCCCTGGAATTAAGTCCAGAGTTGAGATGAAGGGCTATCTCTTCTAACACGGTGACAAGAGAGGAGGGGTTAAGGACAGGTGTGAAATAGATGAATTCATATAGGGCAGAGAGAAGAATTGAATGAATTAAGTAGATTTCTGTTGCCTTGTGACCATTTTTTAGTAGGTGACAGTGTTGGGTGGTGGTCACAATCTTTTGATTGATTGTATTAGCAAAGCAAAAGTATTTAAGTAGCAAAGATTGAAAGAAAAATAAAACTGATTATTTTAAATCACAAGTTTAAAATTATTAAGATTTATTTCTCATTTACTCTTTCAGGCTATATTTGATGACTTCCCACTTTGTGAGGTGCTGTGCTAGATGATTATGACATGTTTTCTGTCCCTGAACAGCTCAGAGTCTTATAATCCACTGTCATGCAAACATAACAATTTTTGAATTAAAATGATAAATATAGAGTGATTGAATTAACTGTTTTTTGTTTGTTTTTGTTTTTGCAAAGTGAACTATTTTCACTTTCTTTTTGGAGGATACTGACAATAAGAGGTTTCTTTTATACACCCTACTTCTGTCCCAGTCTTTTTTTTTTTCCCCTCTGAGTGAGAAGAAAGTACATGCTATTAGAAGTCCATTAACATTTTACTAGTTCTTACCAAGTTAAGGATCTTTGGTTATTATTCATGCATCCACCATCCATTAACGAGTTACTAGCTGCTTGGCTAGGCATGGGGAAATGAAGGTTAATGGATAGCAATTAGAATTAATTGAATGCTTACTTGATGATGGATAGTTTGTTCTAAGCACTTTACATTGTTACCCCATTTATAGGGCCATGAACTAGATACCGTTAGTATTCCTATTTAACAAATACGGAAACTGAGACACAAAAAGATTAGGCAATTTGCCTAAGGTTACAGAGCTAGGAAGTGGTAGAGGTGAGCTCCAAATTCAGGCAGACTGACTTTAGGATCCTTTCTCTACACTACTATGCTCTGCTGATTCTCTCTGTGATGTGGAGAACTGATTAAGACACAATCCCTGTCCTCAAAAATTTAATCTGACATACAGAATGAGTTGTGTTTAGAAATCGTATCACACTGAATTTCTTTCCTTGATAGAAATGAGGAAGTAGCCTGGTGATGGGTATTAAAGAGGGCATGTACTGCATGGAGCACTGGGTGTTATACGCAAACAATGAATCATGGAACACTACATCAAAAACTAATGATGTAATGTATGGTGATTAAGATAACAATTAAAAATAAATAAATAAATAAATAAGAAATGAAGTAGATATTTAATGTCAAGGCAAAGGGACTTGAAGCTTAAGGAAGCATGATGACTTGCCCATGATAATCTAATTGATTTAGATGATTCAGGACAGTAATCCAGTCTACTGTTCTTTTTACTTCAGCATGCTGAATTTTCTTTTATAATGATAAATACACATGCTGAAAATAAAATAATTTCTGGATTAAAATCTTGAAAATTAAAAATATATTATGTATAGGGGTGCCTGGGTGGCTCAGTCGGTTAAGCGTCGGCCTTCAGCTGAGGTCATGATCCCAGGATCCCTGCTCAGTGGGGAGCCTGCTTCTTCCTCTGCCTGATGCTCTGCCTACTTGTGCTCTCTCTGTCAAATAAATAATAAAATCTTTAAAATATATATATATATTATGTATAAATATAAAATATATAATCTCTCCATTGAATATAGGAATTAGCTTGTATTCTAGGAATTATCATAATGACCACCAGTTGAAATTCTAGTTCTGCCTTTCCAAACTAATATTTTTTTCCTTTACTACTTACTGATCACCTACCATGTGCCAGACCTAGGATAGGCAGTTTGTAGTCATGATCTCTGTCATTAACAACAACACTGAGGTGATAGATACTGGAACTCAAATCCAACTTTCTGATTCCAAACCCAGTATACTTCATTCTGTTCCAAATTGCTTCCCAAGAAGTAGATCTTTGTTTTCAGAAATAAGATAGTTTCAGGCCCTACCAGGACCTAAATTGGGCCCTAAAATCTTTTTCAGTTTTTTCCTAGTTTAAATTTTTTCCTCTAATAATTTGTTTCATCTTGTTCCTATGTCTCTCTTGGTTATCTGCTTTACTCTCTAGCTACGGAAGAAAGGAAACCAGCTGAAGTTCTTATTGTCGAGGGACAACAGTATGCTGTCGTTGGGTGAGTGACACATTTTTCTTTATTAGTTGAGTCAGTTATTTAAGCCAGAGGTCTCCTAGTTCCCCCTTGATAGGACTTGGAAATTTTAGATTAACGATTTTAAATCTTACAAATAATTATGATTTCTTTCCTTAACTACCCTTTATCTTGTTATTCTTGCTTGATGGCATTAGTCACCCTCTGGCTTTCTGGTTTTCTGGCTCTTCAGGCAAAAGACCACTCCCAAAAAACTCAACTCCCTGGCTAAGAGGAGAATATTTTATCTTCTGAGAGAAGATTACAAAAGATAAACAGTGAGCCACTACCCAGTAAAGCAGACACTAGACGTATGCATGGACCATAACATATGGTCTGACAATTAAGCTGTTACAGAGGCTAGACATTTACTTTCTTGAATCACTACTTCCTGATATCCTGCAGACTTTTACAAAACATTATTTTACATGAATCACTCATTTCTGAGCATCTCATTGAACTTGGATGTCCCATAATGAATGGCTTTATTCACCTTAATCTCAGTCTTATTTAACCTCCCAGTAGTGTTTCTTTTCAATTTATGACATGTTCAGCTAATGAGCTGGTAACTTTCTCATCGTAGGAGAACCTTGTGACTTACCAAAAAACTTTTTAGGAGATACCATTGTTCTTTAAAGCCACAGTTTCTCTTTCATCTCACTAAGAAAATCAAGACTAGGTTCCCGTCATTAATTCAACAGTTACGATTGAGCACCTACTATATAATCAGAAACACTGGGTAGGCTTTTTGTCAGTGTTTTTGAATTGGCTAAGGAATGGGATACCTGCCTTATATATATATTTTTTAGGGAGGGAGGGGCAAAAAGGGAGGGAGAGAGAGAATCCCAAGCAGACTCCACGCCCCAGGATACCTGCTTAATAGCAGTGTCACACAGAGAGTGATATGCCAAAGCACAAAACTTAAGGAAATACTCTTTCTCAGTGCCATGCAAGTGCTGACCCTGTAGTTGCATGACCCTGAAAATGAGTGCCTCCTTCATTTTGCACCTGAGGAATCTGTCTTGCCTTACCTTAGTCCCTATTCTGCTGCATTTACAGGTAAAACACATAATTTCACAGTTACCAAGATCAGTTTCTTGTCTTGACTTCTTGTTGGGTCATCTTTTCTTACAGAACTGTATTGCTGTTGATAAGAATTATCCTTGAATATTGCCAGTGTGTGGACAATATCCCATCTGTTACTACTGACATGCTTACTCGTCTGTCAGATTTATTGAAGGTGTGTATGATTTCACTCTGTGATGGAAAAATAGTTGAAAGAAGTAATTCATTAGGGTATGACTAATCTTCAAACTAAGACATTTCAAGGTTAAGTTACCTTTAAGACATTAATTTTGTGACATTTGATTGTGGTTGAATCACAACGTGTTACTGGAAGAAGGCCACCTGCTTCCTTCTCACTTTTAGTGATTCCTCATTATACCCATAGAGTTGTTAATGACATTGGAGACAGGAGATGATTTGTTCGTTAGGTGCTGAACATGACTGAGGCCACTTAGGTCAAAAAACCTGGACTGGTTTCAAATGTGCATGGAAGGAATTCACTGAACTTTACAAAATTCATCTCACTAAGGTTAGAGATTTTTCTTAAATCATTCTTTCAGAACCATTGATGTAAAATGAAAATGTGGTGATAATCTTATTCAGCCATTTCATTTTAACAGATATTTTTAACTGCTAGCATAAAGGCTCCAAATGTCTAATCAGTTAATTCTGCTCCCAAATTGAGTTGTCATATTTTAGTCCAGAAAGATTTTGTTACCCTTTTGACAATAGGACCCTCCAGTAAGAATGACTGAAACTGAACTAGTTTTTTTAATTTAAGTGTAATTAACATATAGTGTATTGTTAGTTTCAGTGAAACTGAACTAGTTTTATGAATGCAGATTAAAGATTAGTTTCTGAACAATTGTTTTTTAGAATTTTACTTTTTTCCTAGCAGACAATAAATATTAACATCATCCTTCCCCGTTTTTTGCCATTACATAAATAGATCCTAATTGCTCCTACTAGAAAATTCATTTGGTCCTTGAATGAGAGGAAAGAGGAGTGTATTTTTAGAACTGTAGACACATGGCGAGCATATATAAAATAGTTTTTAATAAATTGTTGGGCTTTTTTTTCTCCTTCCTTTGTTAGTACTTCAATTCAAGAAGTTGCCAGTTAGTTCTTGGAGCTGGTGCACTGCAAGTTGTTGGACTAAAAACAATAACTACAAAAAATTTGGGTATGGATTCTTGCTTTTAATTCACATGCTGAGGTTTTACAGTGAGGTCGCCATACTTATGTTTTCATTATACCTGATGTTTTTATGACTCTAATTAAGGGCTCTAAAAGTAGCAAATGCTGCTTCACTCTTCTGTGTATTACCATAACTGAAAAATTAACTTCTGGGGAAATGTTACGAAGAATTTCCACCCTAACATATATAAGTTATTTGGAAGTTGCACCACTATAGAAAATGTTAAGATGTAATACGTATGAGGTATCTGAATGTCAGAAGAGAATCAGTTGTCCCATTAGCTTCCTCAGGTTAGGAATACTAACAACTTGAGTTCATTGGGAAGAGCAGCATGTTCACTACATTATTCATTACCGAGTCAGTTTTTTTTTAAAGATTTTTATTTATTTGAGAGACAGCACGCAAGCGGGAAGGGGCAGAGGGGGAGAGAGAGAGAAAGAATCTGAAGCAGACTGCCCTGGGCACAGAGCCCAATGTGGGGCTCAGTCCCATGTCCATGAGATCATGACCTGAGCCAAAACCAAGTCAGATGCCCAACTGACTGAGCCACCCAGGCACTCCCCAAATCATTTTCTTAAACGAAGTGAAATAATGTTGATTTCTGCCAGTGTTTTCTTCATTGTTGAAACAAACTGTATGAAACTGACATTTTTAATTTAATTTGATATTTAATTAAATGCAACTAATAGTGTTTTTTGTTCTTCAGCTCTTTCTTCACGTTGTTTGCAGTTAATTGTGCACTACATTCCTGTGATCAGGGCTCATTTTGAAGCTCGACTGCAGCCTAAGCAATATAGCATGCTTAGGCATTTTGATCATATCACTAAGGTACTTTTCCTTATATTTTCTACTAGAGTTTCATAATTGTTAAGTATTTTTTAGATGTGTCCCAGGGACTTTAAAATATAATGTTCTTTCTCGTTACAGGACTACCATGACCACATAGCTGAAATATCAGCTAAGCTTGTAGCGATAATGGATAGCTTATTTGACAAGTTGTTATCTAAGGTAATGATTTATGGAAATTATTAGGCATTGTTTAAAGGCATTGTGCCTTTTCACAGTTGTCTAACCAGTCAAATTCTTCAGGGTTTAGAAAAACTCAGTAAAATGTTCAGATTGCCCAAATAATGGATAATTATATCCAAAGGGGCTGGAAGGGGGCAGGAGGGAGGTTATTTTAAGAATGATAGAAACCCTATGCAGAAGTAATTTTATATTAGCTGCATTGACAAATATGTGCCTTCTTCAAACTAGGTTTTAGTCTGAAAGTCATCCAGAGACAGAATTGAGAGAACAAAGATCAAAATAGAGAAAAAAGTAGATAAATTATTTGTGGTAAGATACGTTCTTTATTTTCCAGACTGAAATGGCAGAGTCTGAGGTGCTCTATTATTTCCCGTATAGATAATCAATTTCAGTATCTGTTTCTTGTTTGCTTCCCATTCTGAATGGGTCATTAAAAGAAGCAATGGTTTCCAGTGAATCCTCTATTATACTGGAGGGTATCTTTAGAAAAATGTCACTTAACCAGGCCTAGTCACTTTTGCCCTCTTACTTTTTTCATTCCCTAAGTTCAACACCTGTCTTAGGGAGAAAGCAGACATTGGAATTTTGAAGGCTATATGTACATGCCTGAGAGTATATTTAGGGTAATCATCAAACTAGGCACTTTGGTATGCTTTTCTGCCACTTGCATTCTTCAGGATTCTGAGATGGCAGGAGCAGCAAGCACGTGAAAATCATAAAAGTGCAAGGTAAAGCAGTGCCCATTCACAGGTATAGATGTGTGCTTGTACATTTGAAGGTGACAATGAGGAAAAGTCCTTGGAAAATAAGATTGCATTTGTTTAATAGTTCTCAAATGTTTTGGTCAGAGGACCTCTTTACACTCTTAAAAATAATCGCAGACCCCAAAGAACTTTTATTTATGCAAATTGTACCTATCAGTAAGTACCATATTAGAAATTAAAACTAAGAGAAATTTAAAACACAAGAGTACACAAACACACATTCCATTGGCTGTCAGAACGATGACATTGTTCCAAGTCATCTAAAAATCCCCACTCTTCAAACATGAGAAAATGAGAGTGAAAAGTTAATAACATTTTAATATTATTATGAAAATGGTTTTTACTTCACAGATTCCCACAAAGAGTATCTGACTCCCAGGTGTCCCCAGACCACACTTTGAGAATGTCAGGTGTAGTTGATAAATAACATAGATATTTTATGCCCTTAAGAAGCTTAAGGAATTTATAGGTATGTGCAGACATACCTATATTATGCTGTACCTGTTAAATTAGTTTCTAGTTTTGTATGGAGAAAAATGATTGTTTAGGAATTCTCTGTTTTCTTTATGGTTGCCAAGTACAAACTAAATTGAAAAGCATACTGTTTCATCAGTTTTCCTTTTTGATACATGGCATTCTTCTGTCTACCAAAAGTTAATAAATAACATACTGTGACTACTCTAAAGAAGTTTACCATCTATTACAGGAGGGGAGGTGGGTGGGGGATGGGTTAAATGGGTGATGGGGATTAGGAGGGCACTTGTTGTGATGAGCACCAGGTGTTGTATGTAAGTGATAAATCACTAAATTCTACACCTAAGAGGCTAAGAGGTATGTAAACTAATGGAATTTAAATAAATATTTGGAGAGGGCGCCTGGGTGGCTCAGATGGTTAAGCGTCTGCCTTCGGCTCAGGTCATGATCCCGGGGTCCTGGGATCGAGTCCCACATCGGGCTCCCGGCTCAGCGGGGAGCCTGCTTCTCCCTCTGACCCTCTCCCCTCTCATGCTGTTTCTCTCTTGCTCGCTCTCTAAAAAATAAATAAAATCTTTAAAAAAAAAAAAAAAAATATTTGGAGAAAATTAATTAATTTTTTAAGAAAATAAGTTTACCATCTAACAAGGCAGAGGACTGTAAACGCCTAACAGTGTAGAATAAGGTAAATGTTAAATAGTGGAACTAGTAATAAGCTGTGGAATATAATGAAGCAAAACCAAAGTAGTGCCAGTACTCTTAAATCCCTGATTTATTCTGTGTTTTTGTTTTGTTTTGTTTTGTTTGTTTGTTTTACCAAGAATTGGGACTGTGGCTAGGCTTTTTCCTGTGACAGTTTATTTTATTCTTTTTTTTGGTAAAGAAAAAGAGAATTATTTAATGAGCTTTCCATATATTTATCACCTATATATAACAGTCACATTTTGCTTTTTTTTGCTAAACTATTTAAAAAAAAATTTTTTTTTAATTTATTTATTTTAGAAAGAGAGCACAAGCAGGGCAGGGTGGAGAGGGGCAGAGGGAGAGAATCTCAAGCAGACTCTCCCCTCTGTGCACGGAGCTGGATGCAGGGCTCGATCTCACAACCCAGATCATGACCTGAGCCAAAATCCCCAAGAGTTGAATGCCTAACCTACTGAGCTACCCTGGCACCCCATAAAATATTTTATAATAAATGCAAGGCATTATGATATTTCATCCCTGAATAATTCAGTTATGTATTTCTAAAAACTGACAACTTTCTTATATATTCATGCTACCATATCACACCTAACAAAATTAACAGTAATTCCTTAATATCATCTAATATTTATTCCTATTTAAAATTTATCAATTGTCCCAAAATGTTTTTTTCAATAACTTGTTTGAACAAAGATTTCTACATGGTTTACATACTGCATTTAGTTATTATATGTCTTAAGTCTTTTATAAACCTTAAATATCCTCCTCCCCATTATTTTTAATGTCAAGAATGTGCCTAGTCTTTTGCAACTTAGTATTTTCACTACTGTATTTCTACTGATGACTTCCCCTGTTACCTTGACCTATTACATTCTCTCGTTTAACAAGTCTCTGTTTGCCACTCTCTGCCCTAGTTGCTTTCATGGGTTGCCCAGGAGTTTAGCTCTGTTTTTAATTCATGCCAAGATAGCAGACAGTGTTTGGTTTGGGTTAGCCTCTCAATTTTAGCTTTTTATTTTCTAATCTGAAAATTTAATTTGGAGAAAGAAGGATAACAGTAATATAGACTGATTCTAAAAAGCTAGTAAGTAATGGTACCATTGCTTAGAAAGAATAAAACGTTAACATCTAATTATACTACTATACTCAACTAATGTCCCAGCCATCATTTATTCATTCATTCATTCATTCATTCAGGAAGTTAAATTGTGTTAGGTAACTGGGCTACAAAGGGTGAAGAAGTCTTCAGTGTTGTCCCTCAAATAGTTGAATATCTAATAAGAAAAATATATCGATAATTATAACAGAAGGTAGAATATGTAAAGAGCCATAAGTAAGGAATCAATTTCATGCAATTAGAGCTTTTAATGCTTTGGAAGAGTGGGTTCCCAGCTAAGGAGGGAGATCTGGGAAAAACTTTATGGATGAGGCATGCATGTAAGTTTTGCTTTTAAAGATAGACATGGTTAGGGCAAATGAAGTTGAGATGAAGAGACACTCTGAGGTAACAGCATGTAGGTAGGAATCATAGGAGGAAGATTAGTGTCAGGGTTTTGTAGTCAGGTAGACCTAAGTTCATGTTTGTCCCAGATTAGCCATTTGAAGCACCTTGGGCAAATCTCCTTAAGCCTTAGTTTGTCTTTAAATGGGGAAAATAATAGAGCCTTATAAGTTTGTAGTGAGGATTAATGAGGTAATATTTATGTGGAGTGCTTTTCTTTTATCATATGTCTGACTATAGCAAGTTTCCAGTAAATGTTGACTGCTAATGTTTTTGCTGTTGTTGTTAATAACAACAAAGGTAAATTATTCCATTTAGCTAATGTATTAGGGTGGGTGAACTGAGGAATGGGAGATATGCTGGAAAGACAGTGAAGAGTTTTCACTACCCAGTGGAAAGCTAACCAATTTAAATTAGGCTTATGAGGTATAACTTACACTCAGTAAAATTTACCCTTTCTAAATACATAGTTTGATAACTTTAACATATGCGGTAGTAGAACTACCACAATCAAGATCCATAACAGTTCTGTCACTGTTAAACATTCTCTCAGGCACTTTCGCAGTCAGTTTTCTCCCCACATCCAAAACCTTGACAGCCACTGGTCTGATTTTCATCTGTGTAGTCTTGCCTTTTCCAGAATGTCCTTTAACTGGAATTACACAGAATGTAGCCTCTTGTCCCAGGCTCCTTTCATTTAGCATAATGCTTTTGAAATTGATAGTGGTTTGTTCCTTTTTATTATAGAGTAGTATCCATTGTATGGATGTATCACTATTTGTTTATTCATCCATTTATCAGTGATTAGACCTTTGGATTGTCTCCAGTCTTTGGCTATTATGAATAATGCTGCTATAAACATTCACGTGCACATCTATCTGTGGGTACATGTTCCATTTCTCTTGTGTAAATACCTTGGAATAGATTGATGGTTATATAAGAAATGTAAAACTTTATGGTATCTTTATAAAAAACTGCCAAATTTTTTTCTAAAGTGAGTATACCATTTTTTTTTTCCTACTTGTGACATATGAGAGTCCTAGGGGCTCTTCATCCTCACCAGCACTTTCTATTGTATGTCTGTCTGTTTTTTAATGTTAGTACTCTAGTAGGTCTGTATGGAGTGATATCTGATTGTGGTTTTAGTTTACATAATAATTTATATGTTGAGCATCTTTTCACATACTAGTTTCCACCCCTGTCTTTTCTTTGGTAGCGTGTTCAGACTTTTTGCTAATTTTTAAAAATTGGGTTGTTGAGTTGTAAGAGTTCTCTATATATTCTAGATACAAGTCCTTTATCAAATACGTGTTTCCATAAGTATTTTCTCTCAGTCTGTCACTTTTCATTTTCTTAACAGTGTTATAGAAATAACAGTTTTTAAATTTTGATGAATTCCAGTTAGTCATTTTTTTTCTTTATTGTTCATGCTTCTTATGTCCTATCCCAAGAAACCTACCCAAGTTACAAAGATAATTCCCATTGTTTTCTTCTGAAAGGTTTATTGTTTCAGGTTTTATATGTATATCTGTGATCCATTTTTAGTTGATTTTTGTATATAGTACAAAGTATGAGTCAGTGTTCTTTTTTCTGGCTAGTTCCAGCACCTTTTGTTGAAAAGACTGTCCTTTCTCCATTGGCACCTTGAAAATTGGCTGTTTTCCTGTGGGTCTATTTTCAGACTCCTGTTCCATTGATCTATAAGTCTGTTTTACACCAATACCATGTCTTAATATCTTAACTACTGTAGCATTATTCTAAGTATTGGAATCAGGTAATGTGAGTCCTCGGATGTGAAGCCTTCTCAGTGTTCCCACCCCTCCTCCAGTGGTAGCCAGTCTCTACTTTGATTGGTTTTTGATCCTTTGCTTAAAGGTATTTTTGGTTTCTGTTCCTCACAGCCCTGGGCATGAAAGAATTGAGTGCCCTTTGTCCGTGACTTTAGGTTTTGCTTCATATAAGAGGAGGGTGCAAGGAAGTGGGCAGCACTTGTTCCTTTTCTCTAGTGGTGGCCACTCGCCTCCTGCTTGTCTGAGAGTGATTCTGTGGTCTCTAGTTCTGACTCCAGTGTTGCTTGTGAGGACCTTTTGGAAACCCATGGAGGAGAACTTGTGCGTGCAAACTCCCCTTGTGGCCAGCGCTCTCATTTACTGTAAGCATATACTAGTCTGTATTTGGCCATTTGGGCATTTGTTAAAATGTTAGTTGTTTTCTGTTTGTTTCTGTGGTGGTCACCTCTTCTTCCTATGCTCTGCCAAAGTGAGACAGTTCCTGTGTTCCATCTCTCCTCAGTGGGAGAGTTTGGAATTAGTTCCTTTGGTTCTTGGGACCTCTGTTCTCTGAAGGGTTCAAGAAAAGTTATGATTTTGTAAATTACTACAGTTTTTTGTTGTGGTGAGGGTGGTAGAATATTCTCTGACAGCTTTCTCAATTTTAAATGGAAGTAGAACCCAAAAGTTTTTAAACTAACCCATGATTAGAATTGCACTTTAGTAGGATTTATCAGATAGTGTGTAAAATAGATTTGAGGTGGTATAGCATGTCCTCTGTGTGGAATACTTTCACTTAATTTTTTTCATTTGAAGACTCAGCAGCCCAGGTGTGCTGCTCGGGAAGCCATCTCTGCTATTGCCTAAACGTCTTCACCCGTGTTCCTGGAGCATGCAATGTCCACTTTCTGGAATACCAACCAGCTTTTAGGCTGTCAGCTCCCCAGAGCTCTCTTGTCTCTGATTCATCTTTGTACACTCCAGCTAGCATAGTATCTGACACATTCCTTCAGTCATACACATTCATATACATACATACACACACTCATACACCTATATACCTATGTACATATATACACACGTAAGAAAATATGCATCCAGAGCTTACTGTGTACCAGTTTTATTAAATGTTTATTGACCTCATATCATATCTGGACTTATTAAAATGTGACTGCGTTTTTTTCAGGTGAGAAGTATTGAAGATCTCACCCACAGCAGTGTTTCTCACCTGAGACAGTTTTGTCCCCTGAGGACATTCAGAAGTGTGGGGAACATACAGTTTAGGAAGTGGGACAATACTGGTAGCTAGTGAGTAGAGGTCAAGAATGCTACTGAACATCCTATAATACACAGGATAGCCCTCACAACAAAGAATGAGATAGCCCAAAATGTTAGTAGTGTAGAGGTTGAGAAACTCTGACCTAGAATATTAATGTGCAAAATAATCTGAAAGTACATTTGATGGCACTTAGATTCAATACAAGGAACCAAAGAGGAGGAATAAAAACTGAGTTGGAGATTTCCAGTCAGGGTGAGCAGGAGGATTGTAATACAAGCAATAGTAATGGAAACAGGAAGGAGAAGCAGGTTTAGGAAATTTCATGGTAAACTCAGTTATGGTATGGATCATTTAGGAGATGTGTGACTTAAATTTAACAATGTGGTTCAGGACTAGAGATATATTAGAAGTTGTTAGATTGAATGAGATTGATAAAAGAGAGAGAGGGGATGATAGGGGCATTAAGATTGAAAAAGCGTTGCATTTAGGAGACAGGATACAGAAGAGGAAGGTCAGGAGGGGAGGAATCAGGGAAGCACTGTGTTACATGAGGACTGAGGACCGTGTTTCAAGTGTGAAGGTGTGTGAACACTGCAGAGCAATGAGTAGGGGGACTAGGAAAGTTACTAAATTTGGAAGTTAGGATGTCTTTAGTGATTTTTGCAGAAATTTCAGAAGATTGTTAATAGTGGAGGAAGGTGGTTTGGGTAGTGGCAAGAACCAAATTTTAAGGGTTGAGAATAAAGAAGTACAGTGTCAAGTTTCAGTGACTGAAGAAATGATGGTGAAGGTAAGATGGAAAGAATAGTATCTTTAGGGAAGGCAGGGGTGAAGGAAGGTTTTGGGGGTGTACTAGTTACCTAGAGCGGCCATAACAAATTATCAAAGACAGTAGCTTTAAAACCACAGAAATGTATTCTTTCATAATTCTGGAGGCAGAAGTCCTAAATCAAAGTGTTGTCAGCCATGCTCCCTCTGAAGGCTCTAGCAAAGTCTTTCCCTGCCTCTTCCTAGCTTCTGGTGCTTGCTGTCAATTGCTGGCATTCTTTGGCTTGTAGATGTATCATTCCGATTTCTGCCTCTGTCTTCACGTGGCCATTTTCCTTCTGTGTGTCTATGTCTATATTTCCTTCTCCTTTCTTTTATAAAGACACCAGTCAATGGATTTAGGGCCCACTCTAATCCGGTATGACCTTATAAGGTTCTAAGTGAACGTGAATTTTGGGGGGGATACTGTTCAACCCAGTACACGTGGTATTTAAGATACGGGGATGTTACCATAATGAGATAACTACTTCATACCCACTAGCATGTCTAAATAAAAAAGACAGACAATAACAAGTGTTGGTTGAGGATATGGAAAAATTGGAACCCGCATACACTGCTGAGTAGGACTATAAAATGATATAGCTCCTTGGAAAAAATTTTGGCATTTTCTCAAAAGATTAAAGTTATCATATGACCCAGTAATTCCACTTCTAGATATACACCCAAAAGAATTGAGGACATTTGTCCACACAAAACCAGTACATGAATGTTCACAGCATTATTATTCATAATAGCCAAAAAGTGGAAATAACCCAATGTCCATCAGTTGATGATTGGATAAATTATGGTATATTCGTACAATAGAATATCATGTGGCCCTAAAAAGGATGAAGTACTGATGCATGTTAACAACATAGATGAATCTTGAAAGCATTATGCTAAGTGAAAGAAGCCAGTCACAAAAAGCCACATATTGTATTATTACATTTATGGAGATTAGTGGTTGCCAGGAGCTGAGGGGAGGGGGGCATGGGGAGTGACTGCTATTGGTTATGGGTTTCTTTTGAGGTGATGAAAATGTTCAGAGGTAAATGGTGATGGTTGTATAACTATGAGTCTACTAAAAACCAGTTAAATGTACACTTTAAAAGGGTGAATTTTATGGTGTGTGAATCATATCTTAAATCTGTTATTAACAAAAAAGATAAGGGATGTTTTATATATTCCTAGGCTGAAGAAAGGTAAAACTTTAGGGGGTCACAACTTTGCTTATTTTGGACCCAGTCACATGGTGACTTCTGCATCGTTCTGCTAAGAGCAGTATATTGGAACTCACCATTTTAATAAACTATATAAGATTAGTACATTAAATTATTTAGCCCAGATTTGTCTTATAAATAAAAATAGTACATAATTTGTGAATTATAAAATGTGGGCCAAAGATGGTTCTCTGAATGATACCAGTATATTATATTATTATATTACTATCCAAATGTAAGGATAGTAAAATGAATTTACCTAAGTTTAAATTTTCAGTATAGGTCATTGCTGAGTAAGTTTTCCTTTACCATAGTTAGGATAAATATGATTACTATATTGGCCTACCTACAAAAGAAAAAGAAAATTTTAATTTTGCCAGAGTCCTATTGATTTGATACGATCATGTTGACACATTCTGAAAATCATGTTTAAAAAATAATCTGTTAATTTGGAGGGCCTACTTTAAAGATTCATCATTGTATATTGAGCCAGATGGGTAGCTAACATTTTTTGTGTACTTACTTTGTATCAAGCACTGTTTTGTGTTCTCATAAGCCATCTTTTTAAGTCCTCACAGCAAGTCCTTTGAGATATAGAGAAATGAAGTAACTTGCCCAGTGTCACATAGCTAAGAATCTGAAGAGCTGGGATTTGAACCCAAAAAGTCTATCTTAAGGGAAGCAGCCTCTGTTCTTAGCCACTAAATTTTGCTGGCTTTCTCAAAGTAGATTAGGATATTTAATGAAAAGTTCTTGAGATTTGCATGAGTAAGCACAGATCATAGAAGTGTAAGCTTCAACTCTATCAGAATTAGGCATGTAAGGGCTGAAAATATATGTCTGAGGGAACAGTGCGGATAATAAACAATCCAGAGGACATGAACATAATTCTCATTATTTTTCCCTGCCAGTATGAGGTGAAAGCTCCCGTTCCTTCTGCCTGTTTCAGGAATATTTGTAAGCAAATGGCAAAAATGCATGAAGCTATATTTGATCTTCTTCCAGAAGAACAAACACAAGTGAGTAGTAATTCTTAACACTGCTTTTTTATATATAACATATGCATGCAGAATTGGAGTGTTTTTACATACTTTTGGTACAGTTAAGCCTAGTTCATATTCCAATTGGGGCGCCTGGGTGGCTCAGTTGTTAAGCGGCTGCCTTCGGCTCAGGTCATGATCCCAGGGTCCTGGGATCGAGCTCTGTATCGGGCTCCCTGCTCTGCAGGAAGCCTACTTCTCCCTCTCCCACTCCCCCTGCTTGTGTTCCCTCTCTCGCTATGTCTCTCTCTATCTAATAAATAAATAAAATCTTTCCAATATGATTATTATTTTTTTCAGCTGTTATATTGACCTGTGGAACATGGATAAAAATTTCTGATTTCAAAAGGCCCCTAGCTCCAACAGGCCAGAGCAGTAATTGCTCTGTTGTATGTTAGCAATTATAAAAAGCAGATTTTTCATTGGTCCATTGAGTATCAGAGATGCCAGATTCTACCTACATCGTTCATTACATTATCAGTTTGAAAATCAGAGTTGCCATCTATCAACAGTAAAATATGTTGCTGTTATGATAATCCAAATGGGATAGTGGAGGAATTAGTGATGGAATTAATGAGATGACACATAAAGTAACTCAATCAATATACCTGATTAATATTTGTTAGATCAGCATAAGTGATCGGTAGTAGGCATAAGCCAGGAAAATAGCAAAATGGGTAGTCTTTGGCACCTCTCACCTATGAAGTATCCTCCCTTTGTCCCGACCGTCTTCCCCTATATGAGTGTTACCACAGAGTTCTCTGCACTGTTCACCGACTCTCCTACCCACCCCCCACTTGCTCGGTTCCCCTTTCCTGGTACTTTAAAGATTCCAGGATTTCGGGGCGCCTGGGTGGCTCAGTCGGTTAAGCGTCTGCCTTCGGCTCAGGTGATGATCTCAGGGTCCTGGGATCGAGCCCCGCGTCAGGCTCCCTGCTCTGCGGGAAGCCTGCTTCTCCCTCTCCCCCCTGCTTGTGTTCACTCTCTCGCTGTCTCTCTCTCTCTCAAATAAATAAATAAAATCTTTAAAAAAAAAAAAGATTCCAGGATTTTTTTTTTTTCCAATCTTCTTTACCCATCTTAGCTTGTTCCCTCTATACCAGGTTATCTCATTCAAGCCTAGTTGTAGAATGATAGTGTTAGAATAGGATTTTTGTTCTTCAGACAAGTTTGTTATTTGAGTTTGCCTCTAATTGGTTAAGTACATGGAAGTGGTATTTGGGAGCAAAAGGTAGCTTTCTTAGTGTCTCTTGCCTACTCTTTCTCCTGCTGGTCTGCTTTCCCATACCACCTCAGACTTCCATCCTACAGTAGCTCTTACTGTTTTTCTTCATGCTTCCCTAGGTTTTCATTAATCATTCCGAACTCAGGATTCATCCAACTCCTTTGAGGCTCACTGAGAATTGAGGAGCTATAAGAGAGGGAGCACCCACTGGGTCTCTTTTTTCTTCCCCATTTCTTCCTAGTCAAGCCATCCTTCTCATTGCAAGTGTAAGATCTCCCACCTCTGACATTCTGACCTTCTGGATTTGTCATCTGAGTTCTAATTATGGCCAGGTCAGGGAGCTGGGCATACAGGTAGTCCATGTGTTTTTATCTGCATCATAATTTAAAGGAACTCTTGTCAAAGCTGGGCAAGAATTAGATTTTATGTCAGTGTTGTCAGTTGAATACTAGTAATTCCATAAAACTTCCATGGATGACTTTATATATATTTTTCCCCATAGAAAATACATGTTATTTCACAAAATCGTTTCCAAAGATTAACTATAAACAGCTTCAGGTCAGGTATTTCCCACAGAAGTTTTGGGCCATTGCATCAAATACCTGAATGCAGGAGCAATAAAATACTTTCTAGTCGTTTTACCAGTTTAGAAGGATGAAAGTATCTTTGCCTCTACCATTGTGACTTTTTTTTTCCCTATCAAGTTCATATTTAATATATTGCAGAATTCATTTCTTTTTGCCTGTCATGGTCGATCCCCCCTTATATATCCCAGAGAACTTCTAAGGGGCAGAAAGGCAGTAATAAATCATATCACTAAAAGAAGTACTGCTGATAAGGGGAAAAAGAGCTTTTATCCCAAAATGTAGAAAAATTATACTAAAATAGCAACTAAATACCTCAGGGGAGCTTCTTAAAAGTATATGCCAAAGCAAAGATTTTTTAAAAGTATTTTCTCCAAATAATATTGATTTGATACTGATAACTCAGATGCTTATGTCTTGTTTCAGTAGAGCTTTAAGAAACCATTTTATTTCTTTTCCAGATGTTATTTTTAAGAATTAATGCAAGTTATAAACTCCACTTGAAAAAGCAGTTATCTCATTTAAATGTGATAAATGATGGAGGACCTCAAAATGGGTATGTTTTCAACATATTTTTACTATGTGCTCCCATATTGGATTGCTTGATTGGTTTTTACTCATTATGCTGTCCTTCTCCACTATAATCATATCGGACCACTACAGTGGTACAATCAGCAACTTTTTGCCTTTTTTTCTCTGTGGAGAGGATATCTGTATCTGCTTGTCTGTCTGTCTACATTAAAGTGTTTTATAAATGGTCAATTACTTAACTCACATGTCTGTTTTGAGGCAGCGTGGGTCAATAGCACCTCCTTATGTTACCCAGTAGTCTCTCCCTATGCAGACAGGACTCAGAGTCCTACTTTGTAGCTGTGTGACCATGAGAAAGTCCACTTTATTCTGCCTTATTTATAAAATGAGGATAAAATGTGCTTTAACTCTTTAATAGGGTCACAAAAAATATAGTATAAATGTATATGTCCATTTTATTGTAAACTGTTGAACAAATTATATGTATTATCGGTGAGATAGTGTAATTATATAAAACAGAATTTAGAATCAGAAAACTTGGGTTAAGTTCTGCTGCTTACTAGCTGTGTGACTTTAGGTAAATCACTTACTCTCTCTGTGCTTTTATTTTCTTAGATTTGAAAATAGGGATGATGGTAAAAAGTACCATCACAAGATTTTTGTGAGGAGCAACACAGATAAAGATACGGGGAAAAGATTATACAAAACGCAAAAAGCATTGATCATGAAACTACACCTTAATATGATTTCCTTAGTGTTAGCTATTGCATGGATTTTTAAGGAATATTTTATTCCCTGTTAAGTTTCGGGCTTAAATTTTCAAACTTACAGGAACAAGTGACAAAATATATTTTGGAGTCAGAAATTGGCCCTGTCCAATAAAACAAGTACACTGATTTTGCAAGAAATATTTGGAAGCTCCAGACTGCTGAATCTGTTGGCCACGCTGAATTTTTTGATGCAAAAATCTGATCTCTCCCTTCTTACCTGGTTCTTCTCTTTCTTATTTTTAACAATTGTTATTTTCAAAAATTACAGAGCCACAGAAAAGTTCAAGGACAGTTTATGAACACCAAAACCTCTCAGAAACTGTTTTTAAAAAACTAGCATTTTTAAGCCCCACTCCCCTCATAACCTTCTACTTTTATTCCCATAGCTAAATCTGGGTTGGTTGGTTGGTTGGTTCTGACCAGTACTTCTGAAGCATCCAAGCTAACTCATTACCTATTACTTTCTTTGTTAATATAGCTATATGGGGGTCGTACCACCTTAGAGATCTTCACTGTCACATACTTTTAAAGGCACTAAATTCTATGTAAGTCAGTTCATGCCTCTGAGTGATCCCTTGAAAGATGGAATTCCCTGAAAATTAACCTCTAGACTCTAGCCAAAGATATAGCAAACTACCTGCTTAAAAGAAATTTTTGTTCCTGAGATGGCTCTAAAAATGTACTTTTTTTTTCAAGAATGAAATTGACATAACATGAAATTAACCATTGTACAGTTAACAATGCAGTAGCATTTTGTGCATTCACAAGTGCATTCTAGTTCCAGTTTGTCCAGGTCATAAAATAGGATCAACACTTAAATCCCAAGAGGAAATCCTCTACCCATTAAGCATTAAGTTACTTCCTGTCCTTCCTTCTCCCCAAACCCTGTGTTTTCTGATGAGATTTTATCTAAGACATTTTTAAAATACAGACCTATAGAGAATAATATTTGTATTGCTGCTTAGAATTGATCATTAACATTTATTTTTGCTTGAAAAAAATGTTTATGGTAAAAAAGAAAACAAGGGGCACCTGGGTGGCTCAGTTAAGCATCTGCCTTCCGCTAAGGTTGTGATCCCAGGGTCCTGGGATTGAGTCCCGCATTGGGCTCCCTGATGAGCGAGTAGTCTGCTTCTCCGTGTCCTTCTCCCTTTGCCCCTCTCTCCTGCTCATGCTGTCTCTCTCTCAAATAAAATCTAAAAAAAACCCAAAAACCAAAAACCATTCCAAATGAAACTGAAGTATCCCTTGACCCCATCTCCAGTCCCATTCTCTTTCCCCCAACCCGTAGTATTTTTAATAAATTTGGCCTGTATTCTTTAAGTCCTTCACATTATCTTTGTATCTTAAGAAAAGTAGGTAGCACTGTTTTATAAAATTTAATTTACTTGTATATTGTACATATGCTGCTTACTTTTTCCTACTCAGCATTGTAACTGGTTTATCTATTTGATATGTAGAAATTGTCCTTTTTTTTTTTAAAGATTTTATTTATTTGACAGAGACACAGCAAGAGAGGGAACACAAGCAGGGGGAGTGGGAGAGGGAGAAGCAGGCTTCCTGCTGAGCAGGGAGCCCGATGTGGGGCTCGAACCCAAGACCCTGGGATCATGACCTGAGCCGAAGGCAGACGCTTAACGACTGAGCCACCCAGGCGCCCCAGGAATTGTCCATTTTTTGACTGCTTTTTATTCTCCCACATGCATCAACCATATTTAATGTAGCCATTTCTCCAAATGATAGATTTCTAGGTCATTACTTTTTTCCATTACAACGATGCCACAGTGAAGATCTATATACATGTCTAATGGTGTGACCGTTTCTTTGGGGTATAGATACAAGTTGATGAGAGCATATGTACATTTTCACTCTACGAGGTATTGCCAGAATATTCTCCAAAGTGGCTGTACCATGTTGCCAACCATTTGCTGTTAGATTTTTAAATGGTTGCCAGTGGTATCTTGTTTCGATTTGCATTTCCTAATGTTTGTCATCTTTTCATATATTTATTAGTCATTCAGGTGTTCTCATCTTTTTCCTGTTCACTTTCTTTGCTTTCTCTTGGGTATTATTTTTCTTGTTGATTTTAGATTTTTGCATATGTCCTAATCAGACTAATCCTTTGTTGGTTATATATGTTGCAAATATCTGCTTTTATGTTAAACAATTTTCGACTTTGATATAACTCTGGAAATATTTTTAAGTGAAGAGTTATGCTAATTTTATGCTTAGTTTTAATGTGAGGACCTTGCTTAGAAAGGCTTTGTTCTTTTTTGAGCTGTTGCTGTCAGTTTCAGTGTACTTTAACTGACCATATTATCACAAGTGTAATTTCGAATCTTTTTAAAGCACCCAGATTAGAGGAGTTTTAAGTGAAAAATATGGTCCTTATTAAATTCTGCCATGTGATAAAAGGTGAAACATTAAGTACATAAGTCCAAAGCATTTATAAATTGGACTGTAGTACAAACATTGAGGGTGCTTTTACTCTAGCAAACCAGAACTTACGTGTTCATTATAAAATACTGAAGCTGGATTTCCTCCTCTCTTTTACAAACTACTAAATCAAGGTCTATTTGTTCTTCCATGGCCATATCTGTCAAAATATACATCTACTCAGACCAGTCCCTATTTTATATGCATGGAGCTTTGATATTTATCTGAGTGCTGTTTCCTGGAATGTCCTTTCAAGTATAGACATTAATGAGACATCTCAGTACCCAAAAGTGTAAGACTATTTTTTCATCCAGTGTTGCTAGATGTATCAAGTGTTATATCTAGTAATACATATGCATGAATCCCAGCTTTCATTTAACTTCTTTGGATGTCACTCAGGAAACCTTGTGTTTCTTTCACTTGATTTCATTTAGTCATATACATGTACAGTTGATCCTTGAAAAATGCGGGGGTTAGGACCACCAACCCCCCTCGCAGTAGAAAATCCACACGTAATTTTTGACTTCACAAAAACCTAATACCCACTGTTGACCGGAAGCCTTATCATTAACATCAGCAGTGGATTAACACATATTTTGTATGTTATATCCTGTGTTCTTGTAATAAAGCTGGAAAAAAGGTTTTGAAAATCATAAAAGTACATTTCATGCTGTACTGTGTCAAAAAAAATCTAAGTAGACCTGTGCAGTTCAAAGCCGTGATGTTCAAGGGTCAACTGTATAGTCTAGTGACCACTGATATTTCATGCTGTTTTAAGATAAATCTATTTTATTGGGCAGAATTATGAGACCAAGTCCAGCCTGCACTGGTTTATTCCTTTTCAAGATATTTATTGTTGAAATAGAGTATAAGATAGCAGGAATCCTGCTAAGAAATACATTGACATTTGGTCCCTAGGAAATCTGAATTTTAAATAATAGTCTAGCAGTTACGGTAAGACTGACTCTATGAGCATTGCTTCTTTATCCAGTAGAAAGTGTGAGATTAAAAATAGTTTTCTCTCCAATGTTTAGGTTGGTCACAGCAGATGTAGCTTTTTACACTGGAAATCTTCAAGCCTTAAAAGGCCTTAAAGATTTGGACCTAAATATGTCCGAGATCTGGGAACAGAAGAGGTGATGACATACTGGAAAACTGGGTAGCTCATCTGACCATGGGATGTGTATGTTTATGAAGAAAATGTGGATGCCTGTGATTCAAGAACTGAACCTCGAACCCAAAGTGAACTGGGATAGGGGAAGGGGAAAGGAAAGTATCAGTGTTGGGAAACTGGGATTCAGTGGGATCTACAAGGAATGCCATTTTTATGCTTCCTTCAGTGAGGAGTAACTGATCAGGTGTCTGTAACATTTTTCATTCTCTCTGGAAACAGACTCAGGTTTCTTTGGACCAAATCCAAAAGAACACATAGCTGTAACACAGCTGTAGTTGACTAGAATGCTCTGTATACTTTATATTAAAAAATGCTTTGCATTTCTTCCAGTGCAATGAAATTCATATGGTGTCCCACCTTATTTAATGATGGTACAATTTAAAATATTAAAATCTTAGTCAACCTCTGTAGAAAGTTTTCTCTATGAAAGTAAAGCTGTTTGAAAAATTATTTTTTTACAGATCTTTCTATAAAAAATAAACATCTTTTGATTGCTTGGATTTAGGAATTCAATTTTTGTTTTAGTGACCAATGTCAAGTTTCAGGCCTTGTGTGTCACATATTTAATCTTTCTACCACCACTCTATGTCAACTGGATAAAGCCTTCCAGAATAGTCTAAATACTTGAAAGTCTGATCACAGTAATAATTAAAGAATAAGATATTGGCATTTATTTATGCAAATACTAATTTAAATACTTTTCAGAAGTGGTATATGAAAGGCTGCAGTTTAATAGCTGTATTTTTATAAAAGTATCTATGAAGGGTTGGTTTGTGTTTTTTTATTTCTAGCAAATCATAAGACATTTTAATATGTTCTGTTTATGAGTTCTCTTTTTAACATTTAGATAACATATGAAGTATGGCCCCCTTGGGTTCTTGTTTTTAAAAAGTTACTTTCGACGTGTGTATGAACAAAGACCAGGGAGAAAATAGAACTTTTAAAATATAGACTGCTGTGTTGGGGCCAGAAATACAAGGTGATGAGTAAGTTATTTCAAGATTTTATAATACCTACCTTCAAAACTAGAATCAGCAGCACTCTACAACTGAAAGTGCCTGTGCCTCACCTCATACCGGGAATCTTGCCTCACCCTGTCAGAGTGCCTAACCTTGTGGTGATTATGTACAGTGAAATAATTAATAGTCTTATTTTGTGCTCTTCCATTCCCTTAAAAGGAAAGCCTGTTTTATCATTACTAAGGTATGTCATTGGTTCTTAAACTGTCTAAAATAAAGCTGTAAAAAATTATCAGACTTTATAAGGCAACTTCTTTTTAATAGTATACAGTAAACTTTAAATACAAGCAGCCTACTCAAAAACAAATATGTAAGAATTAGAAAATGTAATTAATCCTTAGAGAAAAGCCACAAATTAAACTACCAGCAGAGCTGATCTGAAAGGTTATTTGTGAATATTTTCAGTCACAACAAGAAAGCTTCAAGGAAAGGGAACTTTATAAAGTTGTACCCCCACCCCACCATACTAGAGAACAAGGATGTAAAAGAAATACCCTACCTCTACCCACCCCATCCCTTCAGCTGGGAAAAGAAACATCACTTTGTTTTAATAAATGGAGAGTCTGTGGAAAGCATGGCAGGCATCCCAGCCTTAGGAGTAGATGAAAGGCCTTCAGGTTTATTCCTATGGAAAGAATGATGTGGTTAAGATTCTTAGAAATGCAAAAACTAGATATGTTAGGTAACTGGCCAATGAGTACTTAAATATTTCAAGAGCAAATCTTCCAATTGATCCAGGAACTGTTTTGCAAGAGTAAACCGTTTTTCTTCGCCATTTCATAAAGTTAGCATTGAAAGTGTACGTGTGCACATGGATTGCCTCACAGCTTTATTTTTGAAATCACAAGCAATTCAAAGTGACCATCACTGAGGCCACTGTTAAAAGATGTTCCAGCAGAGCTGCCCCAGTTTTAAGATTAAACAGTATTGCACTTTAAGATGAACTTTCAGGGTCCTCTTCAAAGAAGAAAAATATTGCTTCCCATCTGTGCTTTTCTTCGACTAAGCATATTGCAAAAAAAAAAACTACTTTAAAAATTAACACCTCAGGGTACAGTAACATAGTAAAGTACCTGCCGATTTTAGAATCCTAGAGAACATTTCATTGTAAGAAACTGTTTAGCCCATAATTAGTATGAAGTGTACACAGTATTTTTCATTTCAGTGGTCCAAGATACGAAGGTTCCCTGATACAATCTTGTTCTCTAATACTGCTCCAGGTGGGATGTCAATTCGGTCACCATGATTTGCAATGATGATAACTGTTCCCTACATGACAGGGAAGACAAAACAGAACAGTGTAAAACTGCAGCTGAAATGCAACTGATTTTCTTACAATTACCAAGTTTATGTACCAGGTTTATGCTCCATTTACAGTGGAGCAGTTGTACTTATTAGCAGTATCAAAGTATGAAAAATAACATGTTAAGGAAAACTGTATAATGTGTCCCTCTAAGAATCCTGACAGTAGTTCTAGAGACGCTGCCTCCGTATCAGAGGCGGTACCGGGGTGAGAAGTGGGCCCTGTGCCACAGCATGACTGGCCCTTTCAAAGAACTACCTTCATAAAGATACTGAGGTGCTTGGTTTATATTTACATATAGATTTGGGCTTGTTTTATTGGTTTACGAATATATTTTTCATGTCTCAAGTGAGACTATTTAGATGAGGCAGTATCAGCAATAAAGTTCCATGTACGTGTGTATATACACAGTTATCAGCAATAAAGTTCCATATACCTATATATGTATATATACACGTATAGATAGGTCTGTACAGTTGACTCTGGAACAACACGTTTGAACTGTCTGGGTCCCACTAACATGCATTTTTTTCAATAAATACAGTATAGTACTGTATATGATTTTCTTAAAATTTTCCTATCTCTAGCTTCCTCTATTGTAAGAATACAGTATATAATATATATGACCTACAAAATATGTGTTAATCAACTGTTATCAGTAAGGCATCCAGTCAACAATAGGCTATTAATAGTTACATTTTGGGGAGTCAAAAGTTATACATGGATTTTTGACTACACGGGGGTCACCCCCCCACGCCATCACGTTGTTCAGGGGTCAGCTGTATACACATATATATACACACACACATATTTATATACACCTATATCTTTTTGTTTTTCTAAGATCCTCATTTAAGGAGCTTTACTAAAGGAAGACCACATGTACTCTAGGTATGGGATTTTTTTTTTTTTTAATAATTAGGAAAAAGCTGTTGTATCTTTGGTTCTGAGCTTTAATATTTATACCTATAGTCCTTCCTGTTTCTTAGGCTAGAATGATACTCATCAAAGTACCCAAGTACTACGGTATGTGAATAAATCTCTATACTGACGATAATCGATTACTTTAAAAGGAATAGATTATATTCAGTATAAGTGAAGTTGTCATTTACTTTCATTCAGATTCAAATAGTCATCTTTGGTGCGCTAATGCTACTTTAACAGTGATTCTCTTTTACAGACTGTCATTTCAATAAAATAGTACCAGTTAAATTACTTACTGGTGTTTGCTTTCCATTTGAATGCTATATTCCACAAAGTTCCTATATACAACAATTGTGGTTGTATTTTAACTATGTTGTATATCTATGGAAGACAGTTATTAATACTAAATACTGTGGTAAGCTATTTCATTTTAAAAATATATTTATGTCTTATAAACATCTGGTATAGACTAAGAGGTATTCTTTAAAATAAAGGTAGGGCGCCTGGGTGGCTCAGTCGTTAAGCGTCTGCCTTCGGCTCAGGTCATGATCCCAGGGTCCTGGGAATCCCGGCATCGAGCTCCCTGCTCTGCGGGAAGCCTGCTTCTCCCTCTCCCACTCCCCCTGCTTGTGCTCCTGCTCTCGCTATCTCTCTCTCTGTCAAATAAATAAATAAAATCTTTAAAAAATAAAATAAAGGTAAATTTAGGACTAGAAAATGAAACCTGTTTTGTAAAGCTGTAAGAACTGTAATTTTCATCAGAACAACACACCTTTAGTGAAACATTCTTGCCAAATGTCACATCTCCTGAAACTGTGAGGTGATCCAATTCAAGCATATCTGGTATACTTTCAAATCTCCTTAGATAATCCTGAACCTGAAAGAAACAAATTGTTTCAAAAATGGGTTAACAGAAAAAAACAGAGATTAAATTAACAAGATAGTTTACTTGAACTGTGAAAACATTCTATTTATGGCCAAGCTCAGGCCCTCTATGGGAAGAACCTATTTATTAAGCATTTGCTATATGCTAGATGCTGTGCAGGAGAGACCATGAGATATGAACACTGTCCCTACAATTAAGCAATTTATGACACCACTGAGCAGATCAGACATTAATAAATAAACAACACGCTAAGAGCCCAGTGAGTAGTTCAAATAATCTGGAGTGTAGTTGGAAAGAGATCATCATTGAAGCAAGCTAGACTGGAGCTGGGCTTTAGAAGAAGTAGAATATTTCATGCACAGCAAGAGCACAAATTATCAAATTATCATTACAAATGATTACCTTTTATTTCCTTAGATTTATAGGCACTTTGTAGAAATTGTCTTATAGGGCCTTGTTTCCTATTTTGCTAAGAAAAGTAGAAGCAATCTGAAAAGTTGTTATATGCAAACAGTGAATCATGGAACACTACATCGAAAACTAATAATGTACTGTATGGTAATTAACATAACATAATAAATTAATTAATTAAAAAAAAAGAAAATTAGAAGCAATCTGAAAAGGTCCATTGACTTCTACCATGGGCTACCAATGGGCTACTTGCCCCCTAGCCCATTACTCTGTCCCTTCCTAGTACTGGGTGTACTCCAACTTAAGGCCAGGCCTTCTTATGGCCTATTCAAGGATATTGTCCAGTGATTCTTTCTCCCTCTTCAATGTTTTCTCTCTCTGATCACATCAATTCCAGGCAATGTATAAATATCCCATAAATTCTCCCATCTTTAAAAAGCAAACAAAGAACTCTCAAATCTTATATCCCTTTCTATCTATGGCTGCAATTGTTTTGCTTTGCTTTGTTTTAGGGCAAAATTCTTGAATTAGTTGTCTGCATCTCTCTAATTTCTCCTGTTCTCTACTAAATCCCCTCCAGTCAGGCTCCAGAACTTCTATATTGATAAATCTACGTGAATTCTCATCGATCTTGAACCATTCATCTTACTTGAATCAGCAGCAGCACTTGACACAGATGATCACTCCCTCTTTCTTGAGACATTTTCTTAATTTGGCTTTCAGGACACATACACTCATGGTTTTCTACCCAATTCCTCATCTGTATCTCTTCAGTGACCTTTGCTGCTGCCTCTACCTCATCCCTATCCTCTAAGCCTTGGAATGTCTTAGGGATCACCTAGGGAGGAAGTGGGAGGACTATTCCCTATCTCATGGCTTTAAATACCAGCTATAAACAGAGGACTCTCAAATTTACCTGGCTCTTCTAGATTTCTCCTCTGATCTAGAAAGAGTCTAATAAATTTGAAGGTCTAATAAATACAGTATCTCCAAAATTGAATTCCCCATCCTGCTCCCCCTAAACCTACTTCCCCCATCTCCATAAATGGCAGGAAAGTCCATGCTTCCAGTTGCACAGGCTAAAAACCCTGCAATCATCCTTAACCTTTTCTCTCTTGCACTCCCATCTAGTCCGACTGCAAATTCTGTAGGTACAACTGTCAAAATTTCTCAGAATGTCAACATTTTTTCACTATTTCCACTGCCATCACCCTGGTCAAAGCCGCCATTTCCTCTTGCCAGAATTCCTGCAACAGCCTATTCCTGGTCTCTCTGATTCTACCCTCGCTCAGCAGATTGGTCACTTCACCTTAGCTCGCAACTCTCTGATGGTTTCTCATCCACCAGGAAAAAAAAAAAAAGCCACCCACATTCCCAGTATTTAGTTACAAGGTTCTACACATTAGGACTGTTCCCTGTCTGACCCAACTACTTCCCCCATCTCTCACTTGCTTATTACTCTGCCCCAGCCATATTGTGCTCTGTAAAACTCAGAGCAACTAGCCATTGCCCACGCAGCCCCTGTTCTCAAATTAGGGCAGCTAACGTTCTTATCTCCTGCAGGGTATTGAGGAGGCTAGGAAGATTGAGGGGGACGTGAAGGGGGAGGGGTGAGGCTGGGTAGAAAAATGGCTGGGGCGCCTGGGTGGCTCAGTTGGTTAAGCATTTGCCTTCGGCTCAAGTCATGATCCCAGGGTCATGGGATCAAGCCTCGCATTGGGCTTTCTGCTCAGTGGGGATCCTGCTTCTCCTTCTACCTGCCGCTCTGCCTACATGTGCTCGCATGCTCGCTCTCTGTCAAATAACCGGTTTCTAAAAAAAAGAAAGAAAGAAAAACGGCTGGCAGTACCCTCTCTGTACCACCAGGATTTTCCCAGCTCAACCAGGCTGATAAGAGGCACCCAAACAGGGGGAGTCCTAAAGTGCCTGATGTTATCCTGGAAATTGCAGCACAGCCACAGGACCCAGAATCATCCCCCATCGATATATGAGGCAGAACATACCTCCACACCAAGTGGCACTAACCACAACCAGGACTAGACTAGGCCTGGAGGGCCTAGCAGGACGCCAGGCCAACCACAAAACACTTCATTAACTTCACGATATTTGATGTGATGAAATGTTTTGAATTCCACTTACCATGCTAGGGTGGGGTTTTCCTATACTTGCTATTCTCCCTGCTTGGAATGCTATTCATGCAGTGTAAAATTATACCAACATCACTGCACCCACACATTCCCTATTCCTGCTTCTTTTTCTCCATGCATTTTCCACCACTTGACATAATATACATTTGCTTATCATTCTTACCCCACTAGAATATTCATGAAGGCAAGGATTTTAGTCCATTTTATTTACTGCTAACTATCCACAGCACCTGGAACACTGCCCAGCACATGGTAGGGGCTCATTATTTGTTAAACCAGAATTAACATTCTCCCACTGATGAAAGCAGTAAATGGTTTTACAAGAGACATAAAGTAAAATGTCCCAAAATTAAACGTTCTTTCCTACTCTTTAGCAATCAGATTTCAAAAGTGAGTTACATCTCTATCTTCTATGGTTGATTCCCTTTAAAAGACAGCAAAGACAGAGGAATGTAATAGGTCAGCAGCTGAGAGTGTAATTAGACCCCAATTCACATCATTCCAATCATTTTTATACTTACACATTTAAGAACTATAAATTCACATGTATATCATATCTATAATTACGTACCTTTGTAAAAGAACTGCCTAATTTAACCAAGGGTACTGTAGGAAATTCCCGCTTTTCACTCATTGTCAAAGATCCTGCATTAAGGCTATAGAGGTTTGACATCACAAGCAAGAGATCTGATGTGGTTTTGACAGGTAGAAAGCGGCTCCTAGGAACATTAATACCTAGAGAGTTCTCAAAACTTTTAATGGCAGCGCCTACTGCAGTTTCTAACTGAATGACATTCAGGCCTCCATCCAAGGTCTGTAAGAAAGAAAAGCGGGCAGGGGGAGAGGAGAAATAGGTTTTAGCAACTTAGTTCCATGTGGGCTGGTTAATATTTGGGGAGTGGTTTCAGAGATCCATTGAAGGAGACAGAATTTTGAGAAGTGACATTTAGCAAGTACCTACCATATGCCAGGTGCTTAGACACACATGGTCTTTTTTTTTTTTTCCTTCAGCATCATAACTCCTGTTTAGTAATGTTTCCATTTCATGATAAAGAACCGGAGGTTCACAGAAAACTCATGCGAGATGCCTGTGGCCAAAAGGCCTTTAAGTATCAGAGCAACAAGACCGAGGTAGGTTCTCTACTTTTGGGCCCAGTGCTCTTGCCACTACCACGGCCCTGCGTCAAGTAAGAGCACCAAGGCTTCACACTAAAGAGATGGTGTATAGACTCTGAAAGACAGGGCCAGGAACCGGAGTGACTTACTAGGCAAAGAGGAAGGAGCCGTGAACAGATGGGCCAGAGAGAATGGGCAGTGGATCTGTGTGTAGGGAGGCGAGGGCTGCACCTCTGGCTTACCTTTGGATTCACAATGATCTCCATATCAATAGCATTTTGCTCCTGCAGTCTTTTAACTGCTGCAAGAGAGATCCATAGGTTGTTTGTGTTAAATATTTTGAATTTTGATACAGACTTGAACTCGTCCACATGTGCTTTTGGCACTTGAGCGATTTCCACCAGTCTCAATTTGCCTTCATACTGGGTGAGTGTCCCACCCTAGAAAGGCAGAGAGGAGTGTGTGAGTACCTCCACATCTCTCCCAGTCATAACCGTACCATGCTATTTCTAGTCTGTGAAAGTGTTAGAGAAAAGACACTGATGATAAAATCCCCCAGAAATAAAAAGTTTTGGCACTGATTCAATCTTTGATACACAGCAACATACATATGATGGTAGAACCAAAGAAAATATTCAGGTTGTCATTTTATACTATATACACAGCCTCTTGTCCACAGTAAAAGCCCTGGGAGTACATCAGAGTCTTCCTCGCTTTTTGAAAGTCTGCTACAGGAACAGCCATTCCTCTCATTCCCAAACCACCGTCCATCACTAAATAACTAGTCCTACTACCTCAGACCCTGCTCTAGGACTGGCTCTAGGATAGGAGGAGAAAAGGGAGGACAGAGGCACAAGGGGTGAGGAGTGACCCCCTGAGCGGCCTCAGCTTAGAGATGTTCTTACAGTCATGAGGCCACAGCCGTGTGGGGAGAGGGGAACGTTCACTCACGCGTCAGGGGGCACTGCAAGAGGCACAGAACCCAGCCTAGGGACTGACCATTTTAGTATTTACACACTGCCCATTTCTTTTACTCCCTGTGGCCAAGAAGTAAAACCTTGTGTACCATTTCATGACCACTATACATGCAAAGTTAAAAAAACATTTGTTTTGCAACTACAGAGATATTACAGTGATTAAAAAAATATATAAAAATGCATAGGTAGAAAAAGAAATAGTACATTTTCACTAAAGGAAAAATGAAATAAGTACCAAACTAGAAGAATATCAAAGGTCTGAACAAAACATTTGAAAGTGTTTTCACTTATCCTATAAATATATATAGAACTGTTTTCAGTTAAAATCGCCCATATAGATCACTCAACAATACCGTTAAAGCTCAATTTATATATATACAGTTATGTCAGGTGGAACTCAGGGTACTCTACAGAATACTATCTCACTCTGTCTTACAATGATGTTACCAAGTGGATGAATGTGTTGTTTTGTTTACCACTGAAACTTTCCAATTAAAAAAAGCAACTGGAGGGTGTTATGCTGAGCGAAATAAGTCAATCAGAGAAAGACATATATCATATGACCTCACTGATATGAGGAATTCTTAATCTCAGGAAACAAACTGAGGGCTGCTGGAGTGGTGGGGGGCGGGAGGGATGGGGTGGCTGGGTGATAGACATTGGGGAGCGTATGTGCTATGGTGAGCGCTGTGAATTGTGCAAGACTGTTGAATCACAGATCTGTACCTCTGAAACAAATAATGCAATATATGTTAAGGAAAGAAAAAAAAAAGCAGAAGAAGAAGATAGGAGGGGAAGAATGAAGCGGGGGAAATCGGAGGGGGAGACGAATCATGAGAGACGATAGTCTCTGAAAAACAGACTGGGGGTTCTAGAGGGGAGGGAGGTGGGAGGGGAAAAAAAAAAGCATTTGAACTACAAAACCTATGCATTGTGAAGATATGACTCTCCAAACTGTTTCCTCTCAATATTTACCTTTACATCTGCACGTGTTTTATTTGTGACTTCCATGACAAATTCACAGGGTTTTCCATTGGGTGGGTTCATTAGATGATTAAGAATATAAAGATCCACAGTGGCACCCAGATTATCTATGTTAGACACAAAAATATACTCTTTGCCTTCTCCTATAAGGGTGTCGAGCAAACCAGAGTTGTAGAAACTGGCGTATATATCACCATGACCTGGAGGGTACCAAGCTTCTGTATTTTCCCCTGAGTATGAGACATCCTTTGCTACAGGCAGTAAAGATTCTTTATTAATCCTCGGGTACCTTAAAAAACAAACAAACAAACCAAGGTCTTTTTCTATATCAATTCTGTAAAGCATTCCAAACCTTCAAGTAAAACAATGCATTTAAAGTTAAATAAAACTTCCCTCCTTCTCAGGCTATCAATAGTAATTTAATCATAGGTAAATCCATTTAAGAAAATCTCTTATCTGTGTTGTCCAATAATCAGTTTCCTAGATCATAAGATTTGCTGCAAAAAAACTTCCATTGTTATACAGATGGGAGGACACCTCATACTTCTAGGGTATTCATAGATTTGATGACTTTACAAGAGGAGAAATACATTAAGTAAATTTCTCAAACTTCTTTGGTCATGGAATTGTTCTTTCCCCTCCAAGTTTGGAAAAATCTGCCCATTCTTACAACCGTATATTCAGGGGTGGTGCTCTTTCTTTCCCAGAAAGTCAGCAGCACATCAGTGCTCAGGGACATCTGCTCCCTACTACGAGCGAGGACAGGTGTGGGGGCTGGCAGTGGGGAGGGGGAAACGGAGGAGCTAGCACTGTAACAGACCAAGGACCAACCAGAAGATGGAGGCAGAGCACCTGCAACATAGCAAGTGTCCATGAAAATAAATTAAAACAACAACAAATGGTACAACTTTTAGAAGTACCTGTTCTGTACAAATTCATATGGACCCACATTCATCCTTAGATGGGAGACTTACTTCCCCAGTTGCCTGAGCTTTATCCAAAGTCATCACCTGAATCCCTTTCTACAGGCATACGTCAGAGATACCGCAGGTTCGGTTCCAAACCAGAGCAATAAAGGAAATGTCGCAATACAGTGAGCCAAGTGAATGTTTGGTTTCCCAGTGCATGTAAAAGGTATATTTACATTATATTAAGTGTGCAGTCGCATTATGTCTAAAAAAATGTACATACCTTAATTTAAAAAAGTACTTCATTGCTCAAAAATGCTAACCATCATCTGGGCTTTCAGCAGGTCAGACTCACTGATCACAGATCACCATAATGAATACAATAATAAAGAACAAGTTTGAAATATCATGAGAATACCAAAATGTGTGACACAGACACAAAGTGAGCAGATGCTATTGGAAAAGTGGCACCAATACCAATAGACTTACTTGCTCAATGCAGGGTTACCACAAATATTCAACTTGTAAAAAAAAAATGCAGTATCTACAAAGCGCAATTGAAGTGCAATCAAACAAGATATGCCTGCACTTACTTTCCCTTCCTCAAAGTAGATCTGTTTCCAGGATTTATTAAATTTCCCCCAAGCCTATTCCGGATGTTGAATAAATTTCTTCCCATATGAAAGAAGGTTATCAATATTGTAGAACATATAAAAGTTTTCATCCACCCATGTGGAGCCCAAATATGCCCTCAGAAAGCAAAGACCTAAGCCATCCTCAAATATTCTGGACATGGAACAAGCAGATTCTCTCTTAGGAAGAATCACAGAGTGATTATAACAATCACCTATCTGTGAACAAGTGTTCAGCCTTTAAAGACACTGAACATTTTCAAACATGAGTTTTTGGCACATATACATCTTGAGGCTGCTCTATTTAAACAAGACAAAGACATCTTTGTTTCCCAGGAGTAACATCCTCCAGACTTTTTATTACTTATTGTACCTGCTTTGATTAAAAGTGTAGATTTTCACACGACAGTGATTGTACTTCTGTAGTATTTTTTTTGTATCTTCATCCGTGTTAAAAGAGTTCATTAGAACAAGAGGAACATCTGTATTGTAGGTTTTGTTCAAATGCTAGGGAGGAAAATAACAATCAGATTACCCAGACCTACTTTTCTTTCACTTAAAAATGTAAAACTCATAGTGGCTAATCACAAAGTATCTAAAACATCACCTATATGTAGCCCAATACAAATATTTAGCACAAGCCGGACATTTTGCTAAGCAGTTCACCATGGATTTGCTCATTAAATCACAATCCTATGAGACGGAAACTTTGTCTGCAATATACGGATGGCTAAATTAAGGGCCAGAGAGGCGGCAGGTCATCAGCAGAGCCGGGACACCCCTATGGTCTGACTCGAGTTGTGTGCCCAGCCAGGGCCCTGTGGCCTTACTGGATAGGCAAATGCTGACGGAGCATTTACTGTGTCCAGAGCACAGTGGGGATGAAAGTACAAATGTTACAAAAACATGGTTCTCTAGTCTCAGGATTAATGTCAAGAACTGTGAATCGCACCCCAGCTGAAATCTTTTCAATCTCTAGGAAGAGTTAAGAGGCGACACAGAGTGAGAAGAAAACAAGGTCTCAGAAGTGAGACCGTCCTGTGTTCACAGAGGGAATCTTGGGCAAGTAAATCAACCTCTCTGTGCCTTGGTTTCCTCACCTGTGAAATGGGGATGATAATATGAAGAGTACTTATGTTACAGAGTTGCTGAGAGGAACAAGTGAGGCACTCACGAACAGAGCTCAGAACCCCACTCAGTGTACATCCACTCCAGGCTAGATGACCGTTAGTCGTTGCTGCTGCTAGTGTTAATACTGTAGTTGCCTGCACGTACTGGACGTGAGAGAGAGAGAGATGAAGAAGACTCCCCCGAAGGAACTTACGGCCCACGATTACTGACTTTATCATAAGAGAGACGGCAAGGACAGTTCTAGGCAACCACGGCTGCCGACCAGATACGGAAATTCTCCCTGGCCTCCCAAAAGGGGTTAATAAAGCCAGACCATCCCAGCTGTGATGAAGGCTGCCATCCAAAAGAAAAGGCGGGAGGAGGGTGGGGAGATCAAAGGAGAATCCAAAAAGATCCAGAGATTTCAACAACCACAAATGCTACTTAAAGATCAAAAGATTTTATTTTACATCACCCTAAGGATTTGTCCTTGGGAACACCAAACCTTTTTATATACTAATACAGAAACTAAAGATAGCAAGCTCCTTGACTAGCTCAAATCCACATCTGTTATTTTGTAACGTAACATTTATAATAACCTAAAACTGGTTTTAGTAGTTCATGAGAAAGGCTGAATGTTACTCACTTCAATTTGCTGAACGGTCAGATCCAAAAAGGTATTCTCATTCCTCACACCAATCAGACTTTTCGGGCCTTTGCAGCCCATGCTGGTTCCCAAACCTCCATTGAGTTTCACCACCACCAGCTTGTTCAGCACGGAAGATATATTATCAGGTAAGCCTCTGGCCTTTATCTTTTCATAGGGTTGAATCTGAAATTTTAAAAAAATTACAGAATTCAAATAGCTTTATGAGAGGTTAAATCCAATCAATCTCAGGGTTATTTCCATGTGCCCTTAAAGAGTTTTGTTTTTCTCCATGGAAAGTTTCAACATTTCCTTTAATGTCACAAGTCCTTCCGGTACTTACTCAGAGGCAACTGCTCTTTAACAAAGTAGTAGTTCAGTGGTTCATTTACATTAGAATGGAGTACGAGAAGGGGGGAAGTTACAGTCTACAAAGACTTGTCTGGCTCCTGAGGACATCTAAGTCTCTTGGACTACCTTTAAAAACTTAAGAATTCTCAATTTGCATCAATATAGTAAATGGGATACACAAAACTCATCAAATCTGCAAATATTTCTAGTGCAGTATAGATCTACTTCAATTCTGGAGAAGTACATATATGATCATACATTATTCCTTCTCCCAAAGGAGGCAAAAACCAAAACCAAATGCTTTTCTCCTCCATTCAATAGTAAGTCTTCAGAGGAAGAAGGTGGCATGGGATTTTTATCATATTTCTAGGTATATAGCAAGGATAGAATTCCTTAAGAATTTAACTGTCAGGCATCACTGTATAGCAGATCATATTGGAAAACTGTGTTCTCATTGCTCCAATAAATACCCTGATGGGGTAGGAAAGGCAAGAGCTGAGGCTGGAGAGAATCCCCTCCTCCCTGCACCCCTGTGTATTTCTGGGAGCACAGAGCATTACTCTTCATGCTGTGAAGGGAACAACCACATAGTGGGAGCCCAAATTCTTATGTTCAAAGCAGGAGGCACAAGCAAGTCTAAAGATCTTATAGCAAGAATGAAAGCTTTTGAAAAGATCATGGTATACTCTCTAACCATTTACAGGGCTTTTTTTTTGGTTATCCTTCTTTAATGGAATACATCATCTAATGTACTTCTCAATTACATCATCATGGTATAGTACAGATAACAATTGAGGGGACTGAAGAAATACAACCATTATAGTAAGTGCTCAATTACTATGAGCTGAGCTGTTTTCGTTTTGCTACCTATAGAGGCTGTGGGGGTGGGTGAGGGATAAAGTCTGTAATTGGGAAAGGAGCTGATGGGCTCACATTCCAGTAATTAGGCTTTGGAGGCAAAACACACATACATGTCCTATGTCGACTCCTGACCACACGATTTCTGCTGTTAGCAGTTCTTTCCACATAAACTAGTCTTGCTTCTTACTTCCTCTACCCTGCAAGACACTCTGTTAACTGCCAACTGCAGATGAATGCACTTTTTGCTTGGTGTAAATGCTGAGAAATAAGCACTCTTCTCTAAGACCCTCCACTGATTACCACCCCTAGTTATCACTCATTCTGAATTAGTTCCTAACGTGGTAGGATCGCCAATCTTCCCGGTAGGTGCCACTAAGCAGTCTTCAGCAGTCATTCATACTTAAAAGTATGGAAAGACCAGAGGAGGGGACAGACTTGTGGGCACCATGGCCCTCAGTGGGTGCTGCCTAAGTACTGGAATGCTAACCACCAAGGAAAAGAAGGATGATGGGGAGGGAGGAAAGAACACAGACTACTGGTTGCTTCTCTGGCAGCACCTGGTCCATGTGAGGACAACGTACGAATGATAACAACTTGGGATACCCAACAAGCACACAAAGTGCCTGTGGCTCAGTTGACTGGCATTCCTTGAAGGATGTTTTGACCCCACTGCCATGAACATCATTTCTTCGGCATGTCAAAGAAACTGGTAATATCATTTGAGAGAAAAAGTCCAATTTAAGTGCTATATTACTAGAAAAATAAGAGGAGATAACAGAGCTGGAACTTGTCACCCTAATATAACATGGCAGTTTATAATCCTTTCATCAGCAGAGCTGTTGAAATCAACCAGTCAGTAAAAGGAATGCCACTGTGATATAATGGCTTCAAATACTCTATTATTAGGTTATAGGAGAATTTCTTGGGCACATTACATTTACTCAAAAGAGTTAGCAAATGGAACCAAGCCAATTATTTTTCCAATTATCTTTTAAAAGCCAAGAATTTCCATTTAGCAGTTACTTTTGACTTCCAAAAAAGAATCTGATATTTACAGAGGGCTCAAAAGGGTGTGAAAATCAATTTAACTAAAACTCCCTAGTTCATGCATTCATTTTAGGTAAAATTATTAGTTCAGAAATATTTTTACCTATTTAATGCTTCCTTTAATATACCTTTAAAAAAACAGAATACATAAAAGAATTTTTTTTCTACATATGGTGAGACAGGCCTACATTTTCCAATTTCACCTAAAAGATTTTCATTATGAAATATCATACATTCAAGTTATAAAATATATACAGTCAAAAGAATAACCTAAATAAAAAAGAATACTGCCGTAACTTAGAAGCCTCCTTGAGTCTGTCCCTGATCACATTCCTCTTCCACCCCTAGTGGTAACCACCATCTTGATGTTTACACTTTAGTTTTACCACCTATGTATGTATCCATAATGATAATATTTTACTTAATTTTGTCTCTAAACTTTTGACTTGCTTCTTTAATTCAATGTTATATTGAATTATATATATATATAAGAATAATTCACATTAATGCATGAAGCTATAGTAATTCACTTTTCACTGCCATATAGTATTCAATTTATATAGCCATTAAAAGAAACAAAACTGTCATTATTCAGATATGATTTTATATATAGAAAATCCAAAGACCCTACAAATAAATTATTAGAATAATGTAAACATAGCAACATTGAAGATACACAGTCAATATTTTAAAAAACAAACAACTGCTTTTAGAACCCTTGAACTCTGCTGGTGGAAATGTAAAATGGTGTGTAGCTGTTAAAGAAAAAAGTATGGTGGTTCCTAAAAGAATTTTAGACAGAATACCATATAATCTACCAAGCCCACCTCTGGATATATACCCCAAAGAACTGAAAGCAAGTTCTCAAAGAGATGTTTGTATACTCACCTTCACAGTAGCATTTATTCACAATAGCCAAAAAGTGGAAGTAACTCAAATGTCCATCAAAAGATGTACGGATAAAACAAAACGTGGCATATACATACAACAGAATATCATTCAGCCTTAAAAAGGGAAAGAAATTCTGACACGTACTACAACATGAACAAACCTTGAGAATATGTTAAAGTAAATAAACCAGTCATAAACCCCAAATACTTCTATGATTCAACTTCTATGAGGCACCTAGAGTAGCCATCAGATTCATATAGACAGAAAGTAGAAGGGTCATTCCCACGGACTGGGGTAGGGAGGAATGGGGAGGTGTTTAATGGGAACAGTTTTCATTGTGCAAGATCGAAGAGTTCTGTGAATGTACTTAACGCTAATCAATTGTATGTTTAGAAATGTGTAAAGATGGTTTAAAAAGATGAACCGTTTCTATATATATGAAGAATTAGAAATAGGATTAAAAGTTACCTTTTATTACACTATCAAAAATAACCAATTCTTAGGAATAAATCTAAAAGAAATACAAGAGTTCTACACTGAACACTTCATAAAACATTTTTGAGGAAAGTTAAAAGAAATAAATTCAGGGATGTATTTATCAGGTTTGTAAACTACAAGACTTATAAAAATGTCAATTCTCCTGATCAATGCAATCCTAATCAAAATCTCAACAGTTTTTTATGTGGAAGCTAACAAGTCAATTTAAAGTGTGTATAAAAATGCAAAGGGCAAAGAATAAACAAGACATTCTCAAAGAAAACCACCAAGTTGGGAGAACCGACTTTGTTGACAGTCTTTTTTAAATTGTAGTAGCGTAAAATTTGCCATCCTAACCATTTTTAAGTATACAGTTCAAGTATTAAGTATGTTCACACTGTTGGGCAGCCAATCTCCAGAATTATTTTTGTCTTGCAAAACTGGAACTATGCTCATTAAAAAACATGTCCCCATTCCCTCCTCCACTCAGCTCCCAGCAACCACCCTTCTGTCTTCTACCTCTGTGAGTTTGACTACTCTAGGTACCTCAGACAAGTGGAATTATACAGTGTTTGTGACTGACTTATCTCACTTTGCATAATGTCCCCAAGTCATTTAGCATTCTTTTTAAACAAAGTGGCTTATATGTTTGAGAATATTCCAAATTAATGCAGATTTTTCCAGGAAAAGGTCCATATTTAAAGTTTATTGATGTGTATGCAACGTATCTGGGAAAAGGGGAACTGGTATGAAGGACTGGAATACAGGTACAGGTCGACAATCTATGGCAAACTGAGTCTTATAAAACTTACATATTCTATTTGCAGATATTAAAAGTGGAATAGGACACAAGTTCTGAAGTCTCAGCTTAGTAATCAGGAAACAGATTCTTTTTATTTGAATTTATTGAACGGTACACCCTAACTCTGAACTAAAAAATTAAAGGTTATGAAAAGAATGCTACAAGCAAAACCACAGTTCTAAAAGTATAAATTTTGGGCGCCTGGGTGGCTCAGTTGGTTGAGCGACTGCCTTCGGCTCAGGTCATGATCCTGGAGTCCCGGGATCGAGTCCCGCATCGGGCTCCCTGCTCGGCAGGGAGTCTGCTTCTCCCTCTGACCCTCCCCGCTCTCATATGCTCTCTCTCTCATTCTCTCTGTCTCAAATAAATAAATAAAAAATAAAATCTTTAAAAAAAAATAAATAAAAGTATAAATTTTAAAAAATGCTGCTCTTCAGATACATGTGAAAACGATGCAGAACAGCAGGACTTGGGTTTCAGACATCATTCAACACCTGTGTTCTGAATTTCCTAGTATCTCTAAGGGATAGGCAACCTGTCATTCAAGGAAAAAAACTACAGAAATATAAACAATATAAAAAGATTTCTTCATAATTAAGTATGTAGTCAAAACATCAATAGGATGGCACTCTTTTCACTGTCACTCTCTAGACATAGTGCTGTCCAATAGAACTTTCTCACAATTATGGAAATGTCTTATTTGTGCTGGCCACATGCGGCTGTTAAGCCCTTGAAATGTGGCTCATGCCAACTAAGGAGCTAAAGTTTTCATTTTGTTTAATATTAATGTAAATCAATACACATGGCTAGCGGCATACACAGTTCTAGATGGTCTATTTAAAAAAATCAACGAAGGAATCAGAATTATGTTTTTTCATTTAAAAAAAATATTTTATTCATTTATTTGAGAGAGAGAGAGCACGAGCAGGGGGAGGGGAGGAGGGAGAAGCAGGCTCCCCGTCGAACAGGGAGCCCGATGTGGGGCTGGATCCCAGGACCCTGGGATCATGACTGAGCCGAAGGCAGACGCTTAACCGACTGAGCCACCCAGGTGCCCTATGTTTTTCCTTTTAATATAACTCTGCCAGGATCCTTTTTTGTTCAGTGTAATCTTTTTTCACTTTAATAACACTGACATCACAAGACATTCGACTAAACACATAAAAAGATGAGCTAAAACCTAATTCTTCCTTGTCTTCAGTAATCAACATTCCATTTATACAACAATGCACAGTAGTGAGCTTTTTACTAAGATACACTGATGTTCAACTTCAGTCTCAGAATCTGACCAAATACTCTGTATTCAGCTTTAGCTTAACCCTTTTGAAGGCTGAATGCCAAACCCTACACCTAAACACCAATTCAGGAGTCCCAGAACCTGTAATGATAGAGGTACTATCATATCCTACCATTTTAGCAACATCCAATTCAAAAAGGCATACCATTAGGAGTATATCTTAATCTGTTTCAAATCGAGGTAAACATTCTAGATGTAACTTGGGGTGAAAAATTTCATGTAACATGAATGTTCTACCAGTCTAATATAAATGATTACTACAAGAGTAAAAAACGCTACATTTTAAAAGCTATTCATTTTGTGTACAACAATGTTTGCAAATATTTCAGGTAAATTTAAATTGGGAAACTGACAGTAAAAAAAAAATTGAGTATGTAGGATATCTTTAGGAAAAATACAATTTCCTTTTAGAAATGATAAATGTTTATACAGACTTACATACTAATATCAAGTAAATAATGTAAACTGGATTATATCTTAATCCTAACCTTTAAAGAAATGCTTGGTATACTAACATGCATAGCATTAAAGTGAGTTTTAGGAACCATGTTTAATTTTTAGCTATTTAATTCCCTTTCGGGCATGAGTCTTTAAGGAAAAACACTAACAGGAATTTTTCACTTCCTGTGAAGACGAATTAAAAACCAAGTATCATCTTGTGCCTAAAATTTCACCAGGAGAGGGGCGCCTGGGTGGCTCAGTCATTAAGCGTCTGCCTTCCGCTCAGGTCGTGATCCCAGGGTCCTGGGATCAAGCCCCGCATCAGGCTCTCTGCTCGTTGGGAAGCCTGCTTCTCCCTCCCCCACCCCCCCTGCTTGTGTTCCCTCTCTCGCTGTGTCTCTCTTAGTCAAATAAATAAATAAAATCTTTAAAAAAAAATTTCACCAGGAGAAAAAAAAACCCTCCAAAATCATATATATTCAAGATAAATCATCTTTGATCCACACACCATAAAGAATATAAAGTTCATGAAAAGTAAAGAAAAAGTTCATTTTGTTCACACCAATAAACTTAAAAACATGCATTCTATTATAATACTTTAAGAAGATCATTCCTTATGACTGAATCTATGGAGGCTAAATAAATTTTTTCTTGTATCCCAAAACCCTATTCTAGGATAGTGATAGAAGCCATCAGGCCTCGCAATGATTTTAATACTAAGCCATTTGACTCTCAGCCAAAAGATATATCAAGTATACTTTTAGTTTTAATTCAAATCTCCCCAAGCTTGGTTATCTTAAGAACTTGAGTTTAAATTTTAAATGTAATTCTGAATTACTTTTCAAATATTTGGTATGAAATAAAATGAACTGATTCATACATAACATCAAGTTCCAAAACTGAGTTAAGAAGGACTTTTGGGCATGAGCCCAGGCAAATCACAAGTAGAAAGACTTGTTTACCATCGAGTTGAGTGGCCAGAAGGCTCTGTGAAGTGCCACATTTAGAACCCTCCCCCCAACGCTGAGTGGGCAAGGAGTCACCGCACCTCTATAAATGTCAAGGAACCATGGTTCTTCGTGAGGTGCTTTCAGTAATACCACTCGTCTTGCTATATCTGATCTTTAGCAGCTAATTAAAAACAGGCCTCACTGAGGAACTTGACTGTCAGCAAGAAGAGGACTGAGCAGAACGATGGAGGGAAAAGGAAGAAGAGTCACAAAGTGCGAACAGTTGTGACGAGGGGAGAGATGTCCAGAATGGTCAGGTTAGTGTTACTGCTGGAAGCCTTCACTGGGCTTTTTTCATTTATGTTTCTTGACTTATAGCCAACCCCCCCCACACACACACACACAAACAGACACAGATACACACATGTACAAAGAAAGGTACAATCATACGATTCCAGGAAGCCAGGACACTTTTTGTCTAAAGTTTATTACAGGTTAAATTAGGTGGTAAGCACAGCCTTCCATCACATAAACCACCTTATGTGCCAACACAAGTTCTTTCTGTGGGTGATGCTGTCCACACCCTCACGAGGGACCTCACCAAGCAATCCCCAGAGTTCAGTTTAGTTCCACAAACCAAGGGGACCTGTGTTAGAAAGTTGCTTGGCAACAGCTAAAGTTATACCAGACACACCTAAGTCACAGAGACATTTTTAGACCGGCCCCTCACTCTCCTCTTCTCAGCTGCCCCAGGAGAATGCACAAAGACATCTACTCATGCAAAGATGGATGGTGTTCGGAGATGACAGGGAGTACCACACACTGCCAGACATGGCCTCCATGTTACTCTGACTCAATCACTTCAGTCAATCACTAGAGCCATCTTTATGCTCTCAATAAGGTCACACTGTTTCTCTTTCTCCCAGACATGAAGAGAATTCAGTGTTTTAAGAAGACCTCTACTGCAACTAAATCCACTAGGGCAACCATGATGGTGAAGTGGAGCAAACCCCGTGAGGCTCCCTGCAAGATGCACACAGAAGGCTAGACCACTTGTCCTCCCTCCTCCTGGGAGAAGAGAACTGGTCAAGCACCCAACTTCCTCTGGGCAGTGAACAAAAGAAAGTAGCTGGCAATGTACTAAAAAACGTGACTTAAACAAGATTCTTCCCTGTAGTATGTCAATCTAGTTTTTCTGCAGAAACTGAAGATTTTTTTTTTAAAGATTTTTTTTTATTTATTTATTTGACAGACAGCACAAGTAGGCATAGCGGCAGAGAGAAGGAAAGGGAGAAGCAGGCTCTCTGCTGAGCAGGGAGCCCGATGCGGGGCTCGATCCCAGGACCCCGGGATCATGACCTGAGCTGAAGGCAGCCGCTTAACCGACTGAGCCACCCAGGTGCCCCGAAACTGAAGATTTTTAAGAAGATCCTTTAAAAATGGTCTACCATGATCTGTGTCTGTTCACAAGTTAGTTTCCAGTTAGAAGAAAAGCTTTATTCATCACACAGTCATGGACACACTGTTCCCATTAGCAGTCTGTATAACCCAGTTCTTGGTAGCATATTTGTGCTATTCCTGAAGGCAGTGCCAAATACCCAAAACAAGCTAACAGTACCTGCCCTGTTATGGTTCACAAGGGTATGATTATTGCAATCTGAAAGATCTTTTTTTCAAAAAAAGCAAGTTTGCCTGAAAGAAAATGAACTACGTAAATAGTAAGTTTGGAATGATGCTCCATATGTACAGGAAATATTCTAAGAGCATAAGCTTATTCACAAAACCCTTACTGCATGGTGTTCTGTGTGCCAAGTTCAATGCTAGGCACTTCCACATATCATCTCTTCATTTCACATTTCTAAAGATAATGACTGAAATCTGGGTCATCTCAAAGCTCCTACACATTAATGACATACCTAAACCATAGTTTTTTTTTTTTCACAAAGGAAAAACTGGCAAATCGTGTACATTATCACATGGTCCACCAACAAACTCACCAACAGCCCCTCAGCCACCAAGATGAGCTCAACCCCTATTTCATAGGGCAAATAAAAACCATCATATACAGGAATGCCCTCAACTTTCTGCCACCAGATGGTCAGAAAGAACCTTCCTGCATCTCCATCTTTGTTTTTTCCTTCTGCCTTCCTTCTGGTTACGGGAGCCTGACCTCGTAGGCAAGCTCTCTGCCAGTGCCCATCTCAAGAATCTATGTCATCAATCATCCAGTCTCTTGGGCAGCTTCTCCCTCTCTATTCCCTTCCATTGATATGAACATATTCAACATTTGCCATCTAAAAACCAAGAAAGAAAACAACAATGCATTCACTCACTCATCCTTTTCTACACCCATATCCCTTTCTTCTCCCTCTTCTTAGAGGCAGGGCTTCCTGAAAAAGTTGCTGCACTCACCTCCCATCCCTCACTCACCCAACTGCAATCTGGTCTTCTCTACGGCTCAGTGAACTGCTCTTAACAAGGTCATCTACATCCTCTTAATTGTGAAATCCTATCAGTGACATCAATTCTTCTCTTGCATGCTCACCTGCATTTGATGTAACTGACCACTCCTTCTATTTTGACATGCTCTCTTCTCCTTGACTTCTGAAACACCACATTCTATTTTCCTCCTCTTTCTGCCTGTTCCTTTTCAAACCCATTCTAGGTAGACCTCCTCTTCCCAGGCAATCTGCTCCAATCCATGGCTTCATTTATTCACTCCTAGCTCTATGGCACAAAGACAAACCCAGCTGCTAAGCCAGGAGACTCTTCACATCTGATCAATGACCAAGACCTGTGAGTCTCATGAAACTGTCCCTCCTTCCAGTCAGCATCCTGCTCACCGCTCACCTGTGTTATTGCAGTGGTGGCCTCTATGATCTCCTTACCTCCTTCCAATCCACCTTCACCTTGCAGGTGGCAATCTTTTAGAAAAGAACATTTGAACATGTTTCTCTCCTTATTACATCATTCACAAAATAAAGCATTGATACGGCATGGCAGAGATTATTAGCTGCCTACCCCAACATCATTTTTTCCTTTCTACTTAAGAACCCTGATTTTCAGCTGGGCACACCACCATCCCAAATAAAAGATTACATTTCCCAGCCTCCCTTGCAATTATTTGTGCCAAAGCTGTGATTAAATGGAAGTGAAAGATTTCCAGGAAGTCTCTGTGAAAGCGCAAGGGCGTGGCCTCCTCCTTCCTGCTGTTTAGAACGGAGACATGCTGACTAGAATTCATTCAAGCAGCCATCTGGGACCATAAGGAGATATGCTAAGGATGGCAAGAGTGGCAAGACAGAGAAGCCCAGGTTCCTGATGAGCACCATGCTGCCATACTAGCTCTGGATTGCCTCTCTCTAGATTTGTTATTCTGAGTTTCACTATTAAATGTAGCTGACTCTAATCTTAACTGGAAGACATGGTTTGCAATGTGCTTAATGATCTGACCCTTTGTGCCTTGCACTTTCTCCTCTCCTATTCTCCCTGACATGCTGTACTCCAGGAACATGGAGCAGTGGGCTCTCTAACGTCCCGTATCTGTTGAGTGTAGGCCCCTGCATTTCTGCCCCCTCATGCAACTTCACTTCACCAATGGTCTTCCCTTTATCCTCCACATCTCAGTTCAGACCAGCAATTCTCAGGCTTTATGAGCTATCAGGCATGGACTCTGTTTCAGAAAAGTGAAAATACCACCCCACCCCACCCCCACAAAAAAAACACAAAAAACTTTTTGCATATGATTTACCTCACTCCTGTGGAATTTCATTCACTGAATATAAAAATAATCTCGGGCACCTGGGTGGCTCAGTTGGTTGAGCGACTGCCTTCGGCCCAGGTCATGATCCTGGAGTCCTAGGATCGAGTCCTGCATCGGGCTCCCCGCTCGGCGGGGAGTCTGCTTCTCCCTCTGACCCTCCTGCCTCTCATGTTCTCTGTCTCTCATTCTCTCTCTCTCAAATAAATAAATAAAATCTTTAAAAAAAAAAAAAAAGATTTAAAAATAATCTTTATAGGAGATGCTGTATTTCCCAATGAAAGTTAATATGCAAATAAAGCAAAAAATAAACTCTCTCCACTGAATTTCAATGAGAAGTCTTCTGTTTGGCTTGAGTAAGAAACTGACACTGATACAGTTGAGAAGGTTACATGCATCCATCTTTAACTGCCATTCTATTCTGACTTTTCTTTTTTATGAAAAACCTCAACTCTCCAAGGCAAGTTCTCACAGCCTGCTCTGCCAGCTGAATGGAGGCTTGTAATAGAAACACCTAAATTCTCCAAGACTCTGAGAACTCAGTGGCTCATAGTATTTCCCTTGTCTTCAAAGGTCAATAAGGTCGTCTTTGGTGCTGCATCACTCATGCAGGATCACGCCATCTTCAATGCAAAGCTCAGAGACGCAGAAGGAGAGTCACAGTGATATGTGGCACTCACCCTCCTCTGCAGCAACAGGACTGGAAGTGCTGGATGGCATCACAGATATTATCTGTGCACAGAGCACCAAGACACTTCTCTTCCAACACAAGTTTGCTTGGCTTCTTGGTAACTTTATCATTTTAAAAACATCTTCAGAAGGGATTCACAGTAATTCTTCTCTTAGGGCACCAGCGGGCACATAAGGGATGAAAACCAGTAGTTGGCTGCCCTGAGAAATGTCTCAAATTGCAAGGACATGATGTAGCCAGTGTTTCCTCCATGACCTGACTCAAATCATTGTAATAAACTACAATTCCAGGGTGAATGGGACCATCTGACAAAGACTGTTGCAGAACTGAATGGGGCTGTACAGGACAGTGGCTGAGAGCACAGGCTCTAATGCCAGGCCACTTGGGTCTGAATCTTAGACTCCACTGTTTATTATGGCAAGTAATTTAGCTGCTCTCAGCCTTTTTCATCTGCTTCATTGATTTGTTATGAGGATAAATGAGATAATGCAGGTAAAGTGCCGAGCAAAGTGTATGGCCCATAGGAAGAGCATAAATGTTGACTGGCATTATCCCATTGATTCAGACACACTCCTACTCCTACCCCACGTTTTAACATTTCTGGGACGAGGATGCAGCATATATTTATTGGATCTTACAATCAATTGGTTGCACTATTTGTCTTTTTTAGTGGTACACAAAAGGTGCAGCTTGCACCCAATGGCACAAATTTGATAGAATATGGTATTGAGTTTCTCTTTCTGCTCCAAATCACAAACCAGCTTAATGATCTCCCAGCTATGGGTCTCACCCGAAGTCTCACTCCAGTCACTTGTAATTTAAGAATAGTTTAAGACAGGAGTCAAAAACCATAGCCTTTGGGACAGCCAGGTCTGCCACCTTTTCTCATAAATTATTACTGGAACACAGCCACTCTCATTAGTTTACAAATCTATGGCTGCTTTCATGCTACTGTGGCTAAGCTGAGTAATCATGACAGAAAATGCATCGCCAACAAAGTCTAAGATATTTACTATCTGGCGCTTTACAGAAAGGATCTGCCAAACCCTGTTTTCAGACAATCTTCTGAGGTGAGAAAAATCCAAGTTTTAATAATATTTCTGCTTTTTTAGACTTTGCTTCTCCTAAAATGGCTCCATACTGCCTGACGACTTCCCCGGATGGCCAGGGAGGTAGGATCTCCTTTAGGCTATGCTGGCTCTGTGCTTCCACTGGCAAGAACACCACCGCCTAACGATCCCCCAGGTTTTTTATCTCCTATTTGTCTGGCAAAGCAAAAGCAAGGATATGTCATTGGTAGCAGAACTCCGGCAATTTTCAAAACAAAAGAAAGAAAACCTCAGATTAAAAAAGTCTTTTACCACTTATATGAAGTGGTTAGAGTAGTTAAATTTATAGAGCCAGAAAACAAAATGGTGGTTGCCATGAGCTGAGGGAAGGAGAGAATGGGTGTTACTGTTTAATGGGTATAGAATTTCAGTTTTACAAGATGAAAAAGTTGTGGAGATTGGTTGCACAATCATGTGAATATACTTAACACTACTGAAGCATATACTTAGAAATGATCAAGATAAAAGGAAGATTTTAAAAAATGATCAAGATAAATGGTATATTTTATGTGTACTTTATAACTAAAAGCATTAAAAAAAATTTTAACTGTTTTAGGTAGGTGTGTATGTGTGGGCACACATGTATGCCCCATCAAGGTGTCTAAGGACCACAGAGCAAAAATATCACTTCCTTTAAAAGCCTTTTATGACCCTCATACCCCCAGGAGTGGATCTGGCACAACCCCTACTTCTAGCTTCAAGTACTACCAGCTTCTATGGTAGCAATTATTACACTGTCTCCAAACTGTCCATTTAGTCCTCCATATGTGTCCATGACTGTAAACTCCACGAGGACAGGAACTGCCATGTGATGCTCCCCCCACCATATCTGTCACCTTTAGTTATCAAGCTTATTGGTGGCACTCACATATTTGAGTAAATAAGTGAGTAAATGAATGGAGCAAATATGGATTAATATTAATAAATTAAATGAAACCTGTTCTTTGGAATTTTTTCTACTCAAATACTAAGTTTAAAACAAAAGTGGTTTAACCACTAATTAGAAACCAGATTACAAACACCTATTATCTTAATTCAAGAAAAAAGTACTGGATCAGCATACATTATATATAAGTTTGATAAAGAAAACCTAAATCTAAGACTTTGCATAAAAAAATGTTTAAAGGCCATGTTAGTGTAGTAATTATAAAACGATCCCTCTGTGATAAGCAAACAGAATGATCACATAATAAACATTATAAATTGAACCTGAAAAAGTACATTTCCTAAGAAAGTTCTTTTGTCTTCTTCTGCTTATGAATTATAAAAACACAAGGAAAACTATCAAATCAAAGACA
>NC_138378.1:70816059-70866026 GCF_054177405.1 Leptonychotes weddellii | reverse complement strand
TTCATCTAAAACTAATGATGTAATGTATGGGGATTAACATAAGAATAATAAATAAATAAATATAAATTTCCTCTTGTGACTGAGTTCAAGTTTCAAAGCACTGTGGTCTGAAAATATGCAGGGAATGATCCCAACCTTTTGGTACCAGTTGAGACCTGATTTGTGATCCAGTACGTCATCTATTCTGGAGAATGTTCCATGTGCACTCGAGAAGAATGTGTATTCTGTTGCTTTACGATGGAATGTTCTGAATATATCTGTGAAGTCCATCTAGTCCAGTCTGTCATTCAAAGCCCTTGTTTCCTTGTTGATCTGCTTAGATGATCTGTCTATTGCAGTGAGTGCAGTGTTAAAGTCCCCTACTATTATTGTATTATTATCAATGTGTTTTTTTAAACTTTGTTATTAATTGCTTTACATAACTGCTGTTCCCAAGTTAGGGGTATAAATATTTACAATTGTTGTATCTTCTTGTTGGATAGACCCTTTAATTATGATATCATGTCCCTCTTCATCTCTTAATACAGTCTTCAGTTCAAAATCTAATTTGTCTGATACAAGGATTGCTACCCCAGCTTTCTTTTGATGTCCATTATTAGCATGATATCCCCTCACTTTCAATCTGGAGGTGTCTTTGGGTCTAAAATGGTCTCTTCTAGATAGCATATCAATGGGTCTTGTTTTTTATTCAATCTGATACCCTGTGTCTTTTGATTGGAGCATTTAGCCCATTCACATTTAGCCCGTTCACAGTGATTATCGAATGATATTAATTTAGTGCCATTTTATCACCTGTAAAGTCACTGTTTCTGTATATTGTCTCTTTTCTGGGGCTTTGTTACTTTTGGGCTTGCTCTTCACTCAAAGGATCCCCTTTAATAGTTCTTGCAGGGCTGGTTTAGTGATCACAAATTCTTTTAGTTTCTGTTTGTCCTGGAAGCTCTTTATTTCTCCTTCTATTCTGAATGACAGCCTTGATGGATAAAGTATTCTTGGCTGCATATTTTTCCTCATCTAGCACCTTGAATATATCATGCCAGTCCTTTCTGGTCTGCCAGGTCTCTGTGGATAGGTCTGCTGCCAATCTAATGTTTCTACCCCTGTAGGTTAAGGACCTCTTGTCCTGAGCTGTTTTCAGGATTTTCTCTTTATCCCTGAAATTTGAAGGCTTCACTATTATATGTCGAGGTGTTGACCCATTTTTATTGATATTTGGGGCGGGGTTCACTGTGCCTCCTGGACTTGACTGCCTGTTTCCTTCCCCAGATTAAGTAAGTTCTCAGCTATAATCTGTCCAAATAAACCTTCTACCCTTCTCTCTTTCCTCTTCCTCTGGGACCCCAACGTTTCTAATATTGTTTCGCTTTATGGTATCGTTGATCTCTCAAATTCTCCCTTCATGATCCAGTAGTGTTTATCTTTCTTCTTCTCAGCTTCTTTATTCTCCATCATTTTGTCTTCTATATCATTGACTCTCTCTTCTGCCTCATTTATCCTAGCAGCTAAAGCCTCCATTTTTTTATTGCATCTCAGTAATAGCCTTTTTTATTTCAACCTGATTAGATTTTAGTTCTTTTATTTCTCCAGTAGGGGATTCTGTAGTGTCTCCTATACTTTTTTTCAAGCCCAGCTAGTATTTTTATAATTGTTTTGAATTCTAGCTCTGATATCTTAACTTATATCCATATTGATTAAATTCCTGGCAGTGAGTACTGCCTCTTGTTCTTGTAGTGTGAGTTCTTCTGTCTTGTCATTATGTCCAGAAAAAAAAGATGAGAGAGAGAAAATACAAAAATACCAACAATGACACCAGAAAAATATACACTAAACAAATGAGAACAGAAACCCCCCTCTCCCCCAAGAAAAGAGAGAGAATAAAATCAAACAGAAGGTGAACAGAACAATAAACTAGATCCTGGGTCTATTTTGGTCTGTTTGTTAAAAGAAACTAGATTTCAAAATAGGAAAGAAAGACACAAAAATAAAGTTGAATACAGTGAAAGGAAGCCAAAAGTGAAAAATATATAAAATGTAAATGTAAAAATAAAAATTAAAAAAGACTTAAAAAAAAGAATTGATAAAATAGCTGAAAAGGAAAAAAATTTAAAAATGAAAGACTAAAGAATCATAAGGAAACGCCATGAATGCTATGTACTGTTTTCCCCAAGAGCTGGAGTTCTGCAGTTCTCTCACAGGTAAACTTGGTATTAGCCAGATGTTCCTGCTGGTCTTCTCAGGGAGGGGCCTGTTGCGCTGATTCTCAGGTGTCTTTGCTTGGGTGGAATTGCACTACCCTTGCCAGGTGGCTGGGCTCAGTGTAAGCGGCTCTGCATTGCTCTATGTGACTTCGGTTCCCTGAAGGCTTTCAGCACCAGTTTGGAGGATGAAAATGACAGCACCCTGATCTCTAGCCCCAGAACTGAAAGTTTGCACCCCCCACTCTTCAGGCACCCTCACAGAAAAGCAGTCAATCGCTCTTGTCTCCCTGGTTTCTGATCGAACTCTTCACTTAGCCTGTGACTGAGCATTTTTATCTCAGGCAGGGGACCTCATTTTGAATCTCCAAACTTTACAGACTCCTGCGGTACTCACCCGCACCGCTCCTCCTAGGGGAGGCGGCGGGGAGGAGGTGGGGGGGGGTGGGTCTTCCTGCAGTTCTGTTGTTTCCTGGGCCCCTGCTCAGAGAGCGGCTGGCCGACCATGCAGTGGTTTGAGGTTTATGGCAACACCGAGCAGAAAGCTGGTGCCTGGACTTGCTGTTTTCAGCTGCCTTCCCTGCTCCAATGCTTGGGAACTCTGCCACACTCAGACACCCCCTTCTGTTTTGTGACCTGGGGGTTCCTGAGACCCTGCTGTCCCACCTGGGATTCCACCCTTGCTTCCTGAGCACCTTTCAGGCAGACTTCTAAAAGTTCCAATTTTTGATCTGCTGCTTATAACACTTTCCAATACCCGGCTTAAGGAGGCTCCCTCCCTTGTGGTTTATCTTCCAGTATATCACCTCAGATTCACATCTCTGCACCTCCTAACCTTGCAAAAAATGGTTGCTTTTCTATCTGTAGAATTACAGCAATTCTTTTCTCAGATCTCCAGTTGATTTCACAGGTGTTCAGAATGATTTGATAACTATCTAGCTGAATTCCAGGGACCAGATGAAATTGGGGTTCCCCACTCCTCCACCATCTTAACTCACCCAGGATTTTTATACTAGAGAAAATTAGCATCAACCTACATGTCCAACTATTGGAGAATCTCTAGAAAGAACACAAACTGATACAACTGTACAAACTCCCAACCCTCTGGCTCCTGTCAACTGTTTCTACTAATATATTTCCTTTAAGTGATGAGTTTGGGTCATTACTTCCCACCATCAAAAAAAATAAGAAAAAACATCTGATTTCCAAAGTGGAAAAAGCTTTGCTCAATGACAGATGATCAAAGAACAAATCCGAATGGTCGTCAGCCATCCTTCTTACTATTTCACTTAAGCTTTGACAATCCAATGCCAGCAACAGTCTGCAAAGCTTCCCCAGCTCACTGAATTTGACACCCTGCAATGAACACACACACACACCCCTTTAGGTACCTACAGTTCCACACAGTATGAGAATGGGCACCTGATTCCTTTAATAACTATGACAGTCCGCTGAGATGAGGCCAACCCCTCACATACATCTTGAGTTTAGTAGATAAAAAGTCTATAAAAGTGGATGGAGTTGCTGGCTAAATACAATTCCACATATACCCTAAGGGCTTTCACTATGTGGATCTTCAATAAAACTCAAACAGAAATGGTACAGCTAATCATCTTCATTATGGAAGACATTATGTTGTTTATTCTCACTGGCTTGACAGAGTACAGACCTCCTGCCATCCTAAAGGTTAAAGAAGCAAGTTACAGAATTTTAGAAAGAAATTATGTCTGTAATCTTAATATAATTCTGTTGTTTTTACTGTACCCAGGATAGCACCTGATATCTACAAAGTACTTAATAAATATTTGTTGAATGTACAACAATAACAAACATTTACCGAGTCTTTATCAGAGTGTCTGGCATATAGTAAATACTTTACTTGCATTTTCAATAATCCTCACTAAAATCCTGCTTTTTATATTATGTCTATTTTATACGAGTAAGGAAATTGAGGCTTAACACAGTTAAATAACCTGTCCAATGTTATGTGGCTACAAAGTAATGAAGCTGGGATTTAAAACTCTGGAGTCACAGGGCACCTGGGTGGCTCAGTCGTTAAGCGTCTGCCTTTGGCTCGGGTCATGATCCCAGGGTCTGGGGATCGAGCCCCGCATCGGGCTCCCTGCTCAGCAGGAAGCCTGCTTCTTCCTCTCCCACTCCCCCTGCTTGTGTTCCCTCTCTTGCTGTGTCTCTGTCAAATAAATAAAATCTTAAAAAAAAATAAAAATAAAACTCTGGAGTCTGTGTTCTTGACTTCACTGCCATTGCTGCTAAACTGGGGGGGAAAAGTGTTAATACACTGTAAGAGAATAAATTCAGTATACACATGTAGTTGGTTTTGTAATGGTGGAATATATTAGCGATTGACACTGAGTATGAGGTAACTAACTGCTCAGATACCTGTTGACTGAGCATATGATTGAGAATATTATAGCCCAAGATCATGAGATTAGATATTTTAAACTATGAAAGTTTGCTCAATACACACCATCAATATATAGAAACTAAACTACAAGAAGGTCAGTTAGCCCTGATAAAAGTAGCTAAAAACAAAAACAAAATAGCAAAAATTAAATGTAGCCATTTCTGTAATGGTGACCAAGAACTTTAAGTAGTCTGAATTTCCTACGTAATTTGGAGTTTAGGATATAAGAACTTAAAGAACAGCCACCTCTTACCTGCCTCATAAAAATAGATTCCAACTGCCTACCATAAGGCTAAGGACCTCCCATCTCCTGTATTTTCCATCATCTTAGCTCAGCCAAATCGATCCCTCCTGACAATGAAATGCAGACCTGATCTCTATACAAGGTAAGTCTTCCTTGTCTACCTACATCTCTCACTCATTTCCATTCTTACTCTCCAGTAGTACTATAAAAACTGTAGTTCACAGAGCACTTTCCACTCTCTTGTGCCTTTGGGCCTTTAAACCTGAAATGTCCACCTGACTTTTTGGGCAAATGCTTACTTATACTTCAAGCCTCGGTTCTAACATCACCTCTATCCCTAATTTCCCAACTCCCCAGCTGCTCCTTCGCCTTTTACACTTGGTACAAATACCAGAAACCCATTTATTCAAAACATTCTGGAGAGGTTTAAATTTTATTTTTAATTTAAAAAATAAGTCTAATCATAGAATCATGAAAAAGTTTTAAATACATAAACTATATCAACTTTTTGTTCATTCATTCACAAAGATCTTTTCCTTAGATAGGGTATGGATTTGCTGACCAGAGGTATATCATCTTATGTAACCACACCAAAAATATACCATCTGTGATTTCCAGTTTCAATTCTTCAAAGTGGACCAAGAACATAGTCATCTGTAAAACAGTCTTCATGCAAAGATCATTCTAGATTTATGCAATTTTCAACTCAATTTTCATAAATAACTATTTTAAACCCACTTCATTAGTTTACAAAAAAATTAATTACATTATGCCATTACAACAAATAGAACTAGTATGAACAAGTCTGGGAATAAACAAATTATCTTTTAGTGAACAAGCTATTCTACTAATGAGACAACTTACAATAAAGAGTAGACCCAGGTATTCAAAGAAAATGGAGAATCAGTTAATTTCTCTAGTTGGTTAGGTGGAAGCCAGTTAGTGAAGTGTCTTCAGAACTACCCTCATAGCCAATAATTATTCCATTGTACTATAAACATATCTTTGTGCCAACATCTCCCCACTAAATCAAAAATTCCAAACCAATTTGCTACTGCATGCCTGTGTTGTTGATTCCTTTAGCCCTCAAGGCAGCTGGGCAGAACCTGAGGTAGCAAAAGTGCACCCCTCCCAGCTAAACAACCTCTTATATTTATCCCATTAATTTTCTATGTATATCACTACACAGGAGAGGTTGGGAAGCATTGTACAAAATTGTAAGCTCATTAAAAGAAGTGACTGTCTTTTTTTACTTCCAATAATTAAAATAGTACATGTTTGATAACTTTGTATAATAAAAGTAATGAATAAAAGAGACTTTAATAGCCTCATGTAGTGCTACAGGTAAACCCAACAAAGACTTCAGCCGGGGAGATGTGACTGCTAAGGGTAAGCCTGGGCCAGGAAAGCAGCAATAGGAAGTTAATCTTTAAATTATCTCACTTATGTATGCATTTATGTTTTTTCTCTCCCACTAGAATGAAGTTCAATGAGTGTTAGGCCCTTGTCTATCTTGTTCACTTGTATCCCAGTGCCTGGATCAATGCCCACCACACAGTAGCTCTTCAGTAAGTATTTGTTAAATGTTTTGCTGGGAGAACATCAAAGAGAAGTGAAGGTACTTTAAGCTCTAAGGAAAGGAGTGGAGCCTACTCAACAGTTCTACTCAAGGTATGGAAATATGATGGGAAAGCTATGCTCTTAAGACTTTCAAGTCTTTGATGGCAACTGGTGATTGTTCTATAACACAACGTAGTGGTTAAGGGTCTGAGCTCGGACAGAGCTGGACCTAAATTCTGGTTCTGCCACTCATCATTAGCTTAGTAAAGTTATGTGGACAACTCAATCCCTCTTACTCTCAAGGAGCTTTCCATTGTGAAACAAAGATAATAGTGAGCTCCCAGAGTTGTGTGAGGATCATGTAAAGAGCTGAGAACAATGGTTGGCACGTTAGTGCTGAATAAATGTTTGCCATTTTTTTTTTTTTTTTTTAGATTTTATTTATTTGACAGAGAGAGACACAGCGAGAGAGGGAACACAAGCAGGGGGAGTGGGAGAGGGAGAAGCAGGCTTCCCGCCAAGCAGGGAGCCCGATGTGGGGCTCGATCCCAGGACCCCGGGATCATGACCTGAGCCGAAGGCAGATGCTTAACAACTGAGCCACCCAGGCGCCCTGCCATTATTATTTCTATTGCTATTATTTTAATATTGCTATTATATTACTGATAAGCACATAAAGAACACCACATTCTGTGCTCTAGAGATTCTATACTTCCTGAAGAGCTCCATTACTGTAACTAAGGGATACCAAAGAACCAGGTTGTTGGACTACCTGGTTCACATCAGGGTTCTTCCTCTTAGGCAAGTTACTAACTCTGAACTTCTGTTTCCTCTTTTGTAAAATGAGCATAACAGTGGCCTCTCTTCCAGGTCTATTGTGAATATTAAATGAGATCACAAACATAAAGGATTCAGTACAATATATAAGCACCCAACACTGATGATAAATATTAGCCATACAGAGCTTTGCCTATATAGGTTTTTATGATTTTTTATTTTATTTGACAGAGAGAGCGAGCGAGCGAGAGCAGGAACACAAGCAGGGGGAGTGGGAGAGGGAGAAGCAGGCTTCCCGCCGAGCAGGGAGCCCGATGTATTTTTTTTAAATGAAAAATGCTTAAAGCTTCAATTCATTAAAAAATAAAAACTTGGGCGCCTGGGTGGCTCAGTTGGTTAAGCGTCTGCTTTTGGCTCAGGTCATGATCCCAGGGTCCTGGGATACAGTCCCACATTGGGCTCCCTGCTCAGCAAGGAGTCTGCTTTTCTCTCTCCCTCTGCTGCTCTCTCTTTCTCTGTCAAATAAATAAAATCTTTAAAAAAATAAAAAAAAAAAACCAAAAACTTTTGGGTTGGTGTTTCTTTCATGCGCTTTTGAAAGAACAGAAAACTTTCCAATCTCCTGAAGGCTTTAGGACTATGTACAATGAAGACACTTATCTTAAACATGCCCATCTATAAATAGAAATCTTTGTTTAATGGTTTACTTCCATCATTTTCCATATTTAGTCTAGTAGGTACCCCTCTGTCATTTCCATGTTTCTTCTCAGCTATCTTTTATTTATTTTCCGTTTTAAGCTTGGGATAAAAATTCCATCAGCACTTTCAGAAATTATTTTGTGCTTTTGACTCAGCAGGAAGTTTAAAAATAGTATATAGGTAAAAAACCCAGCTTGAATAGCTATATAACGTTTCTAGTTAAAAAGAGTGTTTCTTTGCAACTTTTCTATAAGTCAAACTAATCTAAAATTAAAAAGTTATTTAAAACACATATTATAGGGGTGCCTGGGTGGCTCAGTCGTTAAGTGTCTGCCTTAGCTCAGGTCATGATCCCAGGGTCCTAGGATCGAGTCACATCAGGCTCCCTGCTCGGCAGGAAGCCAGCTTCTCCCTCTCCCCCTGCTTGTGTTCCCTCTCTCACTATGCCTCTGTCAAATAAATAAAATAAAAAAAAAACCCATATTATAAATCACTTCTCACTTACTCAATTCTTACATATTTACTTATAGCATTGTTTTTTTAGTTTTGCTATCTTTGCCTCTTAAAGTCCCATACCTACTGACCTCCCATTAAAAACTATAGCAACTTCCAAAATGCTGAAAAGATATAAAATGGTAATACTCTCATTACAGCTGTGTACTTTAAACCCAGTAAACTAAAGAGATGACAATAAAAGAATTAGCAGAAAACTCAAATGACAATAACAAGAAACAAACAAAAAACAGGGTAGTTACAGATAGCAAGTGATCCCATGAAGTAGGAGGTAACTATGAAGAGAAGGTGCCCACTAAAACTTAACTGTAATCTACAATTTTTTATAGAAATTCTAGGAAGTTCCAAGACTTTGGGGTATTTTTTAACTGCAAAGGGCAAAAGTAATATATACAGGCAGAGGGAGCTAAGAGGGTGGCATAGTAGGACCCTAGGCTTGCCTTGTCACTCATACACAGATAACTATCAACTCATTCTAGGTACCCAAGGAATCGACCTGAGGACTGTAGAACAAACTGCACAACTAGAGGGAGGGAAAAGACCACATCAAGGAAGATAGGAAGTACAGAGACATTGTTTGGGGAAGAAATGAATCTCAGGTCCTGCAGACAGGAGGGAGCCCTGGTTGCAGAGCAAGGCAAAAGAGTGGAATGCACAGGGGAATGCACAAGGAAAACACTTCCCCAAAGGCACTGGCTGGGAAAATGAGAGGGGCTGAGTTTCTGATTTTTGTGAGTTTTGCAACCAGCGTGGCTCAAAGAGTGGAGTTTTGGAGATTCGTGGCCTTGGCTGGGATAGCAACTTAAGGGCACTGACCTACTCCTGGAGAGAAGGCAGGCCAGCAACCCTGGGGCATACTGCATGATCTGAGGATCATCTAGGATACACGGTGGGAAGACTGTTCCCTCTTCTTGAAGTGCATCTGTGAGAGGTGGCATTATCTCTTTGAGGACAAAGGAGCCTGCAGACACCATTTCACTACCCACCTCAGCATAGGCACAGAGACAAGTGCTGAGGGTGGCTAAGTCAGACACTGGCTGTTTAGCCTGCTTTGCTGCAGATCCCACACTCCTGCACTTTGGCACAATTACCCTTCTGGGTCAAACGTGCATTGGTCCCAGCACGGCAAGACCCTCACCCAGAAGACCAATGCAGGTCCCCACCATACCAGGTCCCAAAAGTGTGGAGTTCTAAAAGTCGGTAGGCTTGACTTCAATAGAGCCCAAAGTGTACTGCATTGCTCCAGGCAGCAAGCAACCCAGAGACAGACACCGTGAAAACAGCAATCTGAAAAACACCTGTGATGCACGAGGGGGAAATTATTCAATTATTTGCTCTTCCAGGAGGGTTTCCCTGAGAACAACAAGCACAGACTTCCCTCTCCATGGACAAAGGAGCTGGCTGGCACCATTTTCCTCCCCTGACCCTCAGCATAAACCAACTTCAGTAAACAGCACACCACCAACACTGGCTGCCTAACCTGCTTTCACTAGGTTCCATCCCCCTGTGCTCTGCTGGTACTGCTTTTTTCAGGCAGGTGTGCCTAAGGACCAGTGCAGTGGGCCCTCTCCTCAGAAGACCAGCACAAACCCCTGCACACACCACAACTACCGACCATAGAGTTCTGCAAAGCTTCAGTCTAGTGGAAATAGCATCAGGTCTCATTTAATAAGCAGACCAGAACACCCTTAGTTAAAACTTGCCACACTCTGGCCAAGGTTCAAACACTCCACTGCAGGCAAGAAAAGCCTTAGCAGACAACTGACCTGAGGGATAGAGGAGCCAAAACACAGCAGCAGAGAGCACAAAGCACACACCAGAGACATTTCCTGAAGCACCAGGCCCTGGACATTATATGACTTCTTCTTCATAAAGCCATTACTCACAGAAGCAGGAAACATAACAGGATTTCTAACACAGAGAAAAAGATAAAGACCTAGACAAAATACCAAGATGGAGGAATTCATTCCAAAAGAAAGAACAAGAAGAGATCACAGCCAGAGACCTAATTGAAACAGATATGCGTAGTATGCCTGATGCACAATTCAGAGCAACAATCATAAAGATACTTCTTGGGCTTGAGAAAAGCATGGAAGTTACCAGGGAAACCCTTACCACAGAGATAAAAGCTAAAAAAACAATCAGGCAGAAATGAAAAATGCAGTATCTGAGATTTGAAACTGACTGGATATAATGACCACAAGAATGGAAGAAGCAGAGGAATGAATAAGTGATATAGAAGATAGAATTATGGAAAAATATAGCTGAACAAAGGAGAGAAAGAAGAACAATAGATCACAAGAGTAGACTTAGGGAACTCAGTGATTCCATCAAATATAGTAACATTTATATCATAGGAGTCCCAGAAGAAGAGAGAGAAAGGGGGCAGAGGGTTTATTTGAGGAAATTATAGCTGAAAACTTCCCTAACCTAGGGAAGCAAACAAATATCCAAATCCAGGAGGCACAGAGAACTCCCATCAAAATCAACAAAAGCAGGCCAACAAGACATATTGTAGTTAAATTTGCAAAATACAGTAATAAAGAAAAAAATTTCTAAAAGCAGTAAGACAAAGGAAGTCCGTAACTCTCAAGGGAAGACCCATGAGGTTAGCAGCAGATCTCTCCACAGAAACTTGGCAAGCCAGAAGAAAGTGACATGATATATTCAACATGCTGAATGGGAAAAATCTGCAGCCAAGAATATTCTATCCAGCAAGGATACTGTTCAGAAAAGTAGGAAAGATAGTTCCCTAGACAAAAACAAAAGGAGTTCATGACGACTAAACCAGCCCTGCAAGAAATATTAAAGGGACTCTTTGAGTGGGAAGGAAAGACCAAAAGTGACTAAGACTAGAAAGGAACAGGAAAAAAAAAAATCTCCAGAAATGACAAAACAAGTAATAAAATGGCAACAAATACATATCAATACTAACTCTGAATGTAAATGGAATAAACGCTCCAATTAAAAGACATAGGGTGTCAGAATGGATAAAAAACAAGACCCATCTATATGCTGCCTACAAGAGACTCATTTTAGACCTAAAGACACCTGCAGATTGAAAGTGAAGGGATAAAGAAACACTTACCACGCAAATGGACATCAAAAGAAAGCCAGAGTAGCAATAGGTCTATCAGACAAACTAGATTTTAAACCAAAGGCTGTAATAAGAGATGAAGAAGGACACTATGTCGTAATAAAGAGGACTATCCAGCAAGAAGATCCAACAATTGTAAATATTTATGCCCCCAAATTGGGGGCACCCAAATATATAAAACAATAACAAATACAAAGAAGCTCATTGATAACAATACAGTAGTAGCAGGGGACTTTAAAACTCGACTTACGTCAATGGACAGATCATCTAAGCAGACAATCAACAAGGAAACAATGGCCTTGAATGATACATTGGGCCAGATAAACTTAGATATATACAGAACATTTCATCCTAAAATTGAATACACATTCTTTTCAAGTGCACATGGGAAACTGTCCTAAACAGATCACATACTAGGTCACAAATCAGGCCTCAACCAGTACAAAAAGATTAAGATCATACCATGCATCTTTTCTGCCACAATGCTGTGAACTTAGAAGTCAACCACAAGAAAAAATTTGGAAAGACCACAAATACATGGAGGTTAAAGAACATGCTACTAAAGAATGAAGGGGTCAACCAGGAAATTAAAGAAGAAATTAAAAAAAAAATACATGTAAACAAATGAAAATGAAAACACAGTGGTCCAAAATCTCTGGGATGCAGCAAAAGTAGTCCTAAGAATGAAGTATGTAGCAATACAGGCCTACCTCAAGAAGCAAGAAGTATCTCAAATAAACAACCTAACTCTTACACCAAAAGGAGCTCGAAAAAGAATAATAAATGAAGTCTAAAGCCAGCAGGAGGAAATAAGAAAGATAAGAGGAGAAATAAATACAGAAACTAAAAAACAAAACAAAACAAACAACAAAAAAATAGATCAATGAAACTAGGAGCTGGTTATTTGAAAAAAATGAATAAAATTGATAAATCCCTAGCCAGACTTATCAAAAAGAAAAGAGAAAGGACCCAAATAAAGAAAATTACAAATGAGAGAGGAGAAATAACAACCAACAAGAAATACAATTATAAGAGAATATTATGAAAAATTATATGCCAACAAATCGGACAATCTAGAAAAAAATGGTTAAATTCCTAGAAACATATAAACTACCAAAACTATAACAGGAAAAAATAGAAAACTTGAACAGACTGATAATCAGGAAAGAAATTAAATCAGTAATCAAAAATCTTCCAACAAACAAGCTCAGGGCCAGAGGGCTTCAGCAGGGAATTCTGCCAAACATTTAAAGAGTTAATACTTATTCTTCTCAAACTATTCCAAAAAAAGAAATTAAAAACTTCCAACTCATTCTATGAAGCCAGCATTACCCTAATTCCAAAACCAAAGACTCCATTAAAAAAAGAGAACTACAGACCAATATCCCTGATGAACATGGATGCAAAAATTCTCAACAAGATACTAGCAAATCGAATCCAACAGTACATTAAAAGAAACATTCACCACCATCAAGTGGGATTTATTCCTGGGCTGCAAGCGTGGTTCAATATTTGCAAATCAATCAACATAATACACCACATTAATAAAAGAAATGATAAGAACCATATGATCCTCTCAATAGATGCAGAAAAAGCATTTAACAAAGTACACCATCATTCATGATAAAATCCCTCAAAGAAGTGGGGATAGAGGGATCATATATCAACATCATAAAGGCCATAAATGAAAAACCCACAGCTGATGTCATCCTAAATGGGGAAATTGAGAGCTTTTCCTCTAGGATCTGGAACAAGACCAGGATGTCCACTCTCACCACTGTTGTTCAACATAGTACTGGAAGTTCTAGCCCCAGCAATCAGACAACAAAAAGAAATAAAAGGCATCCAAATCAGCAAGGAAGAAGTCAAACCTTCAGTATTTGCAGATGACATGATATTATATATAGAAAACCCAAAAAACTCCACCAAAAAATTGCTAGAACTGATACACAAATTCAGTAAAGTCTCAGGTTACAAAAATCAATGTTCAGAAATCTGCTGCATTTCTATATATCAGTAACGATGCAGCAGAAAGAGAAATCAAGGAATCGATCCCATTTACAATTGCACCAAAAATCTTAAGATACCTAGGAATGATCTTAACCAAAGGTGAAAGTCCTGTACTCCAAAAATTGTAAAACACTGATGAAAGAAACTGAAGATGACACAAAGAAATGGAAAGACATTCCATTGAATGAATGACATTCCATGAACTGAAGAATATTGTTAAAACGTCCATACTACCCAAAGCAATCTATACATTTAATGTAATCCCTATTAAAATATTGGTAGTATTTTTCACAGAGCTAGAAAAATAATCCTAAAATTTGTATGGAACCACAAAAGACCCCGAATAGACAAAAGCAAATTTGAAAAACAAAAGCAAAGCTGGAGGCATCACAATTCCAGACTTCAAGTTATATTACAAAGTTGCAGTCATCAAGACAGCATGGTACTGGCACAAAAACAGACACATAGATCAATGGAACAGAATAGAGAACCCAGAAATGGACCCTCAACTCTATGGTCAACTCATCTTCGACAAAGCAGGAAAGAATATCCAATGGAAAAAAGTCTCTTCAACAAATGCTGTTGGGAAAATTAGACAACAACATGCAAAAGAATGAAACTGGAGTACTTTCTTACACCATACATAAAAATAAACTCAAAATGGATGAAAGACCTAAACGTGAGACAGGAATCCATCAAAATCCTAGAGAACAACACAGGCAGTAATCTCTTTGACATCAGCTGAAGCAACTTCTTGCTAGATATGTCTCCTGAGGCAAGGGAAACAAAAGCAAAAATAAACTACTGGGACTTTATCAAGATAAAAAGCTTCCGCATAGCGAAGGAAACAACAAAACTAAAAAGCGACCTTCAGAATGGGAGATGATATTTGCAAATGACATCTGATAAAGGGTTAGTATCCAAAATATATAAAAATATATATATATAAAATATATATAAAATATATAAATATATATATAAAATATATAAAGAAAGTATCCAAAACATATAAATATATATATAAAATATATATAAAATACATAAAGAACTTATAAAACTCAATACCCAAAAAACAAATAGCCCAGTTAAAAAATGGGCAGAAGATATAAATAGACACTTTTCCGAAGAAGACATACAGATGGCTAACAGACACATGGAAAGATGGTCAACATCACTCACCATCAGGGAAATACAAATCAAAACTACATGAGATATCACCTCACACCAGTCAAAATGGCTAAATTAACAACACAGGAAACAACAGGTGTTGGTGAGGATGCAGAGAAAGGGGAGCACTTTTGCACTGTCGGTGGGAATGCAAACTGGTGCAGCCACTCTGGAAAACAGTATGGAGGTTCCTCAAAAAGTTAAAAATAGAACTACCCTACCACCCAGCAATTGTACTACTAGGTATTTACTTAAAGGATACAAAAATACTGATTTGAAGTACCAGTAAAGTACATGCACCCCAATATTTATAGTAGCATTATCAACAATAGCCAAGTTATGAAAAGAGCCCAAATGCCCACTGACTGAAGAATGGACAAAGAAGACGTGGTATGTATGTGTGTGTGTACAAAGTATTACATTGTGTGTGTGTGTGTACACACTCAACCATCAAAAAGAATGAAATCTTGCCATTTGCAACAACGTGGATAGAGCTAGGGAGTATTATGCTAAGCGAAATAAGTCCATGAGAGAAAGACAAATAACCATATGATTTCACTTATATATGGAATTTAAGAAACAAAACAGATGAACATGGAGGGGGTGCAGAGAAAGAGAGAGGCAAACCAGAAAACAGACTCTCAATATAAAGAACAAACTGAGGGTTACTGGAGGGGAGGTGAGCAGTGGAATGGGTTAAGTGGGTGACGGGTATTAAGGATGGCACTTGTTATGAGCACTGGGTGTTGTATTTAAGTGACGAATCACTAAATTCTATACCTGAAACTAATATTACGCTGTATGTTAACTAACTGGAATTCAAATAAAACTTAGAAAAAAGTAATATATGCAGATATTAAAAGAAAAATTCAAACACTACGAACAGGTCTATATTCATAACCCTTTTACAGAAGTCAGCTGAAGTCATAAAAGTAGTAGTTAACCTTGTGGTGCATTTGGCCCATATCCTTATCAGCTAAAGTGGCAGTTTTCAAAGAACTTCCCATATCAGCATGGATTAGAAAAGACAAAGGTAGATGACCCAGGGAATTGGAAAAAAGTTCTAAGAAAAGAGATAAGAGGTTCAAAATTCAACCTAACCTGCTTATATGACTAGGACTGCTCTTTACTAAAATCAAACTTACATGTTTCTTATAAGCCAACCCTCTTGTTAGTCTGTGGACAAAAAAAATGTTTCAAAATAACTGTTATAATCCCAAATTCCCTAAAAAATAAAACTGAAGCCTCTTAACATCATCCTTTTTATGCTGTATATTAGCTCTAAACTCTGCAATACTAAATAGCCAGTAATTAAAGCAGTGTAGATTATACTGTTAGTTTAATTATGTAATTCACATTGCTGGAGCAGCCCTGGAAGAATGAAGTAGGGAAGGAGGAAAGGTTACAGGCTATAAAAATCTTTATAGAAGATTAAGGTACAGATGTGGGTGGGTGGATAAAGGCTAAGAGAAAGACCAGGTGAGGGTGGAACTTGGCTGACCTCCTTGGGAGAAGTATGAATGAAGGAAAAGGCAGTATTTTAGAAAGATACATATTTGCTCAGCTTGTATGTTTAAGGGAAGAGGTAAAATGGGAACCAGAACCCTGCAAGGGTTTAAGAAGTAGTATATTTTAAAGTGGCACAAAGGAATTGTTGGGGATGATGGAAAAGCTCTAATTTTTTATTTGATGGTAGTTACATGACTGTATGCATTTACTAAAACTTATAACACTTAACACTAAAAGTGTTAAGTTTATTATATGTAATTTATACCTCAATAAACCTGACATTCAAAAATAAAAGCCATTAACAGCTAAAATGCTGATTAACCTTTTAAGGTTTATCAAAATTACCAAAAAACCCTCCAAAACAAGAATAAGCCTCCAATTTTAATCTATTTTGGGTTTATGTTTTACAATGTTGGAAAATCTAAACAAATGGTTTGAGGTATACAGTGAAGGATGGTTTTTAAGATTTTGTTTATTTATTTGACAGAGAGAGACATAGTGAGAGCAGGAACACAAGCAGGGGGGGTGGGAGAGGGAGAAGCAGGCTTCCCGTGGAGCAGAGAGCCCGATGTGGGACTCGATCCCAGGACCCTGGGATCATGACCTGAGCTGAAGGCAGACGCTTAACGACTGAGCCACCCAGGCGCCCGAAGCATGGTTTTTAAAATCTGTTCCAATCTTCCACCATTAAGGTCTCTCTTCAATGAGAATTGTAGTTTCTGACATCTCTCCAGTGGAACCCACTGGCTGAGATCCTCAGCCAATGAACAGGAGCCACAATATAAGAGGCAGATAAAGAGACAGAACATCTAGCTCTAGACTTGGGGAAGCAGACATACCCACCATATGCTCCACAACCAGAAGATAAGCTACATGCTATAAGCCTATTATTTCTACACTCCTACTATTCTCAAGGCTTTTTTTCTCTTTAATTTTCCTCCCATCCTCAGAGAAGTCTTGCTTCAAGGTTACTCAGGAGACTATAACACCCGGATGTCTTTCCTGAGCCGTCACGGAAGTTAGATGCTTCCACAGCAGCCTATGAACTGCTTATCGCCCTGCTCTGTAGTTACCCATTTCTGGGTCCATTTCCTCCACAAACTCGAGGTCAAAAGGCTGAAAAGAGAAGACGACTTATTTTTGTAGCCCCAGCTAGTGACTGGCAGAGGCCAATAAGAGTTTCTTCAATGAGATTCAAGAGAGTAATTCTGCATTAAGAGAGAGAGAAGTTCTTAACCTTTATGGGTCATGAAACTCTTTGAGAATCTGATGAAAAAAATGTTTATTTATACCTGTTTTACCTGTAATTTCAAGAAATCTAAAGGGTTTACAATCCCTGCAAAGGCCTCCCAGGTTGAGATGCCTGGTATAAACATTCCAGTCTCATCTTGATTACACAGTGGAACAGGCAGAGGGTCTGCTGTCCACATCTCATCTAAAATAAGGAAAAAGAGTTACAGTTGACCCGTAAACAATGTGAGAGGTTGGGGCACCAACCCCCCTGCAGTCAAAAATCTGTGTATTAACTTTTGATTACCCCAAAAGTTAATTACTAATAGTTAACTGGAAGCCTTACCAATAATATAAATAGATTAATATATATTTTGTATGCATATTATATACCATATTCTTATAAGAAAGCTAGAGAAAAGAAAATCATAAGGAAGAGAAAATACATTTACAGTATTGTAAAAAACTCATGCATAACTGGACCCACACAGTTCAAACCCATCTTGTTCAAAGGTCAACGTGGGTTTGAACTGTAAAATATCCCCAGGGAATTACAGGACAGAAAGGATTATAGGTAGGCTTGGTCCATCCATCTTGTTTTATATAAAAATTCTCCCAAAACCAATCTTGTAAGTTCTGGGCTATTACATAGTAAATAAATGTAAATTCCCTCACAGTTGTACCACAGTTGAAGATGTGAGATAGGAGAACCTCACAGATATATTTTTTTCAACTGATTATAAGACATAAAATGCCTACATAAAAGATAAACTTGGAGATTTTAATAAATAAAATTATCTGTATTAGGTCTTGAAAAACATGAGCCAAAGTCCAAAAAGAATCTCTGTGGGTAGGGGTTGGGCAGGGGGCAATGGCATGTTCACAGAGTGGTACTACCATCTATATCCATGTTACAATTTTCCCAAGAAACTCAGTATTGTGGGACTAGATTGTCCTCTGTTCTAGACACAAGTGCAGTCGTTAGAGACCCTGGTCCAACACTATTACCTGGAGTCTCTCAAAGCCAATCATGGAACTGACATTAAAATGGCCACATATTTGGGCGCCTGGGTGGCTCAGTCGTTAAGCACCTGCCTTCAGCTCGGGTCGTGATCCCAGGGTCCTGGGATCGAGCCCCACATCAGTTTCCCTGCTCAGCGGGAAGCCTGCTTCTCCTTCTCCCACTCCTCCTGCTTGCTTTCCCTCTCTCACTGTGTCTCTCTCTGTCAAATAAATAAATAAAAAATAAAATCTTAAAAAAAAAAAAGGCCACATATTTACCATTACTATTTCTGTAGTGAAATAAATAAGCAACCAAAATGGAACTAAAAATAACAGGCCCAAAATAAGCCTTCTTTGTCACATTCCCTTCATAAAGGCCCTGTATATATAGGCATGTGAAGGAAGGTAGTCCTGAGGAAAATTAAATACTATTGATTTTATCGTGGAATCAAAAGCAGGGAATTAGAGCTTTAGAAATATTTCCTAAAGTAGTATAAATATATTTGCTTAGATTAGTAGTTCTCTATATTACCAGTTTAAAACTTTATAATCAAGGAAAAGATTAGATTCATTGGTATCCAGCCATATCCTCAGGGCCATTTCCTTAAATGTCACTATTTCCTTTTTGTAGAGGACTTTTACATTCAAGATCTTATTTTTCTTTGTACACACAGAAAACAAGTCTCTAATGGCTATACCATTAGCCCACCGCAGTTAAGAAACTTTTCAGCCGGGGCGCCTGGGTGGCTCAGTTGGTTGGGCGGCTGCCTTCGGCTCAGGTCGTGATCCCAGGGTCCTGGGATCGAGTCCCACGTTGGGCTTCTCCCTCTCCCTCTGCCTGCCTCTCTGCCTACTTGTGCTCTCTCTCTGTCAAATAAATAAATAAATAAAATCTTTAAAAAAAAAAAAAAACTTTTCACCCAACAAGGGATGCTCAAAGCAAACAATCCTGCATCACATCATGTCAAATCCTCAGCCAAACTGCCCTTAGTAAGTCTTTCAAAAAAGATGTGCAAACATTAGCTGCACAATAAACTATGATTCAACTTCCAAAAAAAAACCAGTGTGTATTTTTACTCTGCACACATACACTAACTTTCTCAGAATGCCTTACCATTTAAACATATACATTTTAATGTTTTGTACTGATAGACTAAGAAAAGCTCTCAATTATTTTATGGAGCACAACCAAAAATCTGTTGAGGTTAAAATCACATTATGTGATATTCTTCATGCCAATTCTCTGCTTAAAAAAAAAAAAAAAGAGTTGGACCCTATATAACTCTTCCCCATTTACAAATAAATCCTCACCCTTTTGGGGGCTTTAAAACAAGAACAATAACAAGTCAACCAGGGACCCTGTGTTCCTACCTAAATGAAAGAACCTTCTTTAGAGAACATTTTTTACATAAATGAGAATGTACCTTATTATCACCAGAGGTCACGATCAGCCAGGTGATAACAGGCGCCCTACCTTAATACATTTTTATAAAACTTTCTTTTGGGGGGCGCCTGGGTGGCTCAGTCGGTTAAGCATCTGCCTTTGGCTCAGGTCATGATCCCAGGACCTGGGATCAAGCCCTGCGTCAGGCTCCTTGCTCAGCGGAGAGCCTGTTTCTCCCTCTCCCTCTGCCTGCAGCTCCCCCTACTTATGCTCTCTCTTTCTCACTCTCTCTGTCAATAAAATCCTAAAAAATAAGTAAATAATTCTTTCTTTTGTTTATATAGCTAAATATCAAGATACATCTTGTTTATAACATTTATATAGTTAATATTCACAAAACTGGAGCAGAGCATTATACCATAACTCCATAAATTGAGTTCTTTTCTCTTAGCCATAATTCAATAAAATATGGACTCCTTATTTATTTTTTTAAGTAGGCTCCATGCCCAATGTGGGGTTTGAACTCATGACCCTGAGATCAAGAGTCAGATGCTCTACCAATTGACCCAGCCAGGAGCCTGTGGACATAATAGGCTTTTCAAAAAAAAAAAAAAAAAACACGTATGTGCAGAACAAACTCATGGTTGTGAAAGGGGAGAGGAGGTGGGCAAAGTTGGGGAAGGAAATGGGAGAGACAGGCTTCCAGTTAAACAGTAAGTTACAGTGAATATAGGCAATAATTATAAGAGTACTATATGGGGACAGATGGTAGCTACACTTGTAGTGAGCACAGCATAAAGTATAAAATTGTTAAGAATCACTATATCATACACCTGAAACTAGTGTAACGTTATGTGTCAACTACACTTCAACAAAAAACCAAAAATTTAAAAAAAAAAAACATGTATATGCTTACTGACAGAGCTAAACTGAAGTATTCAACACAGTAGGCAAGAGTGAGTAAAATGTGACAACAAAATTTCAGTGCCTATCTATGAGCATATCCTTCAATCTAGCATTTATAAAAAATATTTTTATCTAAAAATTAATCATCTGAACTGAAAATGGTACTTAAGATCAGTTTTCTGGAGGCCAAAGAAGTAAACTACTGAAGAACTTTTGAAAATAAGTATACTAAAATGGGGTCAGCAAAATTTTTCCACTGAAGAACTTTTGAAAATAAGTATACTAAGATGGGGTCAGCAACATTTTTCCATAAAGGGCCAGGAAGGAAATATGTTAGGTTATGTAAGCCACATGGTCTCAATCTTGAACATTAAAATATACTGAAAGTAACATATCTGTGTGCCTTCCTTCAAGGTAGGCACTATCATCAAACAGTTAAGTTTGTGTAGGAAAAAAACCAAAAAAGTCCAGGTATGCAAGCAAGAATTAACCATACCTTTACACCCAGGTTCATCATTAATTACAAAAATGAAGTTACTTCAATGAGGAATAAATTCCTAGGAAAAAATTATAGTTACTTAAGAGGAGAGAAATAAATTTGCCTAAATTTTTGTTATAATTTTAGGCCTATTCCCAAACATTTTTAAAAATCTGACTGAATTTACAAATAGTTCCTTTTCTCTTATTACTCTTTTTCAGGAGAAAATATTATTAATTCTACACTTAAAATCAGAAAAAATCAATCATAATTCATTCACTAAGGCCAAGGAATCAAAGACCAAAATAGTAGACCTTTTACACACACACACACACACACACACACACACACACACAGTAACTGGCAAGCATTATAGGCGAGAAGAATTTTACCTTCAACATAAACAATGAGAAACTCCTCAAGGTGAATGCTTAGGTGGGATTTTTTTTTAAGCTTGTTTCTTTTTTTTTTTTTTTGCTTTTTGTTTTTTTTTTACAATGAGCATGTATTTCATAATTTTAACAAATTTAAGAACTAAAAAGCACTTTCCACATACTGGAAATAAAAGTACTCCTAACCATGAACTGTATTTAAGATTTTCTCAGGAAAAAATACGAGGGACTCCATTAGCTTAAGCCACCATAAATGGTATATAAATGTGTGCAGTTATGTTCCAATAAAACTTTACAAACACAGTCAGTGTAGTAGCCTTCACGCAGTACTCTGCCAAACCCCTGCTCTAAACAGCAGTTATAAAACCAATATTAGATTACCTAAGATTGGAGACATTTAAGAGATAAACTATCTACAAACAATTGCTCCACTCTACCAAGTCTCTTCTACCTGCAATAAAAAGTGCTATAAAGCAGCAGACGTCAAATAGGACAGGGAAGAAAGGTCACTATGTTAACAAAACCTATTCCCTAGATAATAACTGCATTTAGATCATCCATTCAACAAACATTTGCTCAGGACACAGGGTTCCCTGGCTTCAAGGTCTGGTAAGACGACAACACATGCATACAATCAACTACTACTCAAGCCAGCTAAGTGCCACATTATGGTCGAAATAACCACTAGTATCTGAAAAAGGCTTCATGGTTTAACATGTTTCCACATATACTTAATAAAGCCTCATAACAACCCTGTAAAGTACATAAGTAACTTGGTATTATTCTCATTTTACATAAAACTCGTAAGTAGTCAAACTAGGATTTGTACCTCTAATACTACTGCACTACCCTTCTTCAGAGCAACTTTATGCTAGCGGTCGATGACAGAGATGGAGGCATTTGGACTGAGCCTCAAAGAATGGGCAGGATTTTGACAGGTGAGGAGACCAAAGTATTCCAAGGAAATGACATACACAGAAGTCTAGAAGCCAGGAAATACAACACGTGAAAAGCAGGCAGGGGAAATAGGGCTATAAAGATGTTTTCAAAGCATGAGGAGAGCTTTAAGTAGGTGACTTAGCATCTGTACAAGACACTAAAGGTTATGAGAAATCAGATGGTTTGGGAGAGAGAAGGAAGAAAAGAACATAAATGAAGCTCTTACTGTGCGATTGGTACTTTGCAAAAGAATCACCTCATATTCAGGGATGTTAAGTTACGAGGTAGTGATGGGGTGCCTGGGTGCTCAGTCAGTTAAGCATCTGCCTTCAGCTTGGGTCATGATCTCAGGGTCCAGGGATTGAGCCCCACATCGGGCTCCCTCTCAGCGGGGAGTCTGCTTCTCCCTCTGCCCCTCCCCCTCTTGTTCTCTCTCTCTCTCAAATAATAAAATCTCTAAGAAAAAAAAGTTATGAGGTAGCGTTATAGGGTGATTAGACTTTCATATGTCCTCTGCAGGACTGAAAAGATGGGACTAACAGAAGGGAAGGCAGTAGGCTATCTCTGTAGTTTTGTTATGAGGGAAGAGAATGCAAAGCAATTCCTGTCTATGTCTCAAGTGATGGTTCTCACCCATAGTACCTCACTCCCAAATTTAAACCCAGGTTTTAAATTACCTTAAATTTTCCTACATCTTATCTAAAACTTACCGAATCTTCTGGAGGTCTCTGGATTTTTCCCCAATCCACAGAAGGTCCCTTTTCTTGCAGAAATCTATGAAATAGCTTCCGAAATCCATCAAGGTCTTTTTTAGTGTGCTATGAAAATAGAAGTTCTTGTTACAACTAGCAGAATGCTTACTATTTAATAAGTATAGATACATATTATACATTAAAAACACCTTTCAATGAAATTCTTGTACTATTAGGACATGAAGCAAAACAGAGACTTTTCTGTATCCCCAACTTAAAAGTGAAGAGGAAGAAAAGCTAATAGGAACCATACTTAAAGGAATACAAGCAAATAATCCTCCAAATCTTGCACCAGTATCATGTAAACTGAACGCCATTAGGTCCATGGGTATTTCAATTGGTTCTCTACATTTATTCACCAATATCTTTCTCTACCTCTTTTAATGAAAATTAGTCTTTATCTGAAGAAAAAGGCACAAGACACAGCTAAACTCAAAACATTAAGTACAAATTTGAAACTGAAAAAGGTTGATGTATTGATTTATAAGCAGAAAAGTAAAAATACCTGTCTATGCTGGGAAACCTCTATGATAGCTGACAAAGTAGCATGGTTTTATTAGAACTGGCTCTCTGGAAAAAGGCATGCAGCAGGCTATATGGTTGATAAACTTCTCACAATTCTAACTGAATACTGGTATCCATTTTTCTACCCAATGATATTAGAATACAGAACAAATGAAATGTTGTTCTGATTCTTTTAGACTTTAGAAACTTCCTAGAATTAAAAAAGAAAGGACAATGGTTTAACAATGGGCAAATGCTGAAAATCCTTAACTGTTAAGCAATCCTAATTTTTTTTATTGCTCTTACATTTTGTGCTTATTTCAGGCAAGATGATCAACAGCGGCAATAGCAATTCAGTATGTTGACGGATGGAAGCAACAAAACATTGTAGAATCCTTACCTCAAACTCATGTGATGGTGCTGTAGTAAGTATTTTTTCTAGTTCCTTCTTCACAGATAATTCTAGCTCTTGTCGAATGACTTCTTGAAACTGAGAAGCGCCATCTTGAGACATGGCTTTGCTAAGATCTTAAAAACATAAAACCACCAACAGAAAAATCAGACAGCTGTTCACAGCTGGTAAGCTATAACTGATTTATTTCTAGTGCACCAGCAAATGAAAAGGGCTCAATCCTATGGTCTCATCATCCTCTCGGATTTCAGTAGTGTCAACTAATTAGGACTATATAACCATATGGCCTGAAATTTGGTACACCTGTATGCATTACTAGTATATCTGAAACATTAAAACACTTTTGGGAATAAGGGGCATGTGGGAATAAAAGGATTAATCCTAACTTGTGCACATAGTTCCATGTCTACTAATGTTTCCCTCTTAGCCATCAAAGCTGGAGAAAAATGAGAACAATTGGAATAATGTTAATAAGGATATATTTTACAGAACATGCCCTTATGGAACTACTGCCTGATAAGAGAACCAAAGGGGTTGAGCAACTTCACAGAAGCAAAAAACCCCTTCCCCTCCAGGCCAGATGAAAACATTAAGGAATTCTTTCCATTTTAGAAGGGAAGCCACTCCAATTTCACATCCCTTACTAAAGAAAAACCCCTTGAGAGATACTGGCAATTCCCAGGTGCCTCTATGTCTCTGGCATCAAAATTTTCACTTAAAAGGACACAGAGTTGCTTCCCCACTTCTTGTCCTCAATTTCAGCCAAGACTTTTCAGGCTTATCTGTGTCAGACAAGACTATCAGGGCTTTTGGCATAGCTGGGCATCTCTGTGATAGATGGATCTCACTAAAGGTGACTCACTAAAGGTGACAGAAATGCCTGATGAAAACAAATAAAAATAGAAAAATACAGAAAAAGAAAACATTCCAGGCCTAAGTACCTTGGGAGAAAAATGCCAACACAGGTTGTTTTACATGCTTATCTAGATAGTAATTATCTTGTCTATTACTTATAAAATAAGGGATAATCAAACTATTGTTCATCTTACCCTTTTTCTTCAATACCTAACTCAAACTTATTTTATAAATGTAGTTTTGAAGCTTATGTTCAAACATTTTGTTTGATAACTAGTCCTACAATTAGCAAAATCATTTTTTTTAAGATTTTTATTTATTTATTTGCAGAGAGACACAGTGAGAGAGGGAACACAAGCAGGGGGAGTGGGAGAGGGAGAAGCAGGCTTCCCACTGAGCAGGGAGCCCGATGCTTGATCCCAAGACTCTGGGATCATGACCTGAGCCAAACACAGACGTTTAACCGACTGAGCCACCCAGGCGCCCCCAGAATCATATTTCAATAAAACTAAAAATACTCCCTCCCACATACCATAAATTTTTTTAAAAGATTTATTTTAGAGGCGAGAGCAGGGGAGGGGTTAGAGGGGGAGGGAGAGGGAGAATCTCAAGAAGACTCTGTGCTGAGCACGGAGCCCAACTTGGGGCTCAATCCCAGGACCCTGAGATCATGACCTGAGCTGAAATTCAGAGTCCCACGCTTAACCGACTGAGCCACCCAGGCGCCCCCACCATAAATTCTTTTATTTGTTATCTGGGCAGAAGAAAACATTTATACAGACAGAGTTAAAGCCAACATAATATTTTTAAGATACTTGTGAGAACAGAAATTAGTAAATTATGTAATTCTTAAAGCAATTAATTTAATGTAGACAGCTTATCCTTCTCCCAAATACCTAAAAATGTTAACAAATGAGATATTTAACATCACTCTTCAAAAACCTTTTTAAATCCATTTTCTGTCATACTGAAATCTAAGAGGGAAAAAAGAAAAGGAAATTTGGTGAGAGCACATAATCTAATCCTAAAATAGCCATTTTCTAACTGTGTTCTTTTTATAGGCATAAACCACAACACAAATAAGTTTATGACTCCAGTAAAACTTTTAAGTGACCCAAACAGGTCCATAAATAACTTCTTTGAGCTAAGAAACACACCTTTGTGTTCCATAAACTAACCTAAATGTATGTTTCCACTAGTAAGCAACTTATCATTTGTAAAAATTCATAACAATGGATGAGCACCTCTGTGTAACTATGACAGGTAATTAAAACACTCCTGCAGAACATTTTAAACTAGAGTTAATGTGACATCAACTACAAAGGTTCATCCCTTGGCTGACTTAATTTTAAAATTTGTCACAGTTGGGGCGCCTGAGTGGCTCAGTCGGTTAAGCATCTGCCTTCGGCTCAGGTCATGATCCCGGGGTCCTGGGATCGAGTCCTGCATCGGGCTCCTTGCTCCGCGGGAAGCCTGCTTCTCCCTCTCCCACTCCCCCTGCTTGTGTTCCCTCTCTGACTGTGTCTCTCTCTGTCAAAAAAATAAAATCTTTAAAAAAAAAAAAAATTTGTCACAGTTTAAGAACCACCCCCCACCCTGCTGTGCCATGTATACCTGGGATATCTCTCCCCCAATCTTTAAGCCAATGCCCATATTTAAGAAATAATTTAGAAGAAAAATTTACTAAATATAAAACTTCTAAATTAAGGAACACATGAATTTTTTGATTCTGTCACAGATGGATTAAAATGGATCAGGAACTTTATAATGATTTTTTTAAAAAGTTTTTGTTGGACTCAAAGACATCTACAGACTTGCTGCTTTGTTGAAGTTAGATCTTGAAAGCCAGCATTCTCAGTCACATTCCTAAAAATTAGTGATGGGAACATTTAATTTATATTCTGGGCAAATGCCAAGATGAGATAACAAGAAATGTAACTGCAAAGTTTGAAGATAACTGTAGTAGCTGTTTGAGATTTGTCTACATGAGAATAGTAAAAAAAACAAAAACAAAAATCGAACAAACAAAAAAAACCCCAAGCTTTAGAGACTTCCTCTGTAGAACTGCCTATCATTCTACATGATTTAAGGTAAAAACACACAAAACCCATCTCACAATCCTACCTATCAAGCCAAGAAAGGCTGGCTGAAAGACACATTTAATGCTACATGTGATATTTGCCAGCTGTAGGAGGTTCAACCTTAGGATACAGATTAAAAAAAACAAAAAAACAAAAAAAACCCAGACACAGATTCAAACTCAAGTTGTAACAAATATCCCTAACCTTTATTCTTCCCATTCCTTTGATATAGCACCAAATGCAAACACAGAACAACTTGTATTCCTTCCAGCCACTCTACAGGTATGAACAGCTAATACAACAAAGAACATTATGAAGTGCCTTTCACCTCTTCCACCCTATTCCACTGCTGTTTCCTTCCCTGTCCTCTGGGCAGTGCTACTATGAAGTTTTGTTTTTTAGGGACTAAAGAATAAAGAAGGGCTATTAAGGATTAAAGCATATGCAAGAATAACAACTTATGCTTAATCAAGAAGGGTGTCTATCTTAAACACCTGACACAGACTGGGAGGCACAGAGCTAGAAACCATTTCCCTTAGCAGTGACCTCCTTATCCATCCTGAATTTCTAATAAAGGTCTGGAATTTCTGGTAGGAAAGGAAGTACAGACCTTAAAAGCTTTCTTGGACTTACATTCTCAGGTTGCACTTCTGGCAATGACAGTTGTGTTTCTAATGGAAGGTCAATTAAAGAACCCCGTGAATAATGCAAGATCCCTAACCTCCCAAAATGTTTTATCCCTTCTCACTTCCTAGCAACTGAGAACTGCTCATCCTCAACTTTGGACAGTGGATTAGGAATCAAACATTTCATTACTGCGGTGCCTGGGTGGCTTAGTCGATGAAGCAACCAACTCTTGGTTTCGGCTCAGGTCATGGTCTCAGGCTCGTGAGACAGAGCCCCGTGTCCAGCTCCGCGCTGGGCATGGAGACTGCTTAGACTACCTCTCTCTTTGCTGGCCTCCCCCAAACCCCGCTTGTGTGAACACGCTCTCTCTCAAAAAAATAAGTAAATAAAAATGAAAAATAAAAGAACAGCTACAAAATTTTTTTTAAAAAGATATTTCATTACCTTGGCCATAACTCAAAACATTTTGAAAGATGAGAGGGAGCATTTTATCTACCCTCAACAATTTAAAGAGGAAATTAAGGCTGAAATAGTTAAATGAGTTATCCAAGGTCATAGAACCAGCAAATGCTGGAGCTCAGAAGCAAAGCCAAATTTATCTGAGTGCCATCCCACCACAGTGAGGTGGAAATATCCTGCTCATTTTTTCCTCCTAGTCTGACTCTCTTTAATCCTTGGCACAAAATCCAAAAATAACACTCCAAAAGCATTTCTATCAGAATGTCTTCTTATACCCAATGGAACAGACAGGAAACTCCCTTCCAAATGGGCTTACTAGAATTGTCCTGGTGACTTAATTATAATTTAGTCAATTTGGGATAGAACAGGCAGTAACTTTTTTTTTTTTTTTTTTTAGAAGTTTTTCTGCCACATCAATTTCCTAATTCTTCCTTGTTCACAAGAACTAAAATTTCAACATCATGGACTTTCCCCTATCCAGCTGGAGCCAAAAAAAAAGGAAGAGGAAAGCAATAGAATCAAGAGATAGGAGACACTCAGTCTAACAAGTGATGGTTTTCATTTAATTCAGGTATTTCATTTCATCCATTTCATCAACTAAGAGGTATACATAATACCCTTCCCTGACATCCCGATACTGGCACAAACAAAACAACTTCACATTCTTTTTCTTTTTTAAGATTTTATTTATTTATTTGACAGAGAGAGAGACAGAGCACAAGCAGGGGAAGCAGCAGGCAGAGAGACAGGGAGCCTGACGCGGGGCTCGATCCCAGCACCCCGGGATCATGACCCGAGCCGAAGGCAGCCGCTTAGTGACTGAGTCACCCAGGTGCCCCACAGCTAGCTTCACAATGCACAGGCCATGGAAAGACTATAGAAAGAATACCAAGAGCAACAGAGGTTAGGAGCTCTCCCCAGGCCACCTCCCCACCACCACTCATTAGATCTATCAGTCCCAACCTTCCTGTGGAAACCCACACTGAGAGGAACCCAAAGTCAGAGTATTAGAGAGCTCACTTAACCTTAAACCAGGAAATGACTTGTGAGCCAAGTATGGTAGAGTCCCCACTCATCTGCAGGGGATATGTTCCAAGACTCCCAATGGATGGCCTGAAACCACAAATAGTACCGAACCCCATATATATTATTATTTATATATATATATTATTTTTTCCTATACATACATACATAGCTATGATATAGTTTAATTTATAAATTAGGCATACTAAGAGATTAACAATAAAATAGGATAATTGTAATGTACTATATGAATGTGGTCTCAAAATATTGTATTGTACGCAGCCTTCTTGTGACTTTGTGAGAAGATAAAATGCCTACATGATGAGATGAAGTAAAGCAAACGATATAGGCATTGTGACATAGCGTTAAGCTATTGCAGGCATGCCTCGTTTTATTGCACTTTGCAGATATTGCCCCCCGCCTTTTTTTTTTTTTTTTTTTTTTTACAAACTGAAGGTCTGTGGTAACCCTGCATTGAGCAAGTCTATCAGCACCTTTTTTCCAATGGCATTTGGTCACTTGTGTCTCTGTGTCACATTTTATTACTCTCACAATATTTCAAACTTTTTCATTATTGTTATCTTTGTTATGGTGATCTGTAACCAGTGATTATGACTCGCTGAAAGTGCAGATGCTGGTTGCATTTTTTAGCAATAAAATATTTTTAATTAAGGTATATACATTTTTTAGACATAATGCACACTTAATAGATTATAGTACGGTATAAACATAACATTCAAATGTACCAGGAAACCAAAAAAACTCATTTGACTCTTACTTTATTGCAATATTTGCTTTACCGCTGTGGTCCAGAACTAAACCTGAAATATCTCTTGGGTATGCCTGTATTGACCTTCTGACAGTATGTCAGGAGGAGGATCATCTGCTTCTAGACTTCAGTTGAGGGAAGTAAACGGCAGATAAGGGGTGGGGGGGAGCTACTGTAAGTTTAAAACTCTAAGAATGTACTGGTAACTGGAAATATCCATGGATAAAGTTGAGGACATATACTGACTAGATTTATGACCAATTAAAGCTAACCTCTTTTGGGTTGTCACTGCAGTCCTTAAACTCAGTTATTTGTGAATATTCCTCCTAGAAAAGCTTTTCTTCTTTGGATTCCATTACCCAATATTACTCTACATTCTTTTTCTACCTCTGTGACCGGGCCTCAATTTCTGTAACTGGCTCTTTCTTCTCCTACTCCCTGAGTTTCCTAAGATTCTATCCCCAGACTGCTCTTGCCCTCAATTATGACCTTACCAGTCTCATTACTGGTAACTCCCAAATATGTGCCTCACATCCTTATCTTTTCTTCTGAGCTCCAGACTTACATTCCCTACAGCCTTCTAGACTTTTTCTATCTGTATACTCAGGTTGGGTACCTCAAACTCAACATGTCCAAATCATCTAAACCAAATACACCTACTTCCCTGCTCCCCATGATATGAACATTCTCCTAGTCAGTGCTAGATGACCTATAAACCTCAGCACAGTTGGACTCTTCCCTTCTTTCCCCTCATATAACATCAATCCAATACTATATACTTCAATTGCCACAACTCCATTCATTGCTTTTCATTCCCACTGCTGCTACTTTAACTTCCCTCTCATTTTCACTCTCCTGGTCATGACGACAACAGCTTTCTAACCAGTCTGCCCATATGTCACTCTAACCTGTGGTACCAAGCAGAATGGATTGGTCTCCCTAAACTGCAACCCCAGTCACATCACTTCTTTTCTTCATTGATGGGATTTGCATTTGATGAGAAACAAATACAAATTCCTTAGCCAGACCTGTCTTAAAAACCAAGTTGAAATAACTTTTTGAGTAGCCAAAGTTACTGAAAGTGCTAGAGAAGAATGCCTAAAGGTTGTAATTTCTTAGTTCATTTGTGGTATCTCAATAGTGCTTCTAAAACTTCAATGTGCATACAAATCACCTGGAGGGTTTGGTTTCTTAAAACATAGATTCCTGGGCAAGCTCCCAGAATTCTGACTCTGGAGGTAGGTCTGGTGTGGGGGGAATATGCATTTCTAATAAGTGAATGCTACCTGTATTGCTTTGAGTAGCTCTGATATAGTTTATACTCCACTTAATACATTTGTAGGAGTCATGCACATCGTTCATCTCCCTACACAATGCTATTCTGTCACCTATTGTCTGCCCCAAGGCAGAGATGGCACCAGGCCCAGATTGGTCTAAAGCCTTCCCAGAGATTGGTTTAAGCATGGAACATAATACGATTCTGGCCAGTGAGCCACGAGGGCATAGTTTGCCAAAGGACTTAGGAGAAAGGTGCTCCTCACTGAAAAAAGAGACACATGCAAAGAAAGAGTATCTTTTCCGCCCCTGGACATATGTGCCCATCCCTCACCTCCAGTTTCTTCTGCCATTAGGGAGCTTAAGGGAAGTTAACCTAAGAATGAGAAAAATGGGCTTAAGAAAGCAGAGAAGGAAGGAAAGACTGATGCAGTCTTTATACTCAATTAGCCAACTCTGGAACATCCCACTTCAAGATTCATGTGATGTAAGTCCCTCAGTTTTTAAGCCAACACTGTCTGTACTTTTCTGTTCCGTGAAATTAAAAGCATCCTAGTTATTATAAGATTGTTCCAAAACACACATCTCAAGTGTCATTCAACATATTTAGAGCAGGGTAGGCAGAAATGAAGAGGAAAAAATTAGAAATTAGTGGCCCAGCATGAATTCCAAAATCATGAGAAATCATCCCAGGCTCCTGGAAACCTCCCTAATACCTCAGCCCCCAAAGCCTGAAACTCTGCGATTTTGAGTAGCTTCTGCTATTTTGGGGGTCATGTTCTATGTTCTAGGTGGTAGCTTCTGAACATGCAACGAGGCCTTCCTTTCTATCACAATTCCTTGAATGTGAGGGTTTAATCACTCCTGCCTCTATATTATATCAAACAGCCCCTAAAATTTAACTCTTTGCTTAGATGTCTGTATGGAACACTTCAAAGGCGCTAGCCATTAATAATTTTTTTCCAACACCTACCTCAGCATCTGACACAGTGCAGACACCTGATAATATGTAAATAAGAGATTGAGACTTCTATTTTTATATTAGTGGCTTGAGCAGCCACTAATATATATCATTCATCAGAATTCAGTTTAAATGTAATATCCTCCTGGATCTCTTTCTAAACTAAGCATGGTTGCTCACATGATTCTTCTATCTCTCCTTTATAACATCATGCTTTTTAAAGTTTATTAAATGTCTTTTTCCCAAGTTATAATCTCTGTACAAATATATTATGTCTATTTTGCCCAGGTTATATTCCCACTGCCTAACACAGAGCTTGAAACATAGCAAATATTCAAATAATGTTTATTAAATAAATAAGAGCCTATTATGATACTGCTATGTGGTGGAAATGCATTAAGTGGGTAGAGTCCAGTCTAGTGAAGGTAGGGTCTGATAAGGCCAAAGAGAAAGTATTTAAGAGCCAGGAATTATGGTCATGGGGAAGCAGGGCTAGCAAAATATGGACTGTGTCTTGAGCCCTTGGAAGTCCCCAAGGCTTCTTAAGAAGAGGCTGATTTATCAATTATCAGGTATGTTGTCAAACAAATTTCAAACTGATAGCCAATCTAGACAAAATGACCTCTAAATTAACTTAAAAACTGTTTTTAACTGTTAGAATTTACACATAAACCAGATTTCTCATTAATAAAGATTAATTCTGCTCTCATACAACAGAGTAGCTCTTAAAATCTTAAGGGAAAAAAAGAAAGTATCACTTCTGGAAAACTTTTCAGAAGAGATGTGTCAACTGGTTAAATAATACTACCTTTCATTAAAGTTTAACAGATATAAGAAGGCATGCCAAGGGGCCTAGAACACTCATTTGTTGAGAGGAAGAAAAAGAGATACAACAAACTCATCATCATCAAGCACAAAAAATTATTTGGCAGGCTTGCCCTGTAATTTGATATATGTACATTTAGATAAAACTAGAATTCTAAGCTTGGAAAAGCTTTAAGGTCAGTGAGTCCTATTCTCTTATCTTTGAGACGGAACAGGGCCCCAGAGATGCTGACTTGCTTAAGGACGCTGTAGCAGTGCCAAGCTGGAATCCAAACCCTGGTGCCCTGCTTCTCCTTCCTCTTCCTGACGGAAGGTCTCCCCTTTCTTGGTTACAGTGCTTTTTTTACATGGTTTGTCACCTCCAGGAGTATGCCTGAATGAAAACATGCAAAAACCCAACTATGTCTACATGTGATGTTATTAGGTGAGATTAAAACTACATACCAGAATAAGCATCCTTTTATGCTCGTCACCTTTTCCCTCTATACTGTTTGTTTTCTGGGCAATGAAAAAAATCGAAGAAAGTTTTTATGCACGCTCTAAATATTTTGTTACCAAGGCTAAGCATTTTATCACTGGCATAAGTGAACCTAAAACAGTGCATAGAACTGTGTTATTCCATTTTCCTGCACTCTTTCGAAGTTTTAAAATTCTAGGCAGGGCTTAAACATCACATCAGCCTTTGCCAGGGCAACAACCAGAGGAAAGCAAACTCCAAACAACTTGTCTGCAGGCCTTTGTGGCCAAGGAGCAATGGAGTTATTGTTAAAGGGAATATCCCCTAGAGTAGTATTTTTTACACTTTGGTGACTATTAAACAGCGGACTAAGCATAATATGACTATTTCATGTACATGAATACACTGAATAATTCTTTTTTTAAAGATACAAGTGAAATCACAGAGAAACAGGGAACTCTCGATTTGCATAGGAAAAATTAACAAGTATCTTGAAATGTTTTGGAAAACAAAACATTTTGTTGTTTATGTAAGTTAACTAAGACAACATAGCCAATTTCTCCTTGGTTCTCAAAAACAATCCTTAATTGTCAACATGGTTTGGGGGCACAATTGATTTCTTTTGGCAATAACTGAGAAAAATAAACAATGGGACTCTTGGCAGAGGCAGAAATTGAGCCCTAAACAATTACTTTGCAACGAACTAAAGGATACGTCTGCAACACCAATAACTGGGAAACAGCTTTCAAATGGAGTATTATCCTCTTTCTCACACTTAAGCCCTATCAAATACATAAAGTTTAATTTTCTTTTGATAGCTTGGCAAGCCAACTTTCAAGAATTTAGAAGTTATTAATAGAAAAATGCATGCCTGGTAGAAGAATTTTAGAAGCCTAAGACATATGGCTTCAATTAATTGTCATTGTGCCTGGAACAATCTATCAAATTACCAAGATGAAGACGTCCACAATACAAACACTATTATACCAAGTTCAAAATATGATAGTTTAGAAAAGAAAGGGGCGCCTGGGTGGCTCAGTTGGTTGGGCGACTGCCTTCGGCTCAAGTCATGATCCTGGAGTCCCGAGATCGAGTCCCGCATCAGGCTCCCTGCTCGGCGGGGAGTCTGCTTCTCCCTCTGACCCTCCTCCCTCTCATGCTCTCTGTCTCTCATTCTCTCTCTCTCAAATAAATAAATAAAATCTTAAAAAAAAAGAAAAAACATAAGCTGTGTCAAAAGGACACAAGTCTTTAGAAAAAGTCAAGCTTCTAAAGAGATTCCAAGCAATCAAAATGGTGGTAAAGTGAATCATACTTCCTCATTCACTAAATCCCAAACCTTCAGAGGATCTCCCCCAAATTTTATTCTAATAATGCTGGGATTTTCTCCACTGGCATAAATTCTAGATATCAAGAGAAATCCCATTATGGAAACTTAGTACAGTCAACTCTTAATTATTCATTTTTTTTTTACAGATAATCAGAGCTAGTTTGACTTTCAAATATTAACTTTTCAATAATGGATATATCTGACTTTCAGGAGAACTACTAGTACCCGCACTTACACATAAAAATACCAAATAGAATTTGGTGGAAAATAGAAAACACAGTACATTATTCTTTCACCTAGGACATTTTCGTTATTAGGCCAACTAATGTTCCTTACACAAATTAAGTATCCCATTATTTTAAAGTTACTACAATTTATAATTACAATTTTCTATGAAAAAAATAACACATACACAGAGAAAGGTCTCTGTGTAGCAGTATCACAAGAAAACACCTATTGTTCAAACTTAACATTTTAGAGTAATTTCCTCGTAAAGTTTTCAATTTATCTTCAGAATATTAAAATGGCACTTCCAAGAAGTATACCAGTTAAGATTTCTTATTTCTCTAATGTTCCCTATCAATTTCTTTTCTCAGTAGGCTTTCACAAATGAAAATCACCCATCTTACTAGAAGAAACACCCAGTTATCAAGAACAAAGGCAATTTAACCATAGAGATTACCAAGTCCATGGTGGAAAACAAAGTTTTCATCAGCTCAACTATTCTTTTCTATTTCTTTTAATTTTCCATTTATAACTGTGATTCTAATTTAATTAAGTCCCCCTCCATCAATATAATAAATCCTAAGCCATATCTTTAAAAAATGAGGAGTGTCCCTTAGTCATTGCTTTGCCCCCTCTACTACTGTCTGAAAACCATGTCACAATCCCCCTGGGCTAAAAGCATCGTAGTCATCTAAATAATCAGCAAAAAGCTAAATTTAGTTTGAGGATTTGAGAAGAAGCAGGCCAAGGCCCAACCTCCACAAGCAGGCCCCAGAATGCATCTCATCCCTATATTCATCTGAGACCCCTCCAGTTAAAATTAGCTCAGCTAATCCTCCTTGGCTAGCTGCCATCTACCAAGCAGGAATCACCAAAAAAAAAAAAAAAAAAAGGTCATAAAAAGAGAATTCCAACAAATGGGAAAGTCGATGGGCCTCAAATATTTTTTAAGTGACACAGAGATACTCAAATGGCTTCCCCTGAAATATAAAAAAGTATCTCAACTTAAGAATATTAAGGGACATTTTTATATAATTTAAATAGATAATGGCCTAGTAAAAGCAGTTTAAAAAAAGTCCCTCTACTATCACAGTATAAGCACATAACATGATCCTAGCTGGCTAGATGACAATATTTCCTGCACCATTTATAAATTTCAAATCATGTGGAGAGAGATTATCCCATAGCTCTCAAAACTTTTAAAAAGCAAAATCCCAAACGGCACCCATTGATAAACCTGGCAAAGTCACATCAGCTGAAGACCCCTAGTACCTCCAACTGTGACAGGGAGTCCCTTCTCACTCAGCTAGTACTCACATTTATTTAGAATAATTGGAGGCCCTGCAACAACCCCTGGAGTGGAGAAAACTAGCAAATGGAAAGTAATTTCACAGGTGCAGCCAGAAGGTGACCTGAGGGCAGAATACAACAGCTAGGCAATTATATCCTAGATCCAGGAAAGAAGAGTCTTCCTGTAAGAAAGATATTTAAGTGCCTGAGGAACACAGACTTGGGACATGCCCAAAGAAAGTTAAACCTTCGTTTGGCCAAGGAATATATACTGAGAGTGCTCCTATCAACACTAAGCATTTTTATTAATTGAACATTTCTACGGAATGACTTATTGGTCCCAGTGCTTGAGAATGGAGATGCCCAGTTTTCCTACAAAGCACATTGCTCAATACAGTGTACTGCACATTGTAAGCACTCAAAAATTGTTTTGTTGACTGGACTGAAAGGAAAACTGTCACCAATTATGTATTCATATCACCATTCAAGCTTCCCCCCTCCTACCCCTGCACTTTTTTTTTTTTTAATATATCAACTCCCAAGTGCTGGGGGACTAAACACTAAACTTAGAATAGGACAATAAAGAACTGTCATACCTGCCTTGTTTCTGTTTACTGCTGTTGACATGTGGTTATATTTATGGTGGCAATGCTATCTGTATGGCCACCATCATTTTAAGAAAGAAAAGCAAAACTCACTGGCCATCTGTGACTAGGACATTCATATAATGTCCTACAGCTTCTCAATAACCCTGTGGCAAAGTATTAGTACCCAATATTTATTTAAGTAGAAACTGAGGTTCAGAAAAGTTATTATCTAAGATCACCTGTTAGCAGGACTCAAACCTAAATCCAAACGCTTCTATCTTTATAACATTTATGTAATCTAAGTGGTGTTATAAAAAAACTACAACTGAAAATAAAAATGTAGGCTAACCTACTAAAAAAACATGGAAAATGCTGAGTTTCTCATTTGTCATCCATGACAAATTCTTTTGGAGCACCCACCATTTCAAGACACTGTATTTCCCCCAGAGATATAATATTATCTTTGCCCACAGGGAACTGACAGTCTAGCTGGAGAAACAAGCCATCTGGATAAGGTTTTAATGTGAGAAGCAACAAAAGGTATTAGAAACGACAAGGGTTTTAGACACATATATGAATTTCAATGCTTACCAGCTGTGAACTTTGGACAAGATACTTAAATTTCCTCAGCTGTAAGGTGTAAAAATCTACCTCTTAGGGGTTTTATGAAGCTTAAATGAGACATGTGAAAACAGAGGCCTAATATTTGTTCAATCTTTCTTCAATGGCACGAGCTAAGTGTCAATGAGTAGAAATATCAGTAAGTGATATAGCAAAGATTAAACAATTTGATCTGGTACAAAAAAAAATTCCAAGACAAAAATCCCAAACCTTACACTTGAAAACTGATCTGTGGAGACAGCTGAATTAGCCAATTAGGTTTATCATTTGTAACAGCAGCAGAGTTAATTAAACATTCAGAGGGCTTACACCTGAAGTACAAAATGTAAACAATGACAAACAGGAACACAATCATGTTAAATTTGGAGGAGAGGGGTATCATCTTTTTGTGCAAAACTGCTAATTTAAAAGGAAAACTACCATTTAAAGTAAAAGTGAATGGCAACTAAATGCAATGTTGGATTCAATCATGGAACAGTAGCGTGAATAACTCTTCAGTTTAGTTAATAGTAATGTACCTATGATAATGTCTTAGTTTTGACAAATGTGGAATTTTTCTATAAATCTGAAAGTATTCCAAGATAAAAAGCTTATTTTTTTTAAAAAGCAGATGGCAAGGGAAAGGAATATACATAGCAACTCTTAGGTATTGCCACGGTGGATTTTGAATCTCCTGAAGACAGTCATTAACAGCAAAGTCTGTGAAATCAGTCAACACACACCACCTATGCAAGCTATTCTAATGCATAACTACAAGGAACACCTGAAGTGTAATATTCTTAAAGTGATTGTCCATTTTTCCCTAGCATATTCTTGCCAAAAGCAGCTTTCTGCTAATTTTGTTGCTGTTACAAAACCAGAAAATTAAGTTACCTCGCTTTTCCATTCTTGACTAAGACATTTTTTCAATCAGAATATAAAAAGTCTCACCACATACAAGTTATAACATGAATTTGAAAGTCTAATGACAAGTGACATTTCTGAGCGTAGTGCTAAAGGAGGCAGGCATAAGTGTCCCGTCTGTTTCCATAATAAGACAGGCAGCCAAATACTCTTAATCTATTATACAAAACTCAAAGAAGAGTTAATAAAATGATATAAAACTTACTAGGGCATTTTTATTCCTAAGATCAAATAATGGCCATAACTGACCTTTTTTTTTTTAAGTACCTCTGTTGAGAGACACATTAAGTGGTTGTGAACTTTCACTAGCTGTGTTCAGCAAGACAGCTGAAGCTTTTACACTCCGGTCTGCAAGAGAAGGGTTTACTTGCATACAAGAAGGCAAATCCTATGCTAAAAACTAGTGAGTGACAGGTTTAAGGCAGACCAATTTCAGTGTGTACAACCAACACACACAGACATACAAGCGATCTTAATGCTTAACTCAGTTCAGAGGCATTCGCTAACTCTTTAATAGACATGTAAAATGTAAAGGGCAATTTTCAAGTTTCAAAGAAACCTTAATAATCTTTCCAGATTTCAAAGAAGGAAAAAATAAACAGCAATGCAGCAAAGTCATTTCTCTTGCTGAAATGACCTCCAGCTTCTACAGACTACTCCCGGTTTCGCAATAACTGAATCTGAGACTCCAACCACGTACACACAAACGGAGCAGAAGCAGAGAACACTAAAGCTTCCCCAACAGTCCTGGCAAAACCCACCTACCTTCCCTCAGCCCTCCCAGTTTCCCTTCCCGTTCGCGCACACATGGTTACCTTGAATTCCACCAGTAAAAGAGAACAGGGGTTAATCAGCAGGCAAAATCCTGTTTTATCATCATTTACAGCCACTATCCTAGCGAGCCGGAGTGCTACTAACCTGATTTCAGGGAGGCAGAACTAAACCCGGCAGAACACAGGGGTATAAATTATACGTATCCAAAATGCCAACCCAGCAGCTCAAAGCAGCTCAAACGTCAATTTAAGGAAAAGGGTTTCGCAAATAGTGTCTCAAATGAACATTTCCACTTCCAAACCACCCACCTCCCGACTGAAGCAACCCAGGAGAAAAAAACAAGGTGGGGGAGGTGTCTTACCTTGTACATATCTCGACATTTTAGGGATTTATTAAAATACTCTGATGTGTGTATATATATATTAATTTCTAGAGGAGCCACGCTATAGGGCAGGTCTTCTGTCTTCCTCCCCTGCTTTAACAACCGACGTGTTCTTTCTCCCCTTCCTATATTTAGTCACTTAAGGGAGTATTTATTCAAAGCTATTAAAACTGCCTCAAAAAACAAAACAAAAAAACCAACAAACAGGAAAACCTCCTCCACTTCCAAAAAGACAGGAACTTAGTGTGAGTCCGCTTGGAACTCCTATCTACACTGCGCTCCTGACACAAACCAGGGCCAACTGGAGACTCCCGGAAAAGGTAAAATCACACGAACTTAAATTTCATCAATGAAAGAGGAGGATCTACGACGGCTATTTCACCGCCCCCCGGGTCCCCACGCCCTCCTGGGCTGGACCGCAGCAGACGCTGGCCGGCCGCACCCGGCCCCCCCATCCCCTCCCCCTCACTGCCGTCCAGCCTCCGGCCAGTTCCCCGGGAAACCCCGGTCAACAGCTGCCAGCGCCCAACCAGGGTCCGGGAGGCGGGTGAGGCGGGTGAGGCCGCAAAGAGAGGCAACGCAACCATTTTTACCAGCCCATAAACACCCTGGAACTAGGAGGGGGCAAGAATTCCACGCGCTCGCCGGCGGGCCGGAGCTGCCAGCTCGCCCCCTTCCAGCAGCGAGTGGCGAAATCCTGCCGCGGCTTGTTCTCGGGAGGGGCCGAAGGCCACATCGCCCCTCCCCCGCAGCAAACACTAAGGGTCCATCCGCGAGGGGAGAAACTGCATGCCGCCCTGAGCCCGATGACAGGAGTGCGGGAGGGCCCCGAACCCCAAATTCGCCCTCCCAGGCCACACGGCGGGTCGCAGAGAGGAGCTTTACATGTCTCCCAGAGGGAAACACACCCGCCTGAGGGGTCTTGGGACGTCCGTCCCCGCCTCTCCAAACCGCCACCTAGACCCACCTTCCGCTTCTTTTAGCAGCTGGGAAATTGGGGGCGTTTATGGCGCCCCGGGAAGAAGGCTCGCAGGCTGAGAGAATGTCACCTCTGAGGCACCTTTCTCTCTCCCCTTCTCCCCTCACACATGTACAACTTGAACTCCTCGCCAGCGGTCACAGCCCAGCTGCTGACCCCCTGCGCCCACCTGGCTGCCGGCTTGTGACACCCCGAGCCCCCACTTCCTCCCAAACACCTCCCCTCCCCCTCCATTTGGAGCAGCCCCGCTCAATGCGGAAATGTCCCCGCAGCTCATACGGACAGGAACAACTACCAGTCAGGAGCCGAGGCGGACGCAGGGCCTGACCAATGAGACGCGCGTAGGTGGCAGGGGGCGGGGCATCTGCGGCCCGAGGGAGCCCCGCGGAGGTGGGCGCCGAGCTGGACCCTGGGATCAGCTTGTGGGAGCCGCGTCTGCCGCGGCGGGGACCAGTAAAATTCCTAGCCTCTGCAGACACTTCAGCAAGGGAGAGAACCTGAAGCACGAGTGGTTATTTTTGTAGTCCATAAAAATGTTCCGGTTTATCAGGGATTGAAGATAGATATCTAAGCGGCCGGTAGAGCCAGAACGCCCCAGGGCAACTACCTGCCAACTCGCTGCTGGAAGGGGGCGAGCTGGCAGCTCCGGCCCGCCGGCGAGCGCGTGGAATTCTTGCCCCCTCCTAGTTCCAGGGTGTTTATGGGCTGGTAAAAATGGTTGCGTTGCCTCTCTTTGCGGCCTCACCCGCCTCCCGGACCCTGGTTGGGCGCTGGCAGCTGTTGACCGGGGTTTTCCGGGGAACTGGCCGGAGGCTGGACGGCAGTGAAGGCCCAGGCCCTTCTCAGTAGATACAAACTCTACTCACTACTTCTGGTCTAGGGAGGGTGAAGGTGCGTCAAGGACTAAGCAGTGGGATGTGTGAGGCCCACAAACAGAAGGAGGGATTTAGGGCGTCACAAGGCTCCGCCACTAGAACCACCACGCCCCAGTACCTATTTCTGTAGAGATTTCTGCTGTGATAGGCATTTACTTTTCTGATCAAAGTGGAAATTAATGTTACCCCTCGAGATGCTTACCTTTAGTATTCTTGATGTCCACAAGGAAGGAGGATGTTAAAAGAACATTGGCAGGGGCACCTGGGTGGCTCAGTTGGTTAAGCTACTGCCTTCAGCTCAGGTCATGATCCTGGAATCCCGGGATCGAGTCCTGCATCGGGCTCCCTGCTCGGCGGGGAGTCTGCTTCTCCCTCTGACCCTCCTCCCTCTCATGTACTCTCTCTCTCTCTCACTCTCTCAAATAAATAAATAAAATCTTTAAAAAAAAAAAAAAAACATTGGCAGTGGCGTGGGAACCGGAACGGCGAGAGGGCCAGCCCAGCGCCCGCTAAATCAAACCTGGTATTGCCAACACCTGTAAGACTCAAAGGCGTATCTCAGACTTCCCTTCATGACTCAGTCAGCCTGCGTCAGGACAGATGAATGGTCAGCGCTCTCTTAGGGGCCTCCAATAAACCAAGTAATTCTAGGATTTTGAGGCTTTGGACAACACTAATCAACAAAGGTAAAGTGAGAATTTTTTAATGATTCATCTCTAAACAAACTTTATTTAGTGCCACATATTCATATGGAAATGTTACTAGATAAATAACACCGAAAAGGCCAGTGATTTGTCATGCTAGAGAGCAACAGTCCTTGGTAATACATTTCTTACGTGAAATCCGAAAAGACTGACCTCTCAGCTATAAAACTAATTTCCCCAAATAAAACCAAAGAAATGTCTAAAACCCAGATATCTACATTTTAATAACAGCACTTGGAGACACAGTCTGAATCAGAATCTCCGCCTCCTTTGTGTGATGTAGAGAAATTATAGCAGCACTAAATAGTATTTATCAATCAGTGTTAACACCAAAATAAGATGCCACCAAAACATTTGGGCCCATTAGGTTGCTTAGCCTGCAAAAGATAAAGGGCAATGAAGAGTAATTTATACAAGGTTTTTTGTAAGTAGGATGATCTGTTATTTTCTACCTTTATAGACGGTTAAGAGAGAGGAAGTGAGTTTTAATTGCAGCAAGAGCATTTGGTAATACCTAAGAATGACATCTTGATTTATGAGTGATTAAATATTGAGATATAGTACCAAAGGACGTTGTACATTTGCTGCCTCAAGAAATCTCCAAAAAGGAACTACCTGTCTTCAACAATTAAGTCCATAATCACCCAGAGACTGGCTCTTAGAGAAGTAGCACTCTAGAAGCTATATTCCCAAGTATTATTTTCAAATAGTGCCCTGTAAAATGGAATTTCCTTATACAGTGATTTAAACTTAAGTTTCGGGGCACCTGGGTGGCTCAGATGGTTAAGCATCTGCCTTCGGCTCAGGTCATGATCCCGGGGTCCTGGGATCGGGTCCCTCATCGGGGTCCCTGCTCCTTGGGGAGCCTGCTTCTCCCTCTGCCTCTCTTGCTCTCTCTCTCTCATAAATAAATAAATAAAATCTTTAAAAAAATAAAACTTACGTTTCGAACTCCCAAACATTTTGTAAAAGAGCCTCCCACTTCCTCTAGAGCCACTAGAAATAACCTCACTTGGCAGATAACGTGGGGATAGGAAAGGGAGATCGTGGCAGTGGACCACTGGTGTATGTGTGTGTGTATGCATATTTAATCCTTTTTTTTCATGATACACTACTGTGGAATTTCCCTTCAAGGTGCATGATGTTGATATATCTATCATTAGAAATCTGTAACATGGATAGATAGATTTACAGATTAAACAAACCTTTGTAGAAACTTGGGGCATTCTAAAGGAGGATGAAGATGGGGTCCTGGGAAGGAGTGTGTATGCAGGGGTAATTTGGAATGAGATGGCTTTTTAGATTTAGTGCTTGGCACAGTGCCTGGTACATAGCAAGCATTCAGAAAGTGTATACTGAATGACCGACCAGTTTAGTGCCACCAATAAATAAGATTTTAAAATTTAAGGGGCATCTGGGTGGCTCAGTCAGTTAAGCGTTTGCCTTTGGCTCCGGTTATGATCCTGGAGTCCCAGGATCAAGCCCTGCATCGGGCTCCCTGCTCAGCAGGGAGTCTGCTTCTACCTCTTCCTCTCCCTCTCCCTCTACCCCTAACCCCACCCCTGTTCATGTTTCTCTTGTGCTCTCTCTCTCAAATAAATAAAATCTTAAAAAAAATAGGTTTCTAAAATTTAATTTCTATTTAGAGGTAAAGAATTTTTAAGTTTTAGTTATTTCTACCTAGAATGTGCACTTAGGCCAAAGTGTAAGAATAATAGCAGCAAATGCAATGTCCTGATGACTTTACAGTAAGTTTTGCTAACTCCCAACATGAGCATTATCCAATAAGAGGTGGTTTAGAAATTGCTAAAGTATGAAATAAGTGTATAGACCAGAAATGTGTGTGGTCTTTTTTTTTTTTTTTTTTTTTTGTCTATCTTACTTCCATCCCCTACACACAAGAAAATAAAGCAAGGCAATTTTGGAGAACATGTCAGAGACATAAAAATTTCTGTCCTGCCCTGAGTGTTTAGCCAAGAAACCAGGCAGCAATTATACACTAGACTGTTGCACACATTCAATATTGGCTCCCATCTGTATTTATCTAAATCCTAGGCCACCCACATGAAAAAGGAAAAAGAGGCCACTGTTAGAAATTGCCAGTAACTGCCTAGATTTAACAATAGGACATTTTTTAGTCAAAAGATAACCAAACAGGGTTAACTGGAAAAAGATATCAAATAATATCTGTGAGACAAACTACTAATAATGAATGAGTAGTCTAAAAAAATGAATGGTGTTTCCAATTACTTGAGAAAGAGAAAGACTTCATTCTTTCCTATTGCCAACACCCTGTTTTTAATGAATCAGGAAGTTTGTTGAAACAAGTTGTGAATTTAAATTATGACATATCCTTCTATTTATTCATAGTATGATTTTTAAGTTATATTTGTAGGTTATTTAACTTTTATATCACAACAGTAGCAATTATTTCAAATAACTAAGATGCTTTAAAAAAGTGTTATCTCACATTACAGATAATTAAGAGTTGATAAATCTTCTAAGTAGTTTTAAAAGTCATCAGGCTCAGAAGAATGCAGTTTAACTGCAACATGCATTATCTTGTTCTCATTTATCAATAATTCCCCTCTAGATTCTCCTTTGAAAGTTGCATAGAGGGCCAGTCCTTACTATGTTGTCTCCTGCTTCTCCTGTTCTGCATGTTGCCCAGAGGAGAGTGTTGGTGAGAAGCGGTGATGCCCGTGAAATTGTTGTATCTCACTCATGTGCCAAACTGCATCTCCACATCCCCCCCTGATGATAGAGGCAGAGGAGTCATTTCCTTTATGAGTAGGTAGCCATAAAAGAAAAAAACCTATATTCTCTCAGGGTTTTTAATAAACATAGATCATTATGTAATCATAATTCAGAAATATAAAAGACTCACTAAAAAGTAATACATCGCTTCTAAATTCATAAGATAAACATTCTGCTTTTCTGTGGTGATATATGTATGGATGATGAGGCTACTTATTGACTTTGAAATCCTCATAGAGAAGAGCTGTGAAATAGAAAAGTATTCAGTTTCATCCTCTTTTTTCTTCCTCTTTCAACCATATTAAAGATTCCCTGTTGTGCATTCCATCAAATGTCTTTTGATGGTTTTCCAAACATCTCTGCCTCTGGTCCAGCTTATTGAATTTTCTGCCAGTGCCACCACTGGGAAGGAAAGGATAAAGAACTTCTGTTCCCTAACTGAGTCTCGGGGAATTTATTTTGAGCATTTCACACCCACCACTCTAAGTATTAAAAAGAAGATCCTCAGGACTGTTCTTTGGATGAGACCTAAATAATTGGGTAATTATATGTCATTAAATGGGTAATATGATTAGGGAATAAAAAGTAACAGTGTTTTTCCCTCTCTAGAGTGGAAAGGAAGAGGAATGTCATTTAGAGAAAAGACCACAGAAAAAATGTGGTATATTAATGTTAAGTTCTGGTACCATTTTTAATTGAACTTTTTAAAAAAATTCCAATAAGGATACACATCTTTAAAAAAAATCTGACCAGTACCAAAATGCTCGTAATGAATAGCAGTACTCTTCTGCCCTACCTCTCTTTACCCTATCTTTGCATGCCAGAGGCAACCATTTTTCTTCTGACAGTTCTATATACCTGATAGTTATTTCTAAATGTTTATAGTGCCATTTTTTTTTTTTTTTTTTGGTTCCTGGATTTTAGGCAGTATGTGTTTGACTTCTTGTTATAACAGATATAGACTTTGCTCACTTAAAATCCTGGCCTTGTTTTCTCTTTTGTATTAATTTCCTAAACTTTGTAGAGCTATATTTCCCAACCTTTTCCCCATCACAACACAGAGAGAAAATGATATTTGTATGGCATCCTGAGATAACCTAGAGGGAATTTGTGGGCATCATATTGGACTTGGTGATAAGTTAATTGCTTTTTAAATAATAAAAGCATGAAAATAAAAAATAAATGGAAAGTAATAGGGGAATTATTAGATAATGAACTTGTATAAAACTCTGAGATAAAATCTTTTCAAATTTTTGAATGAGAAATTTGAACTTGCCTGCATGAACATAACCTTTAGAGTCAGGTTTTATGCTTGAAAAAGTACACGTAGTTTCTGATCAAGACTTTCAAATTATAATCTCTTCAAAGTCTTGATAGGCACTGTGGTAGGATGAATAATGGTCCTCAAAGATAACCAGTTCTTAACCCCTGGGATCTGTGAATGTCACCCTGTATGGTAACAAGGACTTCAAAAGTGTGATTGAATTAAAGATTTTCAGATGGAGAGATTACCCTGGATTATTTGGTTGGGCCTTAAATGTAATCACCAGTGTCCTTATAAAATGTAGGGAGAAGGGGGCCCCTGGCCAACTCTGTCAGTAGAGCATGTGGCTCTTGATCTTGGGGTCGTGAGTTCGAGCCCCAGGTTGGAGGTAGAGATTACATAAAAAATTAAGTAAAATAAAAAATAATAAAACATAGGCAGAAATTTGAAGACAGAAGAAAAAAGTGATTTGATGATAGAGGCAGGCGGAGAAAAGACAATGTGATTCAAGGCCATGAGCTAAGCAACGAAGACAGCCCACAGAAGCTGGAAAAGACAAGGAAATTATTTTCCCCTAGAGCCTCCAGATGTAGTGTGACCCTTGCTGACACCTTGATTTCATCCCAGAGAAACCCATTTCAGATTTCAGGCTTCCAGAACTATAAGAGAATAAATATATATTGTTATAAACCACCCAGTTTGTGGTCATTTGTTTCAGCAACCAGAGGGAAGGAACACAGTCACCAATCATGAGAAATGTTGTACAAATAGATTTTTAAAAAAATTTAAAACCATTTCTTTAGAAACCATTAAAAATATGTAATGGTTTAAATTATATTCAAGGAATCTAACAGCTCTTTTTATTAATAAACACAATGATGAAATTTGATGTGATAAGGCAAGTGGATTTTTAATTCAGCTGAACTTTTATCTAGCAAATTATTTTTAAATAATGATGAAGCTTTAATTTGTAAAACACATACATTGTTGGATCAGTAAGGCCAAAATTAGTTTTGGTGCCATTAAAAGGGCATATCAGCTGCAAACAATCAAAAGTATCTGATGTCTGTGAAGTCAGAGTTTCAGAGCCACCAAAGTTGCACCATCCAGGAGCTCCATGCTGGCTGTGATGTGCTAAACACAGCCAAGGAAGTAATCTACCATCTGGACATCTACTTCAGCAGCCAGCTGCTGAGCATACAGCTCTTCACCTTGGATAAGTGGCCTGTGGAACTACTTTATGTTTTTCATCATCCACTCCACCTGTAGGGACTCTGTTCCTCTTGGGCCACCCTCTGATAAAGGCTGCTGCAGCTGGAGGCAACCAGCCCTGGGGGTCCCAACTGCCTGCCCCAGGCCTTAAAAGCTCCATGTCATGCTTCACAGCTGTAAGCTATTCAAAGCATTGAATTAGAAAATTCTGGTCTATATTACCCCTCCCACCACTGCTGGGCAGCACACCAGGAAAATGAGAATTTGGAGCACAGAACAGTGCTGAGAGAGACAGGCCATTCTCAATTATCAGTGACTTTCGACCAGAGTTTAACAAAGAAAACATTAGATGTTTGCAAACCTACTGAAGTCCTGGTTTTGCATGGATCTATATGGTAACAAAAACTGAGATTTTTGAAATAATAGAAGTAAACTTATTGAAGACTACTGTCTGGATTTGGAGCATCACAGATAGATTCAGAGACTAAACTGTTTGATATCTTTCTAACACAGACCAGCATGGGATGGAGACCAGATAAAGCCACAAATGGACTACCAGGACAATGAAAGAAAAATAAGGATCCAGATACACCAAAACTTTCTTTAAGCCATGTTAACTTGAGGGTTTTACCAGTTTCCTAGTGAGAAGGAATAAAATAATGCTAAAGTCACACTGGTAATTATTTGAAATTTTTGTGTGCACATATATATATATGTATGTATATTGGTATATATTACATGTGTCCATATATTTATTAATCACTTACATCCTTTCTTATTCCAAAAAGAATTTGGGGCCAAGATGTATATATTCCTGATTAAGTTCATTGCTTAGTAAACTGGATATAGTATAGTTCATTCTAGAGTGGTAATTCAGTTTAGTCATTCTCATCTAATCCCTTTTGTTGTCTTTAGATAGTCATATGAAAGAACCCCTTCAGGTATTATTTTTTAAATGGATTTTTCTCAACCTAGTGCACCCAAATGATAACATCTAGGATCCAAAGAGATTTAGGAAGTAAACAGAATTGCTTGTTGGATAGGTAGGTGTACTAGATTAGGTATCTTACATATTACATGATCAATCCCTAAAGCTGTAAACACTGAAGTCCTTTGAGAAGAATCCATACAAAATATGTACCATCGTATAAGGTTTTTGTTTGTTTTAATTTATTGGTATTTTTTCCGTTTCAAGTACTCATGTTTGTTTCTGAGGAGGCAGAAGAGTATATTGGGAAAAAACAGATTTTGGAAAATAACCTGTTTTTTCTTTTGAGTTCTGCCACTTAGAACCTGAAAAGCTTGGTTAGCTCTATGAGACTTAGTTTCCTCATCTAAAAATGAGAGTAACAACAGATAACCTGTCTTGCCTCTTACAGAGTTATCATAAAGATCATCTCATTCACTGTTGGCACAGAGTATGAGTGATGATGAGGATTTTAATTAATGATTTCCTATATTGCCTTGATATATCATTAATCTCAAGTTATTATTCCTTGTTATTACATATTAAATATTTATTTTCCCTACATAGATGGTAAACTTTTTGAGAGCAAGAAGCTTTTATCTATCTTGTATCCCCAGAGCATATCACAATGTTTGTCACTGAAAAGAAATTTGTTGAATGAATTATCAAATAAGATATTCATTATGAATGAATTTAAAAGCTATAGAATGCTGTATAGGTATATATTAGATGTTCCTCATTATTTCTTTAGGAATCATGTTTTGGATGGCAAATGATGAACTTATAAATTTACTTTTAGAACACTAAAGGAGGCATTTCAAAACAAGTTCTGTTGTGATAGAGTGCATAGATGGCCACCATTCCTTCCATCCCTGTGCCCCACTCCTTTGCAATGTGACTTTGTCACTCCTCCCATTAAGAGGTGGAGTCTTTTCCTCCCAACACACCTTGAGTCTCGGTTGGCCTAGTGACTTGTTTTGATCAATAGAATGAAGCAGAAGTGATATTATGTGACATTTAATCTTAGCCCCAGGAAGCTTTTCAACTTTTAGTCTCCCCATTGGAATGCTGCCCTGAGATCAATGTATGAAGAAGCCATTTCTAACCTATTGGAAAATGTCAGGCCACATGGAGTAGAGCTTTTCCAGTTGAGGCCCCATAGGCCAACCCGGACTAACTCTCAGACATGTGTTGGAGTCCATCTTAGGCTTCTCAGCTCTAGTCAGACTGCCTAATGAGTCAAACTGGCCACAGAAGTGACTCAGATAAGACCATAAAATAATCAGTCACCCAGCTGAGCCAAATCTAATACTGTGTATTATTTCACAGCACAGATGACTGATAGACTCATTAATGTAGTGTCAAAGCAAAATCAAAATCCTAAAGGAGAACACAGGCAGCAACCTCTTTGACCTCAGCCGAAGCAACTTCTTCCTAGAAACATCGCCAAAGGCAAGGGAAGCAAGGGCAAAAATGAACTATTGGGACTTCATCAAGATAAAAAGCTTTTGCAAAGCAAAGGAAACAGTCAACAAAACCAAAAGACAACCGACAGAATGGGAGAAGATAT
>NC_138378.1:70769711-70815559 GCF_054177405.1 Leptonychotes weddellii | reverse complement strand
TTGGGGCGCCTGGGTGGCTCAGTTGGTTAAGCGACTGCCTTCGGCTCAGGTCATGATCCTGGAGTCCCGGGATCGAGTCCCACATCGGGCTCCCTGCTCGGCAGGGAGTCTGCTTCTCCCTCTGACCCTCCTCCCTCTCATGCTCTCTGTCTCTCATTCTCTCTCTCTCAAATAAATAAATAAAATCTTTAAAAAAAAATCTGATCTGGTTGAATACTTTCCTCTATGACTCATTTTGAGAACCTGTGTGAAATAAGAGCTTTTTTAAATTAATATTTGATTTCGGGGCACCTGGGTGTCTCAGATAGTTAAGGTCTGCCTTCGGCTCAGGTCATGATCCCGGAGTACAGGGATTGAGCCCCGTATCAGGATCCTTGCTCAGTGGGGAGCCTGCCTCTCCTTCTCCCACTCCCTGTGCCTGTGTGCTCTCTCTCTCTCTGTCTGTCAAATAAATAAATAAAATCTTTAAAAAAAATTGGTATTTGATTTCTTCAAGGAACTGATCCCATGTACGATTGGAAAACTATAAGGTACCTAGGGATAAATCTAACCAGAGGTAAAAGACTAGTACTCTGAAAACTATAAAACACTGATGAAAGAAATCAAAGATGGCCCAAAGAAATTGAAAAACATTACATGCTCATGCATTAGAAGAACAAATATTGTTATAATGTCCATACTACCCAAAGCAGTCTACACATTTAATGCAATCCCTATCAAAATACTAACAGCATTTTTCATAGAGCTAGAACAAACAATCCTAAAATTTGTATGGAACCACAAAAGACCCCAAATAGCCAAAGCAATCTTGAAAATGAAAGGCAAAGCTGGAGACATCACAATTTCAGACTTTAAATTATATTACAAAGCTCTAGTGATCAAGACAGTATGGTATTGGCAGAAAAACAGACACTTAGATGAGTGGAACAGAACAGAAACCCCAGAAATAAACCCACGACTATATGGTCAACTAAACTTAAAGCAGGAAAGAATATCCATTGGAAAAAAGATAGTCTCTTCAACAAATGGTGTTGGGGAAAATTGGACAACAACATGCAAAAGAATGAAATTGGACTACTTTTTTTTTTAAGATTTATTTCTTTATCTCTATTAGAGAGAGAGAGAGTGCAAGCATGGGGAGGGGCAAAGGGAGAGAGGGAGGGAGAAAATCTCAAGAAGAGTCCCTGCTGAGCACAGAGCCTGATGTGGGGCTTGATCTCATGACCCCAAGATCATGACCTGAGCCGAAATCAAGAGTTGGATGCTTAATCAACTGACCCACCAGGCACCCCTGGACTACTTTCTTACACATTCAAAATGGATGACAGACCTAAACGTGAGACAGGAAACCATCAAAATCCTAGAGGACAACATAGGCAGTAAACTCTTTGACATCAGCCTAGCAACCTCTTGCTGAGGCAAGAAGAAACAAAAGCAAAAATAAACTACTGGGACTTCATCAAGATAAAAAGCTCTGCACAGTGAAGGAAACAATCAACAAAACTAAAAGGCAACCTTCAGAATGGGAGCAGATATTTGCAAATGACATCTGATAAAGGGTTAGTATCCAAAATATAAAAAGAACTTACAAAACTCAACACCCCAAAAAAACAAATAACCCAGTTAAAAAATGGGCAGAAGATATGAATAGACATTTTTCCAAAGAAGACATACAAATGGCTAACACACATATGGAAAGATGGGCAACATCACTCACCATCAGGGAAATACAAATCAAAACTACAGTGAGATATTACCTCACACCAGTCAGAATGGCTAAAATTAATAATACAGGAAACAACAGATGTTGGTGAAGATGCAGAGAAAGGGGAACACTCTTGCACTGTTGGTGGGAATGCAAACTGGTGCAGCCACTCTGGAAAACAGTATGGAGATTCCTCAGAAAGTTAAAAATAGAACTATCCTACCACCCAGGAAATGCACTGCTAGGTATTTATGTAAAGGACACAAAAATACTGATTTGAAGGGATACATGCACCCTGATGTTTATAGCAGCATTATCAACAATAGCTAAGTTATGGAAAGAGCCAAAATGCCCATTGACCGATGAATGGATAAAGAAGTCATGGTATATATATGTGTATATATATTATATATATATATATGTATATAAAATAGAATGTTACTCAGCCATAAAAAAGAATGAAATCTTGCCATTTGCCATGATGTGGAGCTAGAGAGTATTACGCTAAGTAAAATAAGTCAAAGAAAGACAAGTACTGTATGATTTCACTCATATGTGGAATTTAAGAAATGAAACAGATGAACATGGGGGAAAAAAAGAGGTGCAAACCAGAAAACAGACTCTTAACTGTAAAGAACAAACTGAGGGTTGCTGGAGGGGAGGTGGGCAGAGGGATGGGTTAAATAGGTGATGGGTATTTAAGGAGGGCACTTGTGATGAGCACCGGGTGTTATATGTAAGTGATGAATCACTAAATTCTACACCTGAAACTAATATTACACTGTATATTAACTGGAATTTAAAGATTTATTTATTTATTTGGGAGAGAGAGAGAGGGCATGAGAGAGCACAGAGGTGGGGGGGAGCAGAGGGAGAGGGAGAGACAGTCCAAAGCAGACTCTGTGCTGAGCATGGAGCCAGATGCAGGCTGGATCTCACAACCCTGAGATCACGACCTGAACTGAAACCGATAGTTGGACGCTTAACCAACTGTGCCAACCAGGTGCCCCTACTAACTAGAATTTAAACAAAAACTTGAAAAAAGAAAAAAAATATTTGATTTTTTCAATCTGTTTTATGTTTTCAGTAGTAAAGTGAAATCAAATTTAGTGTATGCACACTGAAACTCTATTAAGTTTTAAAATAAATTTATGAAGTTGAATTTTATTATGAGATTTTACAAACTCAAATTTCTTTGTTATGTAATAATACATAAGTAGCATATAGCCCAGTGCTTTGTTAGCATTTTTTATGACTGTTTATAGTCTAAAATTATTATCCTAACCACTCTTGTATACTATGTTGATTGACATCTTTTATATATAACTATTAACATTATTCCCCATAGTTTTCCTTTTAAATATCAAATTGATTGATTCATAAACCCAAACTTTCTTTTCTACTTCCTTTAATAAAATATTAGTTGTTCCACAGTATATCCCAGGAATCACACTCCCTCTGCCCTCACACAAAGATGTCTTAGATTTTTATCTTATTGTTAATTAGTTAAGCTGCTGGGAAAGAATTTTACCAACAACCAAGGAAATATCTTTACTCCTTAATGTCATACCTAATATGTGTGTGTGTTGGGGGGAGAGGGGGAGATGTGTGTTTTTTCCTGAAATCCTTATATTTTCAATTTTTCACGCTTTTTTCATACTGTAGGCCTTTGGATAGGGCCTTAGTTTTAGCTCATTTTCAGCAATTGTTGCATTTTGTATAATACAACAATTTAAAAACAATTTAAGGTTGGGGCACCTGGGTGGCTCAGTCGGTTGAGTGTCCAACTCTTGATTTTGGCTCAGGTCATGAACTCAGGGTGGTGAGATTGAGCCCTGCCTTGGGCTCTCGGCTCAGTGGGGCGTCTGCTTGAGATTCTCTCTCTCCATCTGCCCCCACCCTCAGCTCGTGCGCTACCCCCACTCTTTCTCTAAAAATAAATAAATCTTTTAAAAAATAATAAAAATAAAAACAATTTAAGGCTACTGTCAAATCAAACATTTAAAAACGCAATAAACAGAGTTCTGCCTCCTGAGGGCTGTTGTGACCAAATCCTAACATGACTTTTTGTTGAGGTACTTTACTATGGTCCACTCTCTATACTGTTGCCCCTAAACTTGTTGCCAAAACACAAATCAAATCTTGTACCTTTCTTCCATGGCTTCCAGCCTCCTACAGGTAAAATCGAAACCCCTTGGAGCACAAAAAGAACTTTCCACCATCTGGCCCCACCTAACTTTTTTACCCTCATTTGCACTCTTAATATGAACACAGGAGCTATAGCCCTGTAGAGCTGCTCGTCAATCTCAACAAATTATTTTTTTATGTCAGTGTTTGCACTTATTTGTTACTTCTGTTTAGAATGTCCTGCCCTTCTCTTCCCACTTCCCCACCCAATCCTTAGTATCTTTCAGAAGCCAACCAAAGTTCCCTTCCTTAGTGACAACACGTTCAGAGTGCATGGCAGTCACTTCTTCCTCTAGGAACTAGACAATCATAATCTAGTGCTGGAGTGACAAAGAAACACCTGGTCAAAAGACCATATGAACTCCTTAAGGACAAGGACTTCATCATTTATTCACCTATGTATCCCCTAAACCTACCAGTCACACAGTAAATGAATGTTGAATTGCATTTAACTGAATCATATGAAATGAGTCTAATAATTGCATTTTCACTTTTAAGAATATTAACTATGTGGGTTTTCTAAAGATGTAGGTTCATAATTTGACCTTAAAAGACAAACCACAAAATAGTTGCTAAAAGTTTACAAATAAATATATTCTTATAATTTTTAATAAATTTTAGTTAAATTTATATGGGTTTTCTGGTTTGTTGTTTTTTACTTTAAGTAAAGTGTGTATAATTTATAGAACTCATGTAAATGTCTCAGGGTAATTTGAAAGTATTTAAGGCATAGAAATACTATTGGAATGGATAGCTGAGATACAAATATTAAAGTATAGGAATGTGCCAAAAAGAAACTCTTGCCTGAAGAGAATACATGTTTTTTTTGCAACAAGCAAAACCCTGACATATTTAATAATGCATTGCAAAATCTGCCCCTCCCTCCCCCCACCAGGGGAGGCAAAGTCAAAGTTCACACTACACTTTGTTTAGAAACTTTGGAACCATGTGTTTGAAGAATGAGAGAGGTTTGTCAAGACTTTCTGCCAAAGCACATCACAAGCTTAACATGTGTTTACTGCCTGCTCTCAAAAACTAGTCTCCATGAGCCAGCCAGCTGCTAGCTAGCATTAAGGATACCCTCTAGCTAGTGAGGCCTCAAACTGGGTCACATCTCCATTTCCCAAAGGAAGCTCTGGAAACTTTATGCTGTCTTCTTTGTTTCTCATATAACTTGTTAGCTCTGTTTTATAAAATTCTGCAATTTTAATCTTAGAGCCACGACATTAAAATTTATAAATATAAAAATGCAGATATTAAAATGTTCCTAAGTTAATAAATAACCTTCCTGATAACCTTGCTTTTCCCACATACTCTGTTATGATGCAGCCATCTTTGCAAATACCTACCTCAAAAAAGTTGAAGTCAATAACAATAACAGCGAACATTTATTGAGTGCTCTTAATGTCTCTTTTTTATCTCTTAATTCTCACAGGAGTTTTTGGGAAGAAAATGGCTCAAACACATGTTCCTGACCTTCCCCTTTCCCCCTTTCTTCCCCTAATTCCTTCCTGGAGCAACTCAATAATTAAAAGCAGCCATCAGAGGCTCTTGTTGATTATCTGTGTTTCTGGGGCTGCCTTTAGGATAGGGTAGATATTATGAGGTCTGTAACTTGGGAAAGCCAACTCCCTTTAGGAAGAAGAGGCCTGCATGGGTAGATGGAGTCACTCTTCTTCTAAGTGCCTGAGAAAAGAATGTTTCTCTTCCCGTGCTTGGAGAGCCAGAGTTGAAGAAGCTCTCTCATACCCCTTTCAATGGGGTCCCAATTTGCCAGCTTGTCTGCTTTTGGCTAGAAAGTGGTTCTCAAAGTGTTGTCCTTGGACCTGTAGCAATGGCATCACCTAGGAACTTGTTAGAACTTGTTAGAAATGCAAATTCTCACTAGAGGCCTATAAATCAGAAACTCTGGGAGTGGGGCCCAGGAAGATGTGTTTTAATAAGCCCTCCAGGAGATTATGATACATGCTCAAGTTTGAGAACCGTGGGGCTAGGAGTGCAGATAGCATAATAGCTTCCACCTGCTGGAAACCTCAGCCACCTGACCTATGAAGGTGCTGAGGAACTCCTATCCATTAGTAAGGCACAGGAAGTTATGATGCATTTAATGAACTCAGTGATTTGAGGGAGGTTTGTTTTCATTGCTATTTAGTGTTTCATTGAGTGAATAATAAAATGTTTTATTTATGCTGGAATCCATCATTTCTTCATTGCCACTGTCACTCTCCTAATTCAGACATTCATCAAATGATCTTTATTGCTTAAGCCATCCCTGTGGTCTCTAACTGTTCTCTTCATTTTCAGGCTCTCCCCTACTGCTGCCAGAGGAATCTTCTGAAAGACAACATTGATCATGTTCCTACTCTTAAAAGAAGTTGTAGAAGGAAGGAAGAAGAAAGGCTGAGAGGTAGGCAGTGACATATTACTCAGGGCCTTGGAGACCATTTTAAGGATTTTGGTTTTTATTCTAACTGCAATGAAAAGCCCTATCTGGCTGATAGTTTTGACTTTCTAAGCTCAGAGACTTTTACCCTGGAGTCTCTTGACCTTCGGATTAGGCCCTTTTGATAACATGTCTGCAAGAATCCCACTAAGTTTGCTAGGTCTTACTCAAGCACTGCGCCATAGCCGCTTGGGATCACTTCATCTGCTAAGTTCTCTCAGCACTGGCCCCATCCATTGCCAATTTTGTCTTTCATTTCTCTGTAATCAACTGTCAAGCTCTGTAAGGGCTCTTAGGGTTCTTTTGACTGGGCCTGAGAATTAAATTGACATAAGGCAGATCAGCAGGAGAAAAGCATATCAATTTATTTAATACAAGTTTTATGACACGGAGCCTTCATAAGGAAAGAAGACCCAATCAAGTGGCAAAACCTACTTGCTTTTATATTAGGTTGAACAAAGAGAGGCAATTATGGAAAAATGACTATATGAGGAGGCTAAAGGAAGAGAATTATTTTCACAAGGTTTGTATGGCATTCTCTTGGTCTTAACTTCTTGTCCCTGTTGATAGTGTTATGTTCCTTGTGGTGTAGGGAGGGCATCTTTCATATAGGAATTTCATCTCCTGCTTTCAAGAAGAAGAGGGAAAGTTAGAGTGTTTTTCTTATATTTGCTGTTTTTCAAGTACCTTTAATTCAAAATATTAATATGCCAGAGTGGCATATTTTGCGGTGACATTTCTGTATTCCTTCAGTTCCTAGCATGCCTCCAGGTAAGGCCATATAAAGTTAACACATATATGGTTATATGCCATGACTTTGGAGAGTGTAGTACTGAACTATTGTGCCCAAAAATGGCAAGTGAAAGAAAAATGAACTGATGAACTAAGAATCCTAAGATTTAGCTCACAGTCTCACCTAGGTGCCTAGGGTGAAGGCATTTCAAGTGTCTTACTTAACAAACACTGCTAATTTATACCATTGAGTATAATGAGAATTACAGAATGTTAGACCAGAAAGGGCCTCCATAGCTACGGGCATAGTTATAGACTATAATTTTAGTGCAGGGGTTGGCAAACTTGCTGTAAAGGGCTAGACAGTAAATATGTTCAGCTTTGCGGGCCATACGGTCTCTGTCACCACTACTCTACTCTGACTTTGTAGGATGAAAGCAGCCCTAGACAATATGTAAATGATTGGGCCTGGCTGTGCTCCAATAAAATTTTATTGGCAGCAGGTCAGATTTGGCCCATAGGCTGTAGTTTGCCAACCCCTGACTTGGTGTATAATTTCAGTCCTCATTGCTGTTTGTTGTTTTGGTTTTTTCTCAGTATTTTTTTTTATTAAGATCTAATTTACATTGAATAAAATATAGCAGCTCTTAAGTGTACTTTTTGGTGAGTTTTTGACAAATGTATTCACCTATGTAATCACCATCCCAATCAAGACATAGAACATTTCCATTCCCCCAGAAAATGCCTTCGTGCCTCTTTCCAGTCAGTCCCCATCCCCACCCCCAGAGGTTAACTATTCCTCTGATTTTTATTCCCATAGATTAAGTTGCCTGTTCTTGAACTTCATGTAAATAAAATTATATAGTGTCTTTATGTCTGACTATCTGGCTTCTTTCATCCAACTACTTTGTGAGATTCATCCATGTTTTGAGGGTATCAGTAGTTAATTCTCCTATATTGCTAAGCAGTATTCCATTGAATGAATATACCTGTTATTAGTTTCCTAGAACTGTCTTAAGAAATTATGACAAACTTCATAGCTTAGAACCACAAAAATTTATTCTCTCACAGCTCTGGAGGTCATAAGCCTGAAATCAATGTGTGGGTAAGGCCATGCTCCCTCTGATAACTCTAGGGGATAATCCTTCCTGGCTTCTTCCAGCTTCTGGTGGCTCCTAGTGGTCTTTGGCTTGTGGCTGCACCTTCTCTGTGCCTCTGTCTTCACATGGCCTTTTCCTCTGTGTCTCTGTGTCTTCTTTTATGTCTCTTATATGGACAGTGTCATTGGATTTAGTATCCACCTTAATGGAAGATGATCTCATCTTAATTAATTGTATCTGCAAAGATCTTTTTTTTCCAAATAAGGTCACATTCACAGGTTCCAAGTGGACATATCTTTTTGGGAGCCACTATTCAACCCACCACTGTGTATCACAGTTTTATTTATTCAGTAAGCTAATAATAGATATTTGAATTATTTTTCTTTTTTATTTCTTTTTTTTGTTTGTTTTTTTGGCTATTACAAATATAGCTGCTATGAATATTCTTGTATAAGGCTTTTTGTGGGTGTTTTCAGCTTCACAGTTTTTGAATTCTGGTTCTAATTATCTTACTATAAGATGTGACTAATTTTCTTTTTAGTGATAATCACCCATAATAACATTAATTCTGACAGGAATTTCTGTAAGAATTGATCAACCTGCATACACCTGACTTTAAAATGTTGTGTGAATGAAAACATAATACTGCCAAGAGACAAGACATAGAATTCTAATAAGTATCTTCATTTTTGTTTCTCAAGACACCATCAAGAAACAAACAAGTTTCAGATCGGGAAACATTGACTTGAACTCTTAAAATAGCAGCAATATGTGATTAGAGTAAAAAACAAAAGAAAGACAGCTTGACTCAATTCTGTCAATTCTTTTGTTTTGTCATGATAGTTTGCATAGGTGCTTGCAGCTGTCACCCAAGCTAACCTTTATACATTTATCTCATTATGGGCATGGCTAACATGGACCACTCCACTAGCATGGGGTTAAATGCAACTCCTTAATAAACAAACAAATATAGCCATCCATCGGGGGTCCCACCCTTAGATTCGAATAGGCCCAAACTTAACAGAACTACTGGGACATGGTTGAGAGGCTTTCTGCCTGTGTGGCTGGCTGCTACTCTACAGCAAAAGCTTCTTGGAGGAGAGGGACTGTCTCATTCATCTGTGTATCATCCAACTCCAGGCCCAGCTCAATGCTTTCTTAAACTTATAAGTGTTTCCCGAGTAAATAGTGCCTGTGAATAAAAAATAAGAAGGAAGATGCTGGTAACTACTCTTCATAGTAGAGTAATTCCACTAACGCAGAACCATTCCTGTTAATGAAATTTCTTAGAAATAGTTTTAATAAATGATTCATTTTTTTAATCTATTGGAAAGTCTCTAGGATTATTATTCATTACACTGGTAGTTTTTTTATTGAATATTTGCTTCATTTATTCAGCAATTCTAGGAACTGCTGATTGGCTACACATTTATAAAAGCAATTTAAACACTACTCAGGCTCTGATGACACTTGGCAAGTGTAACAGATAAAAACATACAGTTCTTATTATACTTTTTAAAAAGACAGCTTAAAAATGACCCTACAAAATGGCTTGGAGTTTTTAAAATAGGAATACAATTATGCAATGTGCTCTTTTATTACCACATGTGTTTTGCCATGTCTATAAATCAAAAGTCTTAACTTTTTTGAAAAGTGCAGATACAGTCTCATTATTTTGGAATATAATTTTTGGAAACTTTTGGGTGGATAAATTTGAAATTTTCACTAATACTAATTTTCCATTTTTTACTGTATCCTGTCCCTTTAATTTGAATTTTAATAGGCCTACCTTTGAAATCAGAATTGACAGACTATTGAAATTGTAATTTCTTCATTTTTGACACAATTATCCAGAGGATAAGGTTTAACATCTTGAGAGACAATGAAGACTATAACAACACAGCCAAATGCTAGAGAGTAACTTGTTATATATTTTTAAAAGATACATAAGTGCTACTTTCAACACTACAATTTCAAAATCAACTAGGCATTTTAAACCTATTTCATGTGTAGCATTATTTGCCAGATTCTATTATTATCCAGATTCTTTAACCTCCTCTATTAGTTTGGGAATATTTTCAGTTATAAGTAACAGAATAACAGACTAATAGATCTTAAGCAAGAGGGGTTTATTTGTCTAACATTAAGAAGAAATCCAGAATTAGGTGCTTGCTGGCATTGGTTTAGCTGTTCAGTATAAGGGCTTAGGTTGGTATCTCTGTGATTCCCTTTGCCTCCTCTTCATAGTCACAAGCTGGATGCAACAGCTCCAAGTATCATAACCGTTTTCAAAGGCAGAAAGCAGGGGACGCTACTGAACAGAGCTTTCTTAAAAAAAAAAAAAAAGATTTATTTATTATTTTATATACAGAGAGAGAGCGTGTGAGCAGGGGAAGGGGCAGAGGGAGAAGGAGAGAGAGAATCCTCAAGCAGACTCCTTGCTGATTTTGGGGGGAGGAGCTCAATGCCAGGACCCTGAGATCATGACTTGAGCCGAAATCAAGAGTCGACAGCTTAACCGACTGAGCCACCCAGGTGCCTCATGAACAGAGCTTTCTACTTGACTCTTTTTCACCAAGAAAGATGCATCTTTATCAACTCACCTATTCAATAATTTTCCCCTTGCATTTTAATGACTATAACAGTATCACATGACTATCCTTAGCTGTAAAGGACGCTGGGGAAACCAGCATCTACTTCCACCTCTGTATTAAGAAGGAGACATGGGAGAAGAGATTGAGAATGACTTTAGGGTAACCGATGACATCTTGTATATACTATGTGTGCAGTAACCATTTGTTGAATGAATTAATGAGTGATCGCAGTATTCAACAGAGCTATAGTTCAGGTATACACCTACCCTTTTATTATTTTTCCTATTAAGTTTACATTTTCTTTTCCTCATTTGTTCAGAAACAGTAGAAGAGGGTTTTAGTTGTACTATTTATCAGCAAACATTTGTTAAGCATGTGGAATACACTAGTACTTGCTCTGTAATGGGGAGACAAAAAAAAAAAAGAATATATGGTGAGGGCTGAAAAGGCAGGTTATTGTCACGTTTTTGAAGGGTTAAGTCCAGGAAAGGGTGAGTTTTGCCAGATAAAAACTAGTATCTCTCAAAGTTAGTACCAAAGCTACTAGATATCATCACTTGGAAGTTCTACAAATACCTTGAATTTATCATGTCCCAGATGGAATCATTACATTTCTCTTGAAATGTACTCCTATTTTTCATAATTTGGTTTTTGCTCTCACCAATTCTCACCTGGGCTATTGCCCTTATGTCCTGCTTGGAGTTTCCCACTCCCTTAATCCATCCTTTTGGCAGCTTTAGAAAGTGATCTCCCTAAAACTTTTATAACTCAAAGATCAGACTTGAAATATCTGTAGATTTGGTGAAGTAGGATAAAGGGTGTGGGATTGTTACATTTGTATTAGTATTCTATTGTTGTTTAACAAATCACGAATTTTAGAGGCTTAACACACACATTTATCATTTCACAGTCAGAAGTCTGGCACAGGTTAGCTGGGTCCTCTGCTTAGGATCTCACAAGACTACAAAGTGTCAACAAGACTGTGTTCTCATCTGGAGGCTTGACCAGGAAAGTATCTGCTTCCAACCTCACTCAGATTGTTGGCAAAATTCATTTGTTTGCAGTTGTATGACTCAGAACCCCACTTCTTTCTGGCTATTGGCTGGAGACTGCCCTCAGCTCCTAAAGGCAACCTATAGTCCCTCACTGTGTGGACTTTCCCAACATGTCTGCTGACTTCATTAAACCAGCAAGGAGAACCCCTAGAGTGAGTTTGCTAGCAAGATAGAGCAATGTGGTCATGGGAATGACAGCCCATCACCTTTGCTAAATTCCATACATTATAAGCAAGTTACAGGTCCTGCCCATACTCAAAGAGTTATAAAACCGGAGATGTGAACACCAAGAAGTAAAGATCATGGGGAGCCACCTTACAGTCTGTTTGTCAAAACACTCTCAAAGTCTTCTCTATCCTCAGGATCTGCTCAGTGAGTACTATCTCTGAGAATGATCTTGGAAGTGAAGCTCAGTTTCTGCCAAAGCAAACAGACCAAAAGCCAACCACTCAAATTATTTGTGAGTTAGTACTTTATGGAACATTTAGGGACACTGCCTTTGGATATTTTTCTGGCTTCTTTCACTTCTGTTCTTTTTCCCTAAAATTGTTTTAAGGAATTTCTTCTCCCTCTAGCAGTTCAGCTTCTCTAGCTTTCCACTCACAAATGTGTACAACCAAATCTCTTCAGGGGCTCAACAGAACAAATTTAATTCATGCTCTTTAGAAGGCAGGAGGGATTAAAATAGAAAACTTACTTTTTTCCCTGTTATATCCAAATCTGATCCTGTTTTTCCTTTGCTTAAAAAGGCCTTTAATGCTTCTCTATTGCTGCACAGTAGGAATAAGAAATATGGAATACCTTTGAATTCCCAAGTTTGGCAAGTCAGACCCTCCCTGATCTTACTCTTGCCTGGTTTCTGGCCATTCCCCACTTTGCACTCTAGGGCCAGTATTTAAGGGAACTATTTTGCAGGCTGAGTCATCATTCAGGAACTTGACTTACACTGTTCTTTATCCCTGCAGTGTCAGCCTACTTGCTCCCCTTCTGTCATTCCTTCCCCTAGACATCTATTCCATTGTTATTTCCTCTATGAAGTTTTTCCTCTCTTTCTTTTGTACTTATCAGTACAAACTGATATTATTAATGTTTATAAGACTTCCATAATTTTCTTTTACACGCCTGTATTTTTTTTTTTAACACAAAACTGTAACTTCTTGAAGAGGTTGTCCTATGGGAAGAGAAACACAGGTCAACACAGCAAGAGAGAGGTAATGGCTGGAGTGCATGTTTGAAGGTAATTAACATATAAGATGGTATTTGAAAGCATGAGAGTGGATGAGATTATCCAGAAGAGAATAGAAGAGGACAGATCAAGGCAGTAGAAAACCGCTAGTTAGGATGCTCAATGAATTGTAAAACTAATCTTGTATTTGCAGTTTCTCCTAGTCGTTTATATATTGCTTTTTCTTTAATTCCTTTTTCTTTTTTTCTCTTTACTACATTTATTAGCCAAATGTTATAGAGTAGTTTGGAGTCTCACCAAAGTCTAAATAAAGTATACGGTAGATGAAAAATTTCATTTAAAGAAAAAATATTTCTTATGAAGGAATTAAATTTTTAAAAACCTTAGATAAAATATTCTATTTTTAATAATTTGAACAACTCAAATGGTTTTTCAGTATCCTGCCAGTTTCATTTCAGTAAATTCCTGTTCTAACTAGCATTTCTATTAAAGACCATAACATGTAAGTTCACAGCCTTGTGACCTCGGGTATTTTATTGAAATGATGAGTCCTGAATGAATCAAGGTCTTAGTGTTGAGAGATAAAAGCCCAGTTTGTTCAGATTTTATATAATCACTCTCTGTAGTGAATACATTGAACACCTCTATTATATGAACCTGTTACTGACTGCCTCTATTAGTTTGATTGCTTTCAAACAGATGGCTTCTATATATTTGTGAACTTCACCAATCCAGTGTAATGTCATTTCCCGAGATTTAAGTTTTTATTTTAAAAGTCTTATCATTTAGAATTAAATTGCAAGAAAAACTCATCTTGGTTTTAATCTTAAATTTCTTTCATATAGAGCAGTTCTATTTCCAGCATTACTTCCTTCAAAATAGGTTTGTCTTTAAAATTATTCACAATATGACATGTAAGATAAATCGTTGTGATAAAACTTTGAGAGGAAAAATCCCTACAGTGGTTTAAAATTTATTTATTAATTTTTTTTTCTAATATGTTTGGGAGAGGTTAGTAAAAGAGTAGACTAGAGTTCTGTATTAATAATTTACAGTACACTCTTACTAGACTATTCTCAAATTATTTTGAAATGAAATGGAGGATTCTATTCACCAGACTTCCTATGGTTCTGTTCCTTATAATGCTGGGAAGTGATGTGTTTTCCCCCTACTTTTATTTCAGAAGGATTTCCCCAGCATAACACTCTGGCCTCATCTCCACCTGATTCGTAGCTAACAGCCATGAATCCACAGATTATAACTGAGTAGAGTTAACCTATTAAAAAGAACAAGCACATAAACTTTCAGCCCTGGACAGGATGGAGGCAGTGTCAAGTTCTGTTCAAGGTTTGGTTTGGGGGCTGGGGTGGGACAGAGTAAGTCAGGAAATATTAGCAAGTTCATTTGGCTTTCAACCCTAACCCTCACTCCCCAAAGAGCCTTCACAATAATAAAGGTAATATTTTGATCTTTAACTGCCTAACTCCAATTGGAGTCACTAGGATGCTTTCCAGTTCTGAAATTCAGTGATCCTAAATTGGATTAGGTGGGGTACTCACTGAATAGATACGTTCTCAGCAGAAAACAATTTTGTCAAAAGTACATTTAATTCTTGATTGGAATTGTTAGTCCTGATACCTTTCTTTCTATAAGGGAGAAGAGAACTGCACAAATTTGATATGACATGGCTAGCTTTCCTTTTGCTCCCATTTCGAGACAGAGACACACTGGCATGGACTCTCCATGTGCTCTTGTCATATATGACAAAGCAATAGGCCTGAAGAAGAAGGGGTTAGAGGATGAGAGCTGTTCCACCGTGGCTCTGAAGAATTCTGCTATGTCATTCTAGCTGCTCATCAACATTATTTTGTAAAGGTGTGATCTGGCTACCTTGCAGTTAGAAGGATAAGGGCACATACATGGAGATGGGATGAGAGGATCTGACTTATTCTTCAGAACATTTCTATGCCCCCAGAAGCCTGGACTAGGAACTGAGAAAGATGCTTCTCCTTAATGTGCTTAGGAAACTATGGTACCAGCCTTGCTCTGGGTATGAAAGGAAGAATTAAGCCAGATAAAATTTTATAGTTAGTCACAATCAAATACCAAGTGTAGTATCATCTAGGATAAACCTGTTTTTTTTTTGTTTTTGGGTTTTTTTTTTAATGAAAACTCCCCCCAGGATGCAGCTATTTCAATTCAATGCCGATTTTTCTCACCCTGTCACATGTAGTTTTCTGGTGGTAAGACATGTGAAGATAGAAGATTGAAAGAACAACGTGAAATTAAATATAAAAGCATGGCATTTAATTGTCAGTGATATTAAAGTACATGTCTAAAACTAATCACTGAAATTATGTGTATTTGTGTTCAATAATTTATATTCCCATAGGATGTCTGAAAATGCCTTACCTATACTTGACACTGAATTTAGTATGTGGTGAGTGAGATTGAGGGAGAGCTCAAGCCTGAGCTATCACATCTTCAGTAATATTAAAAGGTGAGCTACTAGGAAATAACTTACTTTTTTTTCTTATTGTCTGCTACAGACTGAATGTGTCCTGCCAAAATTCCTATGCTGAAACCTAATCCTCAGTGTGATGGTAATGGAGGTGGGGTCTTTGAGAGATGATTATATCATGGAAGGTGGAACTCTCATAAATAGATTAGTGCCCTTGTAAAAGGGACATCAGAGAGCTCCCTCCCTACTTGCACCTTGTGCAGACACAGTGTTGTCTATGAATCAGGAAGCAGAATCTCACCAGACACTGAATCTGCTAGTGCCTTGATCTGGAACTTCCCAGCCTCCAAAACTGTGAGAATTAAATTTCTGTTGTTTATAAGCCCAGTCTGTGGTATTTTATGGCAGCAGCCAAACGGACTAAGATATTATCTGTTTTATAAACATAATGAAACATAATAAAATAAATGTAATGTTTGAATAGTAATTTCTATATTAAGAGCTATTAAAAAGTATCCAGAAAAATCATTTTAAACACCCAGAAAAATAAAGAGGTAGGGGCTACAGCAGATGGTAAATGCTGGCAAGTTATATAACTCACTACTCAAAGTTACTTTAGCAAAGAGCCAAATTTTTCAACTTTTGGTATGTTAGTTCTATATTACTCAACAATATAGTATGAAAAGATGATACTTTTCTGCTTTACACTATACCAATTCTGCCAAAAAGAAATATCATTCTATTTTTAGCATGTATTCCATATGTTTATTGCTTGCAATTAATGTGCAAATTTATTGCAGGCAATAAATCTGATGACCAAATATATATTTTTTCAGTATTAAATCAGAAACTCTTTTTCCTTGTATGTTTGAAATTTATAGGTCACACTCACAGCATTGTCTGCTATCCGGGTTGGTGTCTCTGCCAAGGAATAAATGTCAGAGTGAAAATGCAAGAATCTCATGAGCCATAGTTCCATTTAGGAACTTACTGATAAGTTTCCATCAGTAATTAATGATAAACATCACTAGTTTGAAAAACAAATGCTGGTTGGCAGGCATGGCCTCTCTGACCCCTTTTTTGAAGTGTCTATGTTACTCCATATATAGATTTCAAGGCATGGGCCTTCGAAATGTCAGGGTTTCTAGAAATGCTATAAAAGATCTAACTACAAAGGGAAAACTTTGAGTTTTTTTGTGTCATGATCATGTGAAAAGGGTTCACTTCCTGAACAGGTGCAAGTATGAAACCTAGTGTTTCAGTTAGTTAGAGTTTGGGTAGAATGCTCTATGCTTACAGTAAGTCACTGAATCTCAGCCAGCCTCAGTTATCTGAATTGTAAGTTGATAATATTTGAGGTCACTTCCAAATCTAAGAGTCTGTTTCTAAGGTACTACCAACCCTCTATGGTTTACCTGTCTTTATATTCAGTTTCTGTTTTTGAATTCAACAACAATAAGGTATTAGTGGCTTTCTTAATTTACTCATAGGCTAGATTTCCTGGCCATTTCTGTTCACTTTTTTACCAAACTTGGTCTTCAGAAATGCAATTGATTTACATATTAGGAAAAAACCCAGAAAAAGAGAATTATTATTTGTATTGGTAGACTCTAAAGTGAGAAACATTCTTAGTAGGTATGTTAATTAAGCAAAGGTAAGAAACACACATTTGCTCACTTCTAAAACATTTCAGATCATAGATGGATCTGGGAACACATGATCTACCAAAATTCAAAATAAGTCATTCTAAGGTTAATGTTATTTCAACTGAGAAATGTAACATTCTAGGGATATTAAATATAGTACAACCGTACTTAGAAGAAAGATACCTTAGATTTCAGTTCAATAACTAATTATGATAGATGCAATCTAATCACAAGCCAAAATAAAGATATTTGTTCTTGCTTCATTCTTGTAACCAGAAATTTCTTCTGGGATAAAGGAAACATTTGGACATGAAAATACATTTTTAATATTTATTTCTCTTTCTCTTTTACAAAGAGGTTTAATTTTACATGAATGGCTCAAAAATGGCATACTCATCTAAGGTCAAATATGTTATTTACTTTTATTTCTGTTCCTTAAAAAAACTCAATTGCTGAAGAAATATCCTATGCTTCCTGCAAATAGGTAATAGATTATAATATTAAGACAAACTTAGAAGAGCTCAAGATTATAAATAGACTTCAAATAAAATTTTAAATCTTATTGTGCTGTGACCACTTATTTCTTAGGTAACAGTTGCACATTTTTTTTTTTTTGAAAAGGCATCTGGAATCAGTTGGACTATAAGAATTTTATAGTTCACCATGGTTTGGCCCAAGGCACATTGGCAGGGAGAGGGGACTGGCTGTTAAGTGTCAGTAGCAAGAGGAGTCTGGTGTTTCCTTGGCAAAGTAAATGTAGTTCTAATCCTAGCTCTGAGCAGGGAAGAGAAATAGAACAGTGACCAGTGATGGCTCTATGAAATTTGCTCCTCTCCTTTAAAACCCAGCACAAAAGTTATCACTTTCTATGGAGAAAGCCTTCCATGGCCATCCCTTCCTAGTGCTAGCTTCCTTTCATCACCTATATTTTCTTTTCCCTACACCTTACTTTGTAGGTTAATTATCTTTTTGTTGTTGTCTTAGTATTCTGTTAGACTATCTAAGAGAGGACAAAGGCCATATTTTAAATATTTTTAAACTACTCTTCTTCCTTCACAATTTCCACATCCTGGGAACTTTATTGATAGTCTGGAGCAACTGTTAAAAATTTATTCATTGCAAATCTTTTAGGTAAAACCTTACCAATTAAGATTAATTATAGAAGCTGATCTGAATTAATTGTCAAATATTTTAAGATTAATGCAACACTTCATTCCTCTCATGAGCATAACATTTACTAATCATGAACATTTATAACAGAAATCTGCTTGAATGCACACATAGAATGATCTGCAATTGGCATATGACTTGTTGAATTATAAATAGTTTCTTCTAAAGTGTTTGAGAATAACTTCTCTCTTAATTAATTTAAATGTGACTATGCAGTCAGCTACTTTATCGAGTTATTTGAGAACAGGGAGTAAGTACTTCTATATCTATACCTACCTAACTACATCTATATGTTAAAGTTTTTATTAAATCCCAGTTAGTTAACATAGAGTATAATTTTAGTTTCAGGTGTACAATTTAGTGATTCAACAGTTACATACAACACCTACATACATTACATCCTAGAAGAAATGGCACAGGCACTGACTGTATTAGTTTGCTTAGGGCTGCTGTAACAAAGTACCATAAACTGAATGGCTTAAATAACAGAAATGTATTGTCTCGTGGTTCTGGAGCTAGCAACCTGGGACTGAAGTATTGACAGAGTTGGTTCCTTCTGCAGGCTGTGAGGGAATGTATGCTCCAGGCTTCTCTCTTTGGCTTATAGATGACTATCTTCTCCATGTTTCTTCACATTATTTACCTTCTATGCATACCTGTGTCCAAATTTCCTCTTCTTATAAGTACACCTGTCATATTAGAGTAGGATCCACCCTAATGACTTCATTTTAACTTGATTACCTCTGTGAAGACCCTATCTCTAAATAAAGTCACGTTCTGAGAGACTAGGGGTTAGAACTTCAGCATATGAATTTGGGTAGGGGGGACACAACTCAATCCATAACAGGTACTGAAAGACTAAGGTCTGAATTAATATTTGTGTGGCATGACTGAATAAATTCTTTGTGCTCCAAAAAGTATACTTGAATATAATGTCTAGGTTAGTGTCCAGGCTCTACCTTCAATGAACTGTCTCTAGGGAAGTTTGCATTATGAAATATTAATCAGGTATAAAACAGCACTCAAAGGATGAAACAGAGAGATAGTATACCAGTGAGATTGCTTTGAACAACAAGGAAAAGATATTCTCAATTTAAATAGTCTTAAGCAACAAAGATATTTATTACAAAGAACAAGAAATCCTGAGGTGAAGAAGTTATGAGACTGTTTAATTCAGTGTCTCAAGTCTGAAAGATCCTGTTTCTTTCCATTGTTCTCCTCTCCTAAGTATGTCAGTTTTATACTTAGTATAAACTTAGTATACTTAGTATAAAACTCTCCTCATGGTCACCAGATGACTATAGCAGGTCCATGTATCATAACCTGACATGATAAGGTACAGCACACAGAGAGAGGCTATGACTTTCTTGTGTCTCTTTTTAAAAAGTAGAGAAATCTTTACCAGAAGTCTTCTACCAAACTTCCCCTCATGTTTCATTTCTCAGCACACCCATGTCTAAAAGTGTTACCAGCAAGGAGAATAGGGTGTCTTGGGATTAGGCATGAGACCAGTCTCTCCTGATGCACATGAACACATAGAAGGGGGTAGGCTCTTGCAATAAGAGGAAGGGGAAAATGGACGTGCTGTAAACAACAGTATCCCACATGATAAGTCAAGTTTCATACCTCCTTCTTCCCACACATACAGTCTTATGTGTCCATACCTACATGAGACACATTCATTATCTTCCCAGTGGAGATAACCCAGAGTCTCACTCAGTAAACATATCCAGCTCCAAGGCCAAGAGCTTTCTGCCAGGTCTGGATGGCTCCTTGGGAACCAGGGATTCATGGCTCAAACATACATTTTCCACCCCAAACATTTTCAATATACAATAATGGAAAAGGAACAGGATAACTACACTTAAAACTCTCATTTGAAAAGGAGAGAATGGGAAACAACATTCAGTGGACATTGGTCCATAGCTCATATCATATCCTATTAGAAAGGAGAGACCTGCCCATCCTGGTAGTCAGACAATCTGGTAGCCTCTGATTCTTGTTTTCTAGGAGAATCCATTGCCCTCCATGGCCCTTGGTTCTGTCCTTTGGAGGCATCTTCCTTGTTCATTGTCTTCTATGGCCACATTTGAGACAGATACTGGAGGGTTTAGCACTTCCTGTCAGTGTGAGTTTGGGAGGCTGGGGAATGCCTCAGGGACTGGAATATTATAGGAGTGTTCATTATTGTGGATTGACCAAGTTTAGAATTTCTTTGGCAGTCAATTCTCTTAAAAACTTAGTGAGTCCTGATTTCTTTCCTTTTGGCCAATTCCACAAACCAGTAAATATAGAGAGCTCATTTAAACATAGTCTTTGGGTCTGGGAAGAGTCTTCTAGCCACAAATGTCTCTCTGAAATCTGCCCATTCCCCATGTCCACATTTTGATGACTTCTGCCCCCCAGTGAAATTGAAAAACAATTGATTTAGGTAGAGAAGTCCCATCTGTAATCCTATATTTGACAGAAATTAGCTGTCTTTGTCCAATGCAGATTATTTAACAGAAGATCATTAGGAGAAACTTTGACAACTAAGCTCATTTCCTACTACTGCCTCCCATGTCCTTCTCTGCTTTCAGCCTAAGCTTCCCTCTTTGTTATAGGTTTTTAGTGAAAGCCATAATAAGTAGCCAACACATACTAATATTCTCATTCTTACTATCATTTCCCCTAATACTAGAGTCTCAAAAATCTGTGTCTCCCAATACAAAGTGATAATTCAATGAAATGTTGTTCTACCACAAACAAGAGTGACAGTTTTCTCAGTCTGGAATACTGGGATTCTCACTGTCCCCTGATCCACCACTTCCACTCATTCAGTTCCACAATTGGGGGTTTGTTATTTGAAGCATCCCACATTTTGCTAGCAAATTCTTTTTTTTTTTTTAAAGATTTTGTTTATTTATTTACTTACTTGACACCAGAGAGAGAGAGAGAGACTGAGAGAGAGCACAAGCAGGAGGAGCAGCAAGCAGAGAGAGAGGGAGAAGCAGACTCCCCGTTGAGCAGGGAGCCCAATGCGGGGCTTGATCCCAGGACTCTGGGATTATGACCTGAGCTGAGGACAGATGCTTAACCAACTGAGCCACCCAGGCACCTGGGTAGCAAATTCTTTGTCATTTCAGTTGTTTTCAAATTCAAACAACAGAATGCCCCAACTCATATTGTCTTAAACAATGAGAATATTTGTTAGATGATAAGAAGGCTGAAAATATTGTACTCTAGCAGTTAAATGACATTATCAAGGTCTCCTGTTTTTTTGTTTGTTTGTTTGTTTTTTCCATTTTTCTGTTTTGTCTTTTTTCAGCATATTGACTTTGCCCTCAGGCTAGCTTCTCTCATGGATGCACTGGGTTCATACAATCAGTCCTGCATGATAATGTCTAGTGGAAGAAGCTAGGAGCAGATATTAGCTAGACAACCAAAATGTTCATTCTAAATGACTAGATGGAAGAGTGCTGATGGTTAGAGTTAAGAAAGATAGCCAAGTGGTGCATGAGATTAGAAGCGAGGGTGATAGGCAAAAGTGGTAGGAAATTGCATCACTTAGAATGCTTTCACCTACAAGTAACAGAAACCCAACTCAAAGTGGTGGCTTAAACAGTAAGGAACTTTTTGGTTCACACAATTGGAAGTTCAGAGGTAGACTGAGCTTCAGTTTTTGTTGAAACTCAGTTCATTAATGTTATCAAGGACCCAGGATAATATATCAGTTCTATCGTAAGGTGGTTTCCTCATGGTCACAGGGTGGTAGTAACAATTGGAGCTACATGCTTCTTTGTTTAAAAACCAAAAAATACCATATTTTCTAATGACTCTCACTTAAGAGTGAGGAAACATTTCCCAGAAGCCTCCAAGCAATCTTCTTGGCATATCTCATTGGCCTAGATACACATTCATGTGCCTATTCCTAAACCAGACTGTTTGTAAAGGAATGCCATATGCTGACTGGTTTAAGCATTGGTTCCTAGACTAATTATAGGCAAGAAGGATCAGATTTTCTTGACTGAGTCAGATTTATCAGGGCCTGCCTCAGTTGCTCAGGTCAATTCCTTAAACCATACAGCTGATGCACAATGTCAGGAGGTGGGATGTTGATGAGATGACCTCAGTGTCTACTGCACAAGTGGAAACCAATATTGAGGGATAAAAGATAAACAGCAAAGTACAAACATGAAACAGGGCAATTCAGTGCTGGGCTTTGGCTGGAGTGTTCCTTGTTGGTATGATCTGGCCAGCTTGACCCCATGAGAAAGAAGCTTCAACAACCAAACTCTGACATTTTTGACCTAATATTTCTTCTGTATGTATGATTCAGCAGATGCTTGTAATTATATTCTGTTCCCTTAAGTTCTTTCACAATCATTTCTCAAAAATTAAATTTCCTGCCAGCATCCTAAAAATGGAAATGTCACACACTCACATACTATGAAAGTACTAAGTATTTTTACAAAATTGAGAATTTTAAGAATTTTTAATTGTCAATAACATTTATAGAGTTTGGTGTAGATGTAGTTCTACACTAATCCTTGGAAAACTAAGCATTTCACATTAAATAGAACTTCCATTTATAAAGTCATTTTCAGGGGCACCTGGGTGGCTCATTTGTTAAGCGTCTGACTCTTGATTTCAGCTCAGGTCATGATCTCAGGGTCATGAGATCAAGCCCATGTTGGGCTCTAAACTGGGTGTGGAGCCTGTTTAAGATTCTCTCTCTCCCTCCTCCTCTGCCCTCTCCCTGCCTAAAAAAAGTCATTTTCAGTTAGACATGTGATTACCAGGGGCACAGAGTGTTAAAAACATAGATTTGGGAGCATGTGTAGGGATTCTAGAATTTTATATTAATCATCTTTGAAGATGTATAATTTTGTTTTTTAAAAAAAACTCCAGTCTCTCACAGTAAAAGACATTTTATTTAAAAATATTTTCAGGGATGCCTGGGTCGCTCAGTCAGTTGAGCATCTGCCTTCAGCTTGGGTCATGATCAAGGGTCCTGGGATAGAGTCCTGCATCGGGCTCCCTGCTCGGCGGGGAGCCTGCTTCTCCTTCTGCCTGCCGCTCCCTCTGCTTGTGCTCTCTCTCTCTCAAATGAATGGAAAAATCTTAAAAAAAATTTTTCATTGCCCTCTGAAATCATTTTGGCATAATATTTATATTACAAAATTAAGAAGGGAGGAATGTCCTTCTTGAGGAGCACATAGGCTTTTCCACTGGTGGTTCTACATTTGTTTTCAGTGTTATTCAAATCTTTGGAGTGCTTTTTCTAAAACGTAAATCTGATCATGTTCCTTCTCTGTTTAAAACCCATCAACAGCCACTCACAGTGGTTAGGTCTGATCCCAAACTCCTTAGTCCAGCCACAAAGTCAATCAGGAGAGACCCCTACTAACTTTTCCATTTCCCTCTCTGACTCACCTCCCTGCTCCCTATCTGTATTCCAACCACACTCCCAGTCTACTTACAGTTTCCCCAAATCCACCAAACTCTTTCAAGCTCCTGCCAGGAGCACCTTTAATCCCCTTTTCCTTCTAATCAGCTCTTTTCTTTAGGGTTGCCCTTCCATGATCATCTCTTCCAGTTTAGATGCCCTTCCTATTGAATATCCATATCACACTGAGCTGACATCTGTCATTGTACTATCCACAACAAATTGTGTTGAAGTTTTCTATTTACTTATTCTTTGTCATCACTAGAGGGACCCATGTCTGATATTTTTGCCACAAACATTTTTGCCCCAAATATTTTTGCCACAAGCGTTTTGCCACATTTTTGTTGCACAACTCACTGACTGTAAGGCAGTTTTGCTATAAAAGATAAAATCACAGGAAATAATAGAGGGACATTTGTTAAAAAAAAGAACCTAATGAAACTTCAAAAAGGAGTAACAAAATAAAAAAGACATTATTGTGAAATGCAGTATATTTAAATACATTCAAAATGTGTAGTGTAGATTCATGGCAATACTGCAAAAATAACTGAGCTTATGTTGTGGATTGCAACTAAACATTGTCTTCAAAGTCTTTCATTCATAATATTATACCTTTTCTTCTTCTTTCTTCATCTCCATGCTTAGCATTGCAATTTTTTTTTTTGCTAAATTTTCTTCATTAAGATAGATATCACTTTCCAAATACTAGGATGCATATTTGTAACTGAACTTTGCCTTGCATTATGAAAACCTTCTATACTATTGTTTGTTCTGGATATATTGTCACCTGTCCATTGACCGAAGTTCCAAAGTTCCATGGGAAATGTAGATTCAAAAGTTCGCCACTGTTCAGAACTTTATGAGGGCTAAGATTTATATAATATAAAAATGGGAATACTGCCTCAGTGGAGACATGAAATCATACTGTCAACCAGATGATGAAACCAACAAACGGTCAAACTGAACTGTCAACTCGTTATTTTTTATCTTTTAAGGCAAGTTTACCTTACAGCTAATTACTTCTACAGCCAGTGTGTTTGTGGCAAAAATACTTGTGGCAAGTGAAGACGCTGATGGTGCAAATACCTAGAACCTAGAAGACCGTGTCATCTTCTCCTTGATACCTCCCTCCAGAGCTTGGTAAAATACTTGGCAACTGGGGCACCTGGGTGGCTCAGTCAGTTAAGAGTCTGACTCTTGATCTCAGTTCAGATCTTAATCTCAAGCCCTGCTTTGGGCTCCACAGTGGGTGTGGAGCCTACTTAAAAACAAAAACAAAAACAAAAACAAAAACTTGGCAGCTAGCCACTTAATAAACATTTGTTGGATGAATTAATTAATTTTTTTCTTATATTTCCTAGTAATCACAATAGCTATCATTTATGAAGCAGTGTTTATGTGCAGGGGCTATTGTAGATGTTTTATATTATTTATCTCATTTAATTTTCACAGTTGCCATGTGGGTAAGAGTCACTATCCTCATTTTTACAGATGAGGAAGTAGGCTTAGAGAAGTTCAATGACTTATCTACAATTAAGTAACACATTGAGGTCAACCCTATGTCTGTCAGTTTCCAAATCTTTGGGTACTTTTTTTTTATTCCACACAACACATCATGGAGATCCTCTCTAATACCTGAAGTGGGAAGGTGCCAATCTCAGTGTTATTCCAGGCAGATGTTCAGGCAGTAAGTAATGCTCTAAGACAAACAGGCACCATTTCCATGGGTTAAGGTTATTCTTATCTTCAGAGAAGAATCCCAGTCCGAAGATAAAGATATAGGAAATAGGATTCAGTCTTTCAGGAGTCAAGACCCAGAGACAGATCAGCTGCCCATCCAAGTGGACTGGGACTTGGTATAAGGCTCCATCTCAGCAACGAACTGGAATACTAAGGCGAGAATTGAGCCATGATATGTGGTGGTAAATGATGAATCCCAGTGACAGCCAGGATTGGCACAGCCCATCAGGCAATGAGTCAAGAGAAAAAATGAGCGGAGCAGCTTCCTAGGTGAGAAATGCACATCAAACAATTGCTAAATCAGTATTTAGGAAGAGAAAGCTGTTTTATTTGTCCTAACTTAATGCTTCCTGAATTTAAAAAAAAAAAGAAAAAGTCCTTAATTACAGTTTGTATTAATTTCTTTCATGCCTTAGTATGTGTAAAGGAAAGCTAAAGAATATATACTTTTTTTTCAAAACCCTAATTATTTCTTACTCCGAGTAAAAAATGTTTCCCCTTACTAAGAGGCCTTTTTTTTTCCCCTTAGAAATAGCCTAAAAGATTCAAGTTATCTTCCTTCTGTTGTTAGGTTTTATGTATATGTTCTCTTTTGATGACTTATTTCAAAAGCCCTATACACAGGCAGGGGCCTTCCTTTACTTTATCATCAGTTGGGTCTTACCTGGTCCAAGTCTCTGCAGTCCTCTTCTTCCCTCAGCAAAGGCTACTTGATCCTAACCATGAGCTCAGCTCACCCTGCTGTCCAATCCATACCTCGAGCACAAAAGATTCATGGGGCTGTAGCCTAATGCTATGGGATTCAGCATCAAGTTATCTGTCGTGCTAGCCCAGCTCTAATTACTTGCCCAAGTTCTGATTACAAGTCTCTGTCTTACCCTCCAAGACCCGCTTATGCATCAGTTTGGTTAACTGAGTTTCTGCCTTGCTTCCCTGTGGCTGTTATCTGACTTAGCATCTTCAACAACAAGAGTCCTGTTTTGTTCTTATCAATTTCTACTGCCATGCCTTCCCAGGGACTAGAGTCTGTGCTTGAACACCAGCCAGATGGCTAAAGTTCTAGTACCTGCTGACAGGACTCCCTGATGCTGCCTTCTTGGACCTCCATGCTGCTTTCCTCTGGGTTCTCTATATCCTCCCTTTTGATACTCTGCATATCAGAACTCAGAACAATTTCTCTCAGCACCCAGAGAGAGGACTGCCTACTCCCCACCTCTCCCATCAAACCCCACCTGGTCTGCTGGGTGGGTTTAATTCTAGGTGCTGGTACCCCAGAAGCAGCTCCATCAGGAAACAGTTAGCCTAACCATGTGTCTAGATTTTGTTTTGTCTTTCATTAATAGAGCTTCCTTAGACTTCTGGCATTTGATGCAAATGAAGCACTCTAGAAATTTTGAGGTTAAACATTGTCTTAGAATGGGAATATTGCCAAGTAGGAGCATGAATAGCAATATCAGGTCACAACACACATTTTACTCAAGTAAGGTATTTTAACTTGAGATTCTATGTGAAAGATTTCAACCATTTCCAAACACTGATATCTTGGGACCTGATGTAATCCCACTCACATATAGTTGGCCTTATTCCATTTAAAGGGAATAAAGAGTAACTATTTTCTTCAAATGGGAAACATAATTCAAAGGAATAAATTTCCAAACATGTGAGACTTGATTTGCATATTCTTTGGAGATAGGAAGAATTTATTTTAATTAACTTCAGCACCCTTCAAGAATGAAAGCACAAGGAAAAATATTGTTTCTTGACTGTGAAACAATATGACAGGCTCCAGGCTAATTTTCTCTGCCTCTGCCATCTTGGCTTCTCAGTAGCTGGGTTCAGGATCTCTACTGGCAGGTGTGATCCCACCACCATTCCCAAACTGGTCTAGCTTGGAGGCTGGATATGCTAAAGAATCTCAGTATTGGCTGGCCCCTCCTTCACAAGCTTAGTATCATGTCACCACCTTCATGCTGACAGCAATTCCTATACATTCTTTTTTTTTTTTTTTTAAAGAACATCTAATGTGCCAGTTCTGAGCCAGGCACTGAGTAGAAGCAGATTCATGTTTTGTGTGACCTGAGCTTATGTAATTTGAGGGCCCTCTTTAAGAAAAAGAATACTAAATTACATATCAAAAACAGGTATGAAGGAGCACCTGGGTGGCTCAGTCGGTTGAGTGGTCAACTCTTGGTTTTGGCTCAGGTCATCATCTCATGGGCCGTAAGATCGAGCCCCATGTCAGGCTCTGCGCTCAGAGGGAGTCTGCTTAGGTTTCTCTCTCTCTCTATCCCTCTGCCCCCCCTCCTCTAGAATAAATAAATAAATCTTTAAAAAATAGGTATGAAAATGGAGAAAAGAAATCATGACAAATTTAAGCTTCTAAAAGCTGATAAATACCACTAAAATGACAAAAATCTAGAAAAATAATATAGTATCTTCATTAACTTATTGTCTGACAAACCTCTGAACCACTCCCCTATTTTTTCATTTGCGTACTGTTTGGTAGTTTCTTTTTTTTTTTAATTTTATTATGTTATGTTAATCACCATACAAGACATCATTAGTTTTAGGGTTTTTTTTTTATTTTATTTATTTATTTGACAGAAAGAGACACAGCGAGAGAGGGAACACAAGCAGGGGGAGTGGGAGAGGGAGAAGCAGGCTTCCCGCGGAGCAGGGAGCCCGATGCGGGGCTCGATCCCAGGATCCTGGGATCATGACCTGAGCCGAAGGCAGACGCTTAACGACTGAGCCACCCAGGCGCCCCACATCATTAGTTTTTGATGTAGTGTTCCATGATTCATTGTTTGCGTATAACACCCAGTGTGGTAGTTTCTTCATACAACAATAATTTTGTAAAATTTTTCCTGTAGAAATAATGGAGAGTCCTCTAGTATGGTTGATCAAAAATAAACTTTTAAACTGTTAGTAATATCATGTGAATTTTTAGGATTTGGGAAAACCTCTATCAAATTTCCTTCATATGTAAGCAGTAAGATTTGAGGAATTTCAAATCTTCTTGTACTAAGGCTAATCTTAATGCTCTGAATTGCTATTGATGAGTTATCTTATCACTATATCAGTATAGTGGTGTCTTATGAGTTTTAGATATCTTTATTGGTTCAGTATTTTATATCAAATCAGCAAACAATTTAAATTTTTTATCAGGGGCACCTGGGTGGCTCAGTTATTAAGCGTCTGCCTTCGGCTCAGGTCATGACCCCAGAGTCCTGGGATCAAGCCCCACATCGGGCTCCCTGCTTGGCCAGGAGTCTGCTTCTCCCTCTCCCACTCCCCCTGCTTGTGTTCCCTCTCTCGCTGTGTCTCTCTCTGTCAAATAAATAAATAAAATATTTTTAAAAAATGAATAAATAAATAAATTTTTTATCAGTGTGTTCATATGATAATACTTTGAGATACATGAAACACTACATACTCATCTGCACCATTTGTAATACTGCTATGGGTTTATTCCTCATGAACACAGGGATGATGATAAATTCTTTTTCACCTGATTCTGATTAAAATGGGAGAAAGTGTATAGTACATTTATAATTATACAAGTGATACTGTCAAATTCATCCTGTACAGAAAAGAATTTCTATTTTGTTAAATATTGATGAGAAATCTTCCATTTGTAATTATGCACATCTAATGACTAGAAGAATTTCCCCCAGGTTAACTTCTGGGTTCCATACATTTCAAACTTAGTTTCTCCTCCACTACTTGTATACATCTGTACTGGCCACTATAGGACCTGTTCACATCATGATACAACCTCTGGCTACTTTGCCTTAGGATCTTGACACACTTGATACCATGGATGAGTTAGGGGTATTTCCTGGGAGCCATTCGTACATTGAGATGGCTAGCAAAAACTTAACTACACAGGGCGCCTGGGTGGCCGTTGGTTATGATCCCAGGGTCCTGGGATTGAGCCCCACATCTGACTCCCTGCTCAGGGAGCCTGCTTCTCCCTCTCCCTCTGCTGCACCCCCTACTTGTGCTCTCTCACTCTCTGTCAAATAAATAAATAAAATCTTTAAAAAAAACTTAAATACACAAACTGCATAAACATTCCCTCTAAACCCAAACTAGGTGTATCTCCAACTCAACTTCCCATTAGTTTAATTTACTTGCAGCTACTCCAACACTACACCATGAAGGAAAGTGTGAGAAGCTCTAATGGGGTTCCTTTTCTTTGATTGTGATTGCAGTTAAAATATATTACTTTTGCAAATATTACAATAGCATTTGACATGTGAACACATTGCTAGGGCCCTCCTAGCCTCATACAAATCAAGGGTCCCAAAGCTTAAACCTCATTAGCTTCACAAGATTTACTTCTGTCAATTGAGAAAAAACTTTAAAACAGACCTAGTCTCTGTGCCAGGCCTGACCCACCTTTTTCTGGGGAAAGGGGATGCAAGAGGTAATACAAACAAGGAATTAGGTTTCCATATTCTGTGATTTGTTCTTGCATCAATCCTAGTGTGGGACACAGTATCCCATTGCCAACTGCTAGAATCCTGTGTCATACACCCTGATTAGTATTCCCTTCCCACCACATCCCCTCTGCCCCATGCTATTTGCTTTTGTTGTGTTGGTGGTTGTTATTGTTTCATCTTTGTCTTTATTTTCCTATTTGTTGTTGTGATTTTTGTATGAGGAGCTATGTTTAAGGTCTGAGTGGTCAGAATTATAGGCACACTCCTCAGACATATGTATGTGATACTGAGTTCTGCAGTGTCAGGAGCAGAAGGCAATGTGATTGGATTGAAAGAAAAGAGATTTGAAAATGTGAGGGTAGCCAAGGCAGATAGAAAATGTATGCATCTAATCATCATTTTTCGGGTTTTTTGTTTGTTTGTTTTAATTTTATTTATTTATTTGAGAGTGAGCAAGAGGGAGAACACAAGCAGGGGGAGCAGCAGAGGGAGAAGCAGGCTCCCACTGAGCAAGGAGCCCTATGTGGGACTTGATACCAGGACCTCAGGATCATGACCTGAGCCAAAGGCAGACACTTAACCAACTTAGAGGGATGCCTGGGTGGCTCAGTTGGTTAAGTTGTTATACCATTTGCAAAATGGTATAACAAAAAGTTATAACAAAAAGAAAAAAAGATGTTTCTTTTAAAAAAAAATCAGTTGCACAACTGAACAACTGAGCTATGGTAGTTTTGTTTTGTTTGTAAAAACAAAAATGCGCTTTAGATAATATACTGATTATAAGAAATAATGGTACAAGTGAATAAAACAGGACTGTATCTGTATTTAGTATCAGGAAGAAAGGAAGTCCTTAAAAGAATTCTAAGAGAAGCCCTAAAGATGTACTCCAAGTTGTGGCTGCAAACAATTTTCACAGGCCTCCCACTACTGCTCAGTTAAGTATCGAAACATGTTTCTCTCAAGTGTAAAAATATGAAGTTGGACAATTTACTAAGAATTCTCCTGTTTCCCATTACATCTGTTGATCAGACTCCTTACTGGAAAGAGAATTAGCTAATGTCCTGCAAGTCAAACCCATAATGACATATCGTTCATTTTTGTTTTTTATAAAACTTGACTTTGCTGGAACATTATGGTCTGGAAAAGTATACCACTTGTTTTGCCCATGTGTCTTGAAGGACTGTGTAATTGTTCTGGTTATAAAATGTTGCGGCATACACCTACAGAATGCTAGATATCATGAGTTTTATCTGAGGTTAAAAGAGAAAGAGAATAAGATATTGTCTCCTGATTTTACTAATCATATTGATTTAGTATCTTGGTTCTGTCATTTAGCAATTATTTATACATGCTATCATTTTAATTGATAGATATTGGATTATGGTCAGTCCTCAAGTTTACCTTCAATTTTATGTAGTGCTGCTGTGATGTATGTTTGTTATAAATATTTCATTTAAAGTAGTCTATTCTGGAACAGCCCATGAAAATAAGTCACATATTTGATTCTTCAAAATTTCAGTGCCTTTAATTAATAGATGAGGTGTTATTTTTAAGTAAGTCAAAATTACTTCAGTCTAAGATCAAAGCAAACTCTCTCCAGTGAATGCATATTTCATCTTTTTTTAATCCAATAGTTTTACCAATAGGTATAGGTAGAGGAACTTCTCAGTCCGTTTTTGTAGTCTGCTTGCTTAAATACACTTTTCTTGTGGTGTGGGAATCCAGATGGCCCTGGGCAAAATTACCTAGTACTGATACTAATGTTTATCTTAGTTGCTTGCTTTTCTTTCCGGAAGACACCCTTGCCCTTAGGGCCCCATCTCAAGTACTCTATCCTTCTAAATTTTTCTTTTCAGTTCCCAGCACCATGTTCTATAACATGGGCACCATAATTTCTTTCCCCAGTTTAAACTTACCTCTTCTGTGTTTATTTTTCTTAGGATCCCAGGATACACTAGTTCTCTAAGAGGAGAGAGCTAGGATAATCATGGACCAAGGATCTACTAGAAATGATGCCCTTTCCTCATCTATATTGTCTTCGTTGTTCATTCAACTGGTATATATTTATTGAGCACCTAGTATTGCCAGAAACTGTTCTAGGCACTTGAAATTTATCAAGTCTCAAAAGATAAAATGCCATGTGCTTGTGGTGCTCATATTTGTACAATTATAATCTCTTGAGAGTATGAATCATTCTTTTTCGTATTTTAAGTCATTACATCAGTGCATGCAATTTGAATTTTTTGAGACTTTTTCCTCTGATCATGCTTTATGTCATGTCTGTATTACTTGATGAAACACAATCTCATGTCTTAGCTGTGGTTGTTTAAATGACCAGTCAGTGACTTGCTTCTCACCATACTGAAAACAAAGTGAGAGGCTGACAGGTTAAAGTTCAGCATTTTCATGGAGATGAGGATGAAAGCCAGGATCTAATGAGGCTGTGATCAACATACACACTGGGCACCAGCTATATCATAAGCAAATCCTAGACATTAAAATTTATCCAGGATTCCTGAAGGTTTGCATTAAAATGCCTATTTAGGTCCCTTCTTCAAAACTACATAGAGGCATCCTCCTAAAAACATTCCATTATAGGACTGAATTTTTTAATTCAAATATTTACTTTCTGATTAATTGACTATTGCCTAGAGAAACAAAATGAAATGGGAACATAAAAGTTTAGAATAAGGAATTTGTGGCAAATACGCCTCTTTTTTAAAAGTTTCTCTAAAGTTAGGTCAATATAATTAATCTTGTTTTCAAAGCATGAAGCTGTGCTACTGATGTGCACTCTGTTTGTACTAATAAAAATGTATATATTGGTTAAAAATATTCCAGGGGTGCCTGGGTGGCTCAGTTGGTTAAGTGTCCAACTCTTGATTTCGGCTCAGGTCATGATCTCAGGATTGTGGGATGGAGCCTAGTGTCAGGCTCCACGCCCAGCATGGAGCCTGCTTAAGATTTTCTCTCTCCCTCTGCCCCACGCTGCCCACTCTCCAATCCCCACTCTTGCACACACCAGCACACATTCTCTCTCTCTCAAAAAAAAAAGTATATATTGTTACCATGATTATTCTGTGTTGATGTATTCTTTTTTAAAAAAATGTCTTTGTCTTGCTACACAATCATAAAAAACCTAGTGTAAAGAACTCAAGTTTCTCCAGATGGCCTAAATCAAAACTTGTAAGGCCTAAATCAAAACTTGTAAGGGGACAGAAAATGAATCTAAGATTCTAGTGGTTCCTTTGCTTTTGCTTCAGTTGAATGGAAGAGTATATCCATCTGCAAGACGCCTAATTTTAAGCAAAAAAAAGAAAGGACAACAGAGGAATATGATAAACCTTTCCTAAAACATAGCACTCTAGGAAAATAAATTATTTGCAGGAGAGTTGCATTAAGAACTTTATAAATATTAAAATAGAATTGTAAATGTATATAATGTAATATTTATGGATTCTTAATTTATAAGTGCCAATTTAGTATCCTTTTAAAATACCAACTAAAAAAAAATGACATTCTACCCTTCTTCAATAATGAGTGAGCTCAGCTCCCTATACCAGACGGAGGGAGAAGCAATGAGTATGAACTCATGCTAAGTAGCCAGCTCAGGTGTGCACAAAAGAAGCAGAGGGGAAGAAGGGAGGAAGGAAGAAATAATTCCTCTGTATTAGAAAGAACCTAGAAAAGAAAAAGGAGATATTTTGTCCTCTGTGCCTAAGGAACATGTTTTCACTAGTGTTGACTAGAAGAATAAGAATATATTTAAATATTCTTTTCATGAATGAGAAAAAAGCCAAATTCAATGAAGTTGAAGAGGAAATCTGGTGGAAAATAGATTTTTAAAGAAATATTCTTAAATGCTTAAAAGAGATAGTTTCATTTATTGAACAATAATTACCACCTATTGAGCCCTCATAACCTAAGCACAGCCAGATTCTTCATATACATTGTCTCATTTAATCTTTACAACTTTGAGAGGCAGCATAATTATGTTCATAGTTTATATGAAGAAACAGGTTTTCAGAGATTAAGAAATCCACTCAAAACATCAGGATTCATGGAGGTTTGCCTATTTTGAAGCCTGTGTCCTAAATACAACATTGGTTCCTTGTACAATTTCAACACTGAGATTTGAATTCAAGTACTATAATACAGTTGCATATATGGTCTATGATTTTCAGTTTATAAGAATACAGTAATCTTAAAACATTTCAGTTTACTAACATTTGTTTGGGTAATTGGACCTAAATTTTGAGTTAATCGTTACTTCACTGTCTTTTCTTATTGCAGCAAGATCTTTGTCAGGGGGCGCGTGAGTGGCTCAGTCGGTTAAGCATCTGTCTTGGGCTCAGGTCATGATCCCAAGGTCCTAGGATTGAGCCCCATGTCAGGCTCCCTGCTCAGCGAGGAGTCTGCTTCTCCCTCTCCCTCTGCTGCTCTCTCCCTCTTTCTCTCTGTCAAATAAATAAATAAATAAATAAAATCTTAAAAAAAAAAGATCTTTGTCAGGGCTTCCCTCTAGAAGCTGCATTTTTTAAAATGGAGATTTTTTTTTCCAGAAGTTTAGAATTTTAAAGTTTTTTTAAGATTTTATTTATTTATGTGTCAGAGAGAGAGAGAACAAGTAGGGGGAGTGGCAAGCAAAGGGAGAAGCAGGCTCCCTGCTGAGCAAGGAGCCCGATGCAGGACTCGATCCAAGGACCCTGGGATCATGACCCGAGCTGAAGGCAGAGCCACCCAGGCATCCCCAGAAGTTCAGAATTTTAAAAAATCATCTTTGAAGTGTCATCTTTCATATATTTGTCACTTACATTTTTCAGTCTATACAACTAGCATTATAGAAAGGATTGGAATTTTTTTTAATCCATATTTTTTATGCCCAAATTCTGTTATAAAATGCAGGCACATTTCATTATTTTCAAAAGGAATTCCCTATGCCAGCCAATCTAAGACAATGTTATTTAGTCTCAGGCCAAATTTTGTCTTTGGGATTTCTCTGTCTTCCTTTGAGTGCCCCTTCTAACTGCTTCAGAGATCCTTTCTGGGACCTTCTTGCTGATCCCTGGCTGCTTGGGTTATGACCCACTCAGCTTGATTCTTCCTTACTTCTATTCATTCGCTCAACAAATATTTATTGACCATAGACTTTGTCTCCTGTTCAGCGCCAGATGCTGGATATACAATGATGAGGGAAAAGACATAGTCACTGCACCCCTGGAGATAGAGAAGAAGGGAGTTAAGTGCTAATCCAACACACAGAAACTGCGCAAACAAAAGCAGCACTACAAATGTGAAATGGTGCTGGGGATTTGGTGCTAGGATTTGACCTAGTCAGGGAATCAGGCCAGACTTTGTGTAAGGAAGTGACACTCAGCTGTAGTTTGAAGGATGAATTTACATGAGGAAGAGGTGAAGGAGAGCTTTCTGGGCTAACTACCCAATTCTCTCTGCATTTCCCAGTTATCCTTTTACATTTATACACATGCGCACACACACACATACACATCATGCCTGTGGATTAACTACTCTGGGGTAGGTGCTAAAGGGGATCAGAATATACTGCCCCCAAATATGCCACTTTTGTATAAAGATTATTTTAAGCTGAGGACATATGAGATTCAACAGATGTAGGAAGAAAATTCTCAGAACTTTCCTTATCTGATTTACAAACAGCAATTTCTGGGAAAGAAGGCTGCTGTAAACTCCTCTTTAGAGTAGATCCGTTCTCAGAAGGGAAAATGTGAATAAAACCTATCCCAAATCTTTTCTGCAATGAAGTTTTATGGCCCTATAGAAGCTGAGAAGACCACTCAGACCTATAATGACAAACATTATCACAAACTCTTTATCTCCTATTTTATTTTTTCATGAAAACTCACTTATCTTTCAAAAAAAGCAATTTGCTTTCCTCTACCTGTCTTTCTCCCCTTCCCCTTCACCTATTAAGATGGTTTATAAGCCCCAAATTTTATCCTCCCCTTTGAGTTATTAATCACAGAGTTTTCCTGTCTGTATGAGCATTGCACACATAAATAAACTGGTTTTTTTCTCCTGTTAATCTATTGTCACTTTAAATTGCAGACCCACAGCTAATGAACATGAGAAGGTAGAGAAAGTTTTTTTCTCTCCTCCAGTGCCTAGAGAGCACTTGCTCCAGAGAGCTATAGCTGGGGTACATAGGGCAGAATCCTGGGGCCTACCTGGAGTATCTCAAAAGGATATGGGCAAGTGGCAATTTCACTCACTGGAACTATGGTTCCAGGATTAATGAACTAATGATTCATGTCAGGGACATGACACTGCCTCCAAGAAGCTTACCTACTTCCCCCAAGCAGAGTGATGGCTCCCACCCTCTATGCCCCTCTTCTATCTTATAACTGCTCCTACTATTACACTTATCCCACAGATTCTTTTGTTCCTATTGTTTACATGTCTGTCTGCCTCCCAAGAAGGCTGTTTCTTGAAGACAGAGATTATGTCTTACTGTTTTCCTAGACTCTACAGTGCCTAGAGCCAGCACTCAATAATGCTAAAGGAATGAATGAATGACAAACTGCCACTGGAGTACCTGTCAAAAGTGAATGACATAAAGAATAAGAAAGTTTTTACTGCTACCAGACAAAGTTAAATGTACCCTGTCCTTGGACCTTGGGCTTATCTTCTCCCTACCGTTCACCCCTTGGACATGCTTGGGACTAATTGGCATGTTTATACCTGGGGCATGATGCCATCAGTAGGAACACATCCCTTACCAAATGGAAAATCTTGGGTAAGAAGGGAGAGGAGATAAGTAAGATTTGGCTAATGTATATGAAGTATCTTGTAGAGTGCCTGGCATATGACAGGCTCTTAAATGTAACTCCCTATCCCTTCCTTCTCTTTCTCTTCCCAAGTCACCCCATGTCTATTCCATCCCAGCATTTCTGGGTACATATATTTGGTATATGTGATGTACGCTGCATAGACAGGTGTGTGTGGTGATGAATATGTGCCAGTCATGGAATGCCTGTGCTCAGCAAATAGCTGCATGGCACTTTAGGGCCACTCCAAGTCCTGGCCTTTAGACTGGGATTAAGTATGGAAATGCTGCAGAAGAAACAGAGGGAGGCTATGGTGCTCCTCAGGGATGTAGCTCTGAAGTAATAACGCAGGGGAAATAGCACTGATTAAGCCGAATGGCTCAAAGAGCGAACAATCCACTTTTCTCAAACTAATTCTGTAACAGACCTAATTCTCCGATTTTTTCAATGTTGGCTCAATTCCAACTGTGTGTAGTGTTGCCATCCATTTTTGAAGTGATTTTCTTTGTGGAGAGAGGAATGTAAGATGACTACTTGGCCTGGTTTTCAGGTCTCACATGTTGTTTGGTTTTTGTTGTGGTTTTTTTTGCTCTTTTTTTAGAGCCTAAAAAGGCTCCATTACACCTACCTAGCTATTTATTTTCTTTATCACTTGCATTCTGCCTGAAGTTAGTTAGCATAATAAATGTTGTTTTACAAGCTGTGCATACATTATCCATCAATGCTAGAAAACAAAGAAAGATGTGCTGTCCTGAGAAGGCTGTTATTGGTAAACAAAGCAGCAGGTGTCTTGTATTAGACCTTGTGGCCTGACTGTGATTCTCCTCCGGAAGTTGCCTTTGATTTGTTATACTTTAGCCTCTACTTCTGATTAGGCCAAGTATGTCCTTGGGAGTTCTGTGCTTAGAAGGAAAAACGTGTAGCAGGAAAAATATCTTCTTCTTTATAATTGAGGATAATAATGTTCAGTCTGTCTCACCAGCAGGGTATCCTTCTGTTAAAGGGCAGAATAATCCTTCTATCTCTTCTTTCCAGATTGTATTCTGGTATCCATAGTTTCTCGCGACCCACAAGAGAACCCTTTCCACTAGCTTTTTTATGGTGATTGGAAGTTTCTCCCAGGGTAGAGTAACTGGCGCAGCATTCATTTATTAAACAGACGTGTGTTAGGTCAGGCCTCTTATTGGAAAGGTCATTGACTGCCAGTCACTCTTTGACACAACACATTTGTGACTTATGCAAGACAGAAGCAAATAGCTGTGCATAGCTGAAAACCTGAGTGCACGGGCACGGAGCTGGAAATAAGAATAAAAGACAAAATCCCCTAGTTGTTTGGTGCCTAGAAGACAGCTATTGTAGGTAGTTGGGGGAAAGATTGTGAGCAACTCAAGGGTGGGTACTCTGTGTTATCTTTGTAAACCTAAAACCCTGACTAAGAAAATGATGAATTATTAAGAAAATATGTCAAAGATTAGAACAATATCTTGATTCTAAGAACTAGTTCTTGGAGTATTTCTGGAAAAAAATGAAAGGATAATTTAGGCATATAGATTTTATTTATCATGAAACTGGATTAGCTTTAAATTCCCACACTTACACATGGATTAGAAGTTGAAGCTCAATACATTTGTTGTTGTTGTTTTTTCAAAAAATTTATCTGCATCTGAGAAAGTGATTTGAAAGGCTCTTGTAAAGCTGCCTCCCATTTTTGCACTCAAGAATGGGAAGCATTTACCATTTATTCCTCACGAGGTACTTAATCAACATCAAGCCCTAAGGAAATACACACTTACAAAAGTGATCATGGTTTATCCTCAGGTGGGAGGTCTACCACACAGCAACACACTGCCTCTGAAGCTCCTACAAAATCAGAATATGCCAGGACAAGCATATGCCTGACTTCTCAGAAATTTTATTTTGGCTCCTTCCCTACTTAAAGAATATAATTACCTAAGCACTCTTAAATCCTACCTTGTACTGTAGGAATGTGAATAAAACATAAGTTTTGTTTGTTTGTTTTCAAAAGTATGTTTTATGGTTGGATGCTATAACAATTCATCCTACCATAAAGCAGACATTTATACAATGGGTTACACATTTTGGAAAACAGATCTAGTATTTTCTCAGTTTCTCTAGGTCTTCCAAATACCTGGAAGGATGCCTACTTGAGCCTAGTGACTTATGTAAATGTATTTTGTCACTTAATCCTGAACCTGCTTATGAATTTTACTGTTTTGTATCCTATAGTCTCTCTCTACCCCTCAGAAGAGAGGTTCGATACCTATCTCTATATATAGTATATATAGTATCTATCTATCTATATAGTATAGTGTATAGTATATATAGTATCTATATATATACTATATATATTTACTATATGTTTTTTAAAAAGTTTTATTGAGGTATAATTGCATATAATATAATTGCACATATTTAGAGTGTATAATTTGATAAATTCTGACAAAAGTATACCCATGAAATCATCATCACAGTCAAGAAAATGACCATCTCTATCACCCCAGAAGTTTTCTCAGTAATTCCTCCCTTTTCCCCTTTTTATTCCCCCAACTTTAAGCTCCCACTGACCTGCTTTCTATCACTATAGATTAGTTTGTGTTCATTAGAACTTTATGTAAATGGAATCATTTACATGCACACTCTTCTTTGTCTGGCTTCTTTCACTCAGCATAATTATTTTGAGATTCACTTACATTGTGCATGTCAGTAGTGTATTCCTTTTATTGCCGTGTGGTATTCCAAAGTATGGATTAACATAAATTCTCCATTCATTCACCCGTTGATGGACATTTGGGTTATTTCCAGTTTGGGATTTTACAAATAGAATGCTATGCACATTCAACTACAACTCTTTGTACGGATATATGCTTTCAATATGGTAGATGGATGTTTAACTTTTTAAGAAACTGCCAAACTGTTTAGTGTATGAGAGTTCTAGTTGTTCTACACCCTACAACTAGTGATGTTGAATATCTTCTCATGTGCTTATTTACTATCTGTATATCTTCTTTGGTGAAATGGTTATTCAGACCTTCTGTTCACATTACATTTGTGTTGGGTTAGTTATATTCTTAAGTTTTGAGAGTTCTTTATGTATTCTGGATACAAGTCTTTTTTTTCAAGGAATTTTTTTTATTATGTTATGTTAGTCACCATACAGTACATCATTAGTTTTTGATGTAGTGTTCCATAATTCATTTTTTGTGTATAATCTGATGTATGATTTGCAAATATTTTCTGTCTATGACTTATCTTTTCATTCTCTTATCAGTACCTTTCCAAAAGTTCTTAATTTGATGAAGCCCAATTGATCAATTATTTCTTTTATGGAGAAACCTGTATAATGTTGTGTTTATTTTTTTAATACTAATTCCTGGGCCTCTTCCCTCAAGATCCTCATTCAGTAAGTCTGGAAAGGGGCTTGGGCATCTGGGTATTTATAAAACTTCAAAGATGATTTTGGTGTGCAGCTATGACAATACTGCATAAAACAAGAGAGGTAGTGAGATGTTTATTTATTTGAATGCTTATGTATTTGTTTAGTTATTTCCATCTATTTCGTCTTGTTGCAGAAAGACTTTAAGATATTACCAGGATCCAAGATAATATAACTTGAAAGTAGGTAGAAGAAATAAAAATAGGGTGGTACATATACTGGAGCCACTAATGACAGTGAAAATGCATGCTATAATGATCTGCACGTTGCCTCTCACTTTTCCAGCAATTCAATGTGTATAAGATGAAACAAACCAATTGTTAAAGAGACATATTAATAAAATACATGAATTTCTCCCATGGAACCTTATAAAGAGGGGGGAACAGTTTCCTGGACAATAACAGCAAGTTTCAATGGGCAATTTGTTATATATATAGTAGTTCAGTATGGGCTGATCACATTATGATTAGGTGCCATTCAGTAAAGCCTAACTTTCAGGGGACCATTACAACAAAGAATAGGTATCTAGCTCTCTGATGATCTAAATCCATGCAAGAGTATGCCTCAGACTATCTGGACTATAAGGAAGGGTGAATGATCTTTATTTCTTTCAGGTGCTGATTCATGGTTTCTCTTAGAAAAGTTTTTGATAAATATTGCTTGAGAGCTCAGAAGAGGGGCCCAAGATTATAGTCCCTGCTTCTCTAGGCTGCTTGTTGCATAGGAATATACCTGTATGTTAAGGGAGACAGTTGAGTGGGGGTTAGAATGTCTTTGCAAAGCTGTTACCTAACAGAGCCATCTCACATCTGTCAGATCAAGAGACTCATAAGCAGGGCCTAGAACCCATTGGAGGTTTTAAAGCATAGGACTGATGTGACTTGTATTTTAGAAAGATTATATATATAAAGAAAGAAAGAGGGGCGCCTGGGTGGCTCAGTTGGTTAAGCAACTGCCTTCGGCTCAGGTCATGATCCTGGAGTCCAGGGATTGAGTCCCACATCAGGCTCCCTGCTCAGCGGGGAGTCTGCTTCTCCCTCTTCCCTCCCCCCTCTCATGTGCTCTCTCTCTCTTTCTCTCTCTCATTCTCTCTCTCTCAAATAAATAAATAAAATCTTTAAAAAAAAAAAGAAAGAAAGATATCAGCAGTGTGGAAAATGGTCATTAAAATAAGCAGAGAACCTAGGGAGGTAAGAAATTGTTGGAATAATCTATGCAAATAATAAAAAGAGACCTGCTCTGAGACAATTGTAGTGGAAACTAAGAGGTGGGGATCCAAGAGTGATTTCAGAGATAGAAGCAACAGATGGAGGGATGGTTTGCTATGGGGTTTGAGGGAGAAGAAGGAGGTAGAGATGACTCTAAGATTATTCCAGACTGGCCAACTAAGAGAAGAATGGTACCACTAACTGCACTTTAGAACAAAGGGAGAAGATCAGGTTTGCCAGAAAAAGTCATGAGCTTAGCTTTTGACATTTGGAGGCTGTGTGTTTGAATTATCTGAGTAGAAATAGCAGTAGAAAGGTAAAGATCTGGAGCTCAGAAGAGGGGTGGATGGAGAAAAAGATTTGAGGATATCAAACAGGTAGGTAGTGATTGAAATTTTGGGAAAAGAAATCTTGGAAATAATCTGACTACCTGGTGAGATTTGGTAGTGGGGGAAGAGAAGAGTTTGGAATACTGAGAACAGTGGAGTTTAGAAGTAAGACATTTTGTAAAATATTGTTCAATCAAGATGAAATAAAAAAAGGTTTTCTCTGTAGCTATTCCTTCATTTTACACTTGCTCCATGATAAATACCTGGTTCCATTGATTTTAAGATTGATTTTGAACAATTTTGTCATAAAAAATATTTGTTATTAGATTTTGTGGCCCTTGAAAATTATTTCTATAATATTTTTGCCCTGTTTAACTTCTGACCTACCATCTCTTGGACTTCACTGATCTCATCTAAAATTATGTCTAGTTTATTTTATATTTAGCCATAGCATACTTTTATTGAGTAGTAGGTCTTTTTAATTTGAGGTTCAATTTTTCCCAGGCTTCCAATGTGATATTTTATATAGTTCCTAGAATATACAGTGCTTTATTACATTTATCATTCTCTATACTATTATTTCCTAAATATGCTCACATTTTTATCTAAGTTTCCAATGCTAAAACAAAGTAAGTTTTTTCTTTCATAATAACATTGAGCTAAATTATATAATTTATTATGATTACTCTTTTGGCACAGTTTGATTTATCTCAAAAATATTTTTGCAATGGCCTTGGAATTTCTCTAAACCTTCTTATTCAGTCATTCATTTGCCTGTACAGGTAAAAAAGAAATCTCTTCTTCAATGTCTTGTAAAAACATCTTTATAAATTATTTTATTGAATCATAATATATATACCATAATATATATACATAATATAATGTAATATGTATATTCAGAAAAGAACAAAATTCATAGGTGTTCAGCTTGATGAATTTTTATGCAATGAACATATCCAAGTCATCTCCATTTAAATTAAGAAATAAAATAAAGCACTACCAGCACCTCAGAAATCCCCTTCTTATACTAAAGTCACATTTTCTGCTTTTAAATTATAATTATTCTTCTGACTTATAACACAATAAATTAGTTTTTCCTGTTTCTGAGTGTCATATAGACATTATCATACAATATACACTTCTTATGTCTAACTTCTTTTGTTCAACATAATGCTTTTGAGATTCGCCATGTTTTTGCATCTATCATTGGTTTGTTTCTCTGTTGCTGTATCGTATTCCATTGCATAAATACATCGCAACTTATTTTTCCTTTATACTGTTGATGGCATTTGGATTATTTCCAGTTTCTAACATGTAAATAATGCTGCTATAAACATTTGTGTCTTTTAGTGCACATATTTACACTTTTTATTGGATACATATACAAGAGTGAAAGAACATAAAAACAATGCTAGTGTTTTCTCTGAAGATTCTTTCGGATCTTATACAAACACAATTGTATTATCTGTGAATAGTGATAGTTTTATCATTTTTCTTTCATTCCAATACTTATACCTATCATATGTTTTTCTTGACATTGTACTGGTGAAGCCTTTCAGAAAAATAGTGAATAACAGTAGTGATAGTGCATTCTTGCCTCATTCCTAATCTCAGGAGAAAAGCTTTCAAGATCTCAAATTGAGTGTGATGTTTTCTATAGGTACTTTGTAATTATTTTTTGTCAGGTTAATGTAGTTCCTTTCTCTACCTAATTTGTTAAGAGGTGGTTGTTCTATTTTTGTATCATGAATAATTGTTGAATTTTTAAAATTTTGATGCTTTTTCTGTATTATTGAATTGAGCATTCAAGTGATATTCTTAATTCTGTTAAAGTCATAAATTACATTGACATATGTCAAATATGGTCTAATATGTCACATATATCTAATATGTCACATATGTCTAATATGGTCAAATATTAGGCCAACATTGCATTCCTGGAATAAACTCAACTTGTTTGTGATATATTATCCTACTATGCATGAATGGATTAAATCTGCTAATATTTGAGGATTTTTGCATCTGTCATGAAAGAGATTCACCTATGATGTTCCTTTCTTGTATCGTCCCTGTGAGGTTTTGGTACCAAGTTATGTTGGTCTCATTAAGCAAGTTGGCAAGTATTCCCTTTTAGTCTATTCTCTCAAAGAGTTTAAGATTGGTGTTATTTCTTCTTTAATTGTTTGGTAAAATTCACTGACAAAGTTATCTGGGCCTAGAGGTTTTGAATATATCATAGGAAGGTTTTAAATTAGCAGTTAAATGTTTAGATATAGAATTATTTATATTTTCTACTTTCTTTGGTCAATTTTAGTTTTTTTTCCTAGGAATTTGTCAATTCATTAAAATTTCAAATGAGTTAGCATAAAGGTGTTTATACTATCTTACTAATTTTTTAAAGATTTTTGTTTATTTATTTGACACAGAGAAAGAGCACAAACAGGAGGAGTAGCAGGCAGAGGGAGAGGGAGAAACAGGCTCCCTGCTGAGCAAGGAGTCCAATGTGGGGCTCGATCCCAGGACCCTGGGATCATGACCTGAGTCAAAGGCAGATGCATAACTGACTGAGCCAACCAGGTGCCCCTATCTTACTACTTTTTAATGTCTATACCTCCTTTTTCTTTCTGATATTAAAGATTCATGACTTTTTAAAAATTTTTCCCTTGATCAATTTCACTAGGGATAAATCAATTTTTTGTCCAGTGATTTGCAGGATCCTTTACACTCTTAAAAATAATTGAGGACCATGAAGCACCTGGGTGGTTCAGTTGGTTAAATGTCTGACTCTTGGTTTCAGCTCAGGTCATGATCTCTGGGTTGGGAGATCAAGCCACACATCAGGATCTGTGCTCAGTGTGGAGTTGGCTTGAGATTTTCTCCTGCTGACCCTCTGCATTTTCCCCTGCCCCAACTTGTGCATGTGCACATGCATGCTCTCTCTTTCTCTAAAATAAATAAATAGGAATTTTGCGGGAAAAGATGGTGGAGGAGTAGGGGACCCTATTCCAACCGGTGCCCAGAATTGAGCTGGATATCTGGGCCACTCTGACCACCCACAAAATCAACCTGAGATATAAAAAGATAGATCTGGATCTCTACAAACAGAATATCGCAGGCAGTTGGGTTCAAGGTGTGAACTGGGGAGCTGTGATTCCACAGGCAGATATCAGAGGATAAACAACAGCAGGACAGAACTTGGCCATGGGGATCCTACACTGCTGGTGAGCGATACCCTCCCTCGCTGGGAATGGGGCACAGACTTGCAGACTGGTAGTGGCAGGGAAAGGACTTTAGGGCAGCCCCCTGCAGGGAAACCGGCGTGGTGGGGCCACACATGCGAACTGGGGGTGGCTGGCAGTTTTAGAAACAAAAAGGGCAGAGATGTGCCCAACATGGAGGTGAGGACTGGGGCCATGCTGAGGGGAGAACAACCCAGGATGCTGCAGTTTATAGCAGCATGGACAGAAACAGAGAGAGTGTGGCTTGAAGAGCTCACAGAAGAATGGACTGTGATCTCTCTACTCTGAGGCAGAGGGTTAGAAACAGTCTCTTCTGCTCTGACTCTCAGAAGAGACACACAAAGCCACCAGGGAAAGCCGCCAGAGAACAAAAGCCCCCCAAAACTGATTTTTACTGAGCCCATCTCCCCCAAAGGGAGCAGGGCAACTCTGCCCAAACAGGGTTGCCTGAGTAACAGTACAGCAGGCTCCTCCCTCAGAAGACAGGTTGGGAAAACAAGAGGCCCACAACCCTAAGGTCCCTAGAAAACAGGTGCATCTTGCTTGGGTTGTGGTCAATAATTTGGACTCTATACATTCCCTCAACCACCCCTGAACAGAATGACTAGGAGCCTCAAAATAGGAAAAACTCAGAGATTATGACTTATGCCACAGATTTACAAATGGATTCAGATATAACCAAGATGTCAGAGATGAAATTCAGACTAGCAATTGTGAAGACAATAGCTAGAATGGAGAAATCAATTAATGGCAACATAGAGTCTCTAAGGGCAGAAATGAAAGGTGAATTGGCAGAACATAAAAATGCTATCAATGAGATCCAATCTAATCTAGATAATCTAACAGCTAGGGTAAGTGAGGCAGAAGAACAAATTAGTGACCTGGAAGACCATTTAATAGATAAAAAGGGAAAAGAGGAG
>NC_138378.1:70730426-70769211 GCF_054177405.1 Leptonychotes weddellii | reverse complement strand
GGTGTTATGCACAAAGAATGATCCATGGAACACTATATCAAAAACTAATGATGTAATGTATGGCGATTAACATAACAATAAAAAATTAAACCTGAAAAAAAAAAAGAGTGGGAAGTATAGAAAAGAAAGGGAGATGGAATTCAGAAAACTTGGTTCAAATCTACCAATTGTGTGAGAAGCATAGTTGAAATGTACCAGCTGCATATTAGTTAACATTGTTGGAGAAAGAAAAGGGGGAAAATGACCTTTCTGAGATCAATAGCAAATAGATTTTTCAAGTTTAGCCTATGAAACCTAAAAATAAGAAAAGGCAGGAAAAACACTGCTTATGTTGGGAAGGGTTCAACTTCCAACTGTGTAGAGGTTATAGAGTTCTCAAAAAGAGTAGAAAAAGGGGAAATAGTTCAGCAAAAAATAAGAAACAAGAACACAGACAAATCAGAACTGAAATTTTCAGAAACACCAAGAGAGCTGCAAATTCAAACTCAATAAATGAAAGTATAAACGATTTTGGCACTACCTTATTTCTTTGGCTTATCTCATTTCTCTTCCTTTCATTGACATGAAAGTGGGAATGAGAAACTGAAAACAGAAGAGGGTTATGAAATGAAGGAGGAATGGAGAAAATGAAAAACTAGAGCACTTAGTTTCTCATTTCTGTCTCCTATACTTTATTTATACATTTTAATATTTCCTTCTAAGACTATATATCCTTAATATAACATCTGTCCTTTTCTCACTTTCTCATTAAATCAAAGGTGAAACAGAAGATTTAGGATTAGGGTTGCCAGATTAAATACAGGATTAAATATAGTTACATTTGAATTTCACATAAGCAATGAATACTTTTTTAGTATAAACATATCCTAAATAAGGCATGGAACATGTTTAGGGTAAAAATTATTTCTTGTCTATCTGAAATTGAAATTTAATGGGGCATCCTGTATTTTTATTTGCTTAATCTGGTGGCCATAGGAAAGAGCCACTAGTCTTAACAGAGATGAATATTACTGTATTTAACCCAGTTTATCAATATCCCCCACTTAAATTTTTTTGTTTAAGTACAATACACATACAAAAAGTACACTTGAGTGTATAGTTCATTAAACTTGCATAAAATGAACACATCCATATAACCAGCACCCAGGTCAAAACCCAGACTATGTTACCAGCCCCCTAGGAGTCTCCTTTGCACTCCTTCCTCCTACTAAGGATAATCACTTCCCTGACTTCTAACAGTATAGACTAATTTTGCCCATTTTGCCACTATTTCTGTTTAGCGTCAATGGCCGCATCCTTGTATTTTAAGGTGTCTACCTACTTGGCAGAAACACAGACCCCTGGCACCAAGTTAAATGTCCAGTTGATTAGAGATAGTTGAGGTTACGGGAGAGCTCTCCTGTCTCCATGTATTAAGTAAATTCTCTAGACAATGTATTTATCCAGAACCCCACAGGGGTAGCAGATGGGCAGAACTTTCCAGGGTACCCAGGAGATAATAAAGGCAGAAATCCAGAAGTTGTGAGTCTTCTGGAATATAGTAGGTTATGAACTTTTGATTAGGAGAAGCTGAGGGCAAAGTAGGTGGTTTTGTTGGTGATACATTTACCAGAGAGACAGTAAGAAATGGGCATTTGACATGCTTCCCCATGAACAGCTTCATGAAGGTGATCTTATGAATCACTGTCCTCCCAACAAGGGCTGCCAGTTGGCAATGTTCAGCTGCACTGGCTAGTTTTGTTGCATAAGGTGGTTCTATGAAGCCATGTCATACCTCTAAGTCTACAATTCTCTCAACCTGCAGAGAGGATCCTGTTCCCATTCTACCAGAATGCATCATAACCATTCCCGTTACTAAGGACGGGGAACCAGGCCTCAGACAAAGGTCCTTTCTGCTTGTCCCCAGTAGTGTTGGGAGGAAGGCCACAGGAATCAAGCTCGAAGAGAGAGGAGCATCTCTAACAGGATCTTCATATGCACCAGACTAGAAAAGAGGGAGGCTCCAGGGACTCCCTGCGTTCACGGAGTATCCTCCAAGGCTAACCTGGAACGGAACCCACTGGGCTGAGTAACTGTATGACAGCTGTTGCATGAGGAACTAGAAGTATATGACATGGCTGGCCAATGATCCTTCTCTGATCAGAATCTGAGGATAGGATTACTAATGATTCAGTCTGGGAAGGACCATCAGATATTTGACTGGGTGGTGCCATAAAGTCGGAGTAGTTTTTAAGCAGCAGTCTTCCGGGCAAAAGTGAGGTACTGATGTCATCTGCCTCTCCAAGCAAGTGCAAAACCAAGAGGGTAAAACATGGTACTTCCATCTCCCATCACTCTATTCCTTTCCTTCCCTGCTTGGTGCATAGTCTGTCCTGTTACAAATGCAATGGAAGAAGGCTGTCTGTTTGTGGTATTGCTTAAGATACCAAAGAAGTACAACACTCTAACTATCCAACAGTGGGACCTTGAATAAATACACTATGCTATGTCCGCCAAAATGTAATCCTATCCAGTCTTTAAAATGATGTTGTGGAACAAAATGTAGGAGTAATCACAGTAGTGGTAGCTAGTACTATAAAGCCCTAAGGCAGTGTTCTAAGTTCTTGGCAAATGTTGACTTACTTAAATATTCACAACTCTGTGAAGTAACTACTGTTATTCCCATTTACAAATGAGGACTCTAAAGTACGTGTTTCATTTAAAGGACATGTCCAAGGATCACATAGTAAGTGACAGAGCCAGGATTCAAATCTGAACAGGTTAGCTCCAGAGTCCACACTGTTAGCTGTTACATAATGACAAAGGAAAATGTTAATCATTTATCATTAAGGGAGAAAAACAAGCTAAAAAAAAGAAAAAGTTTGTGAGGTATGATTCCAATTCTGTATCAAATAGAATACGATTTTTTAAAAATTGTATGACTATATATGCAAGGAAAAATTATTATAAGGATACATGCCATAGTGTTAACAATGAGAGGTCAGAGTTTAAGCGATTCTTATCTCCTTTTTTATAATATACTATACCATCTACATTTTCTGTAGTAAACTTAGGACTTTTTTTAATGAGTAAAAAAATTTTTTTAAAATGGTTTGTTTTGGTGAAATCAGCTCAACGATCATGACCTTTATGCAAGGCCTTCTGGCGTGAAGCCACGGAAAGCAGTAACATCCTACGGAAAGCTTTCGAGGAACATGCCAACTATTTTGCCCCAGGGAACAGTGAGCTTCGTGCTCTTTAATGCAGACCCCCCAGTGCAGGGGAAGTGAGCTGGCTAGAGCACTGAGCAGATGTTAGTATGTGGGAGCTTGCAGAAGCCTCAAGCTTCTCAAACCAACCTCCTTCAGCTGGTAGAGACTGAAGCTGAAGAGGTTACCCACGGAAAGTCTGAAAGTTTGTTAACTGGGAGGTCTTTTAGAAAACAGCATTAGCAAACAGTGAATCATGGAACACTACATCAAAAACTAATGATGTAATGTATGGTGATTAACATAACATAATAAAAAAAAAAAGAAAAAAGAAAACGGCATTAGCCTTAGGAAGCAGAACTCAGCAGGAAATTTCACAAGTCATTTTAAATTTAGCCACAGAATGGCATGTCAATAGCAAGAGAGCATTTGAACAGATTTTTATCTTCTTGTGGTCATGAAAGTTTGCTGAGAGAAAGGCCTGTGAATGCATTGCAGCAAAGATTTATTTACATAACTTGGGAGAATTCGAAATAAGCTGTGATGGAGAAGAATCTCCTGCAGACAATGGCGTGAACACTTTCCCAGGCGATGCCCTCTGACAGGGCGACGTTACGTTCATTGCCTCGCTGTAGGTGCCTGTTGAGGTAACCCAGAGTTCTTGGACTTCCAGTCCCGTCTGGATTTCCCGAGGGAAGTGTTGAAAAACCAGGAGTCTTCCACCTAGTCCCATCATGGATTCACATCATGGCTCATGTGAGACTAGAGTGTGGAGAGGGCTGGCAATCTCTAAGCAACATGGTTTTTCAGAGCTTGACCTTTCCAATGGCTACTGCCAGGAACAGGGCCAGGGAGCCCTGCCAGGAGAGCAGCCACTCCTAGCCGCTCCCCATCCCAGCTGGGTGTCTCCCAGTAGGTGTTGCTGATCCATAGTCGTAGGCCTCTCTCTGGCTCACTGATGATGTATTACGCATAGAGGGCAGTTCACAGCAGGGCTCTTAATGAGTTCTGGACCGGTAATACCGCGCGGATATTAAAGAAACTGTGCGAATGTCCTGGATTGCATTAGGGAAGCAAATTTACGTTCTTTCACAGAATGTCACAATTTTAGCTGCCTTCCCAAGCAATTTTCAGGACTTGAGCAGTCCTGTGTACAGACCAAATATATACCCAAGTATATAAACTAAAAGGAACTATGTGATAAGAGTTGCTGGACTTACAAAGAAAGAACTGAAAGGATTCAAAGGGAAGGTTGTTTCCAGCTAAGGTAGTAAACAAAGCATTCTTTGAGGAGGCGGCCTTTGAGCTCTGCCTCAAAGATGGGCCCATATAGGAAAGGAGGCAGGGGAGAGGGATACCCTGACAGAAGGAAATGTCTGAACCAAAGTTTGGAGCTGTGAAACAATGAGTCATAGTACAGCAAAGTGAGAAGAGGTCCTGTCTCCTAGAACAGAGGTGTCCTGTAGCAAGCCAAGAACTGAGAAAAGAACCATATTCCATTGAATCCAAGATGCCAAGACTGCCATCAATCATAAGATGCACTCTGATTTCAGAATGTTTTAATATATTTTTTTATATTTAAAAATATGTCATAGAGGGATGCCTTGGTGGCTCAGTCGGTTAAGCATCTGTCTTCGGCTCAGGTCATGATCCCAGGGTCCTGGGATCAAGTCCCACACTGGCCTCCCTGCTCAGCAGGGAGCCTGTTTCTCCCTCTGCCTGCCCCTCCTCCTGCTTGTGCTCTCTCTCTCTGACAAATAAATAAATAAAATCTTTTAAAAAAAATATGTCTTAGAATTGATGAAACACAGTTAGCTGGGCTCATATTATAGAAGGCCTTGAAAATCAGTTAAGAAGGACAGATGGATGGTAATAAATGGGAAGCCCTGAGCAGGGATGTGATATTATGCTCTATGAAGATTGTGTTAATTGCTCAGTAAGGCCAAGGTAGGATATGTTGTGTTAGAGCTACTGTATTCGTACAGACCAAGGGAACTAGAGGGGCAGAAGTGGGAATCAAAGTGGTCAGACACAAGAAATATTTCCAAGGAAAAATCTGACTCATTTACACTGACATGGTAAATGAGAGAGGATTCAAAGATAAATTCCAGATGGGTAATGAGGAAGAATACGGTAGGCCTGTCACATTTTATGTTTCCAACTTATGTTTTCTTCTTGCATATTTCCTCCTTTCATGATTTTTCCTAGATGGTAGAATTTTGTTATTCTTTTTCTCCTCTCTCTAGTGTTTAAAAAGTTTTAATTCTCATCTTTATATGGCTAATGATTACCCTTACATATTTAAGCCTACATTTTCATATTAACAAAAATTAACAGGTGCTCATTATCAAACAGAATGGAAGATTTACCTGCCTTCCTCTCATCATTCTCATCCTCATTCCCACCCCCTTCAGGCTTTGTTGGTATTATCACATTTGGAATTGTATTTCTGGGCTAGAGTCGTATCTAGTCATGAGTGCTATTTGATTATGCTATGCAAAATACTCCCCCTAAAATAGGATCAATATCAAGCCGCTAAAAATATATTAAAAGTTATGGAAACTTGTATTCCAAGGCCCACTAGGAATTTCAGTTTATGGTCTATGTCATGTTAATTTCTAATAATTAGTAACGACTTCTAAATTGTTTTAATTTTCGATACTGCTATAATTTCTATTTCTCTAAATTTTATTTTAGTTTTATTGTTCTTCAAGATCTCATGATTTAGTATATTTCCTATTCTTATCTGAGTTTGCATGCTTCTAGAATGAGGTATGCAGCTTTACTTGCTGCACCTTAAGGAAATCATGAGGGATATTTAGAAGACAGAAAAATACAATAAAGTATTTGAAGAGAAAGGGCTGCTGCTGAGTAGGGACCAGCAAAAATGATCAGGTGTCTTAGGTTTGGGAGAGCAGTGATTTAGAGGGCATATGGTTAAGGCTTTTAAAATCAAGAGGCAAAAATCATGTGAATCTATTGATAGAATCCTTACACTAACACTAGAGCATGTCTTGAAACTTTTAAGAAATGAATCTAGAGAAAAAAAAATTAAGGCATTTTAAAATAGGTAATTTTGTCCCTTCAGGTCTAATTTTTGTCCATCTCTGCCCTGCTCTGGGGCTGGGAGGCTGACCTTTATGGACTGCAACAACAAACTCCCTTGCCTTTTGGCTGGGGCTGGCTTTGGTGAGTGAGGTGGTGTTGAGAGGCACTGTGGCAGGAGACTGGAAGATGGAGAAGAGTGAGGTTAGGCTATTTATTGCCCATCCTCCTTGCCCCCTCTACCAGTGTGTTCAAGGCTACCACTCTGGTTCAGCAGCTCTCTCCATATTCTTTCTGGGTTCTAGGGAAGACATTCTCCCTTTCTCACTTCAAATTTATGGGCAGCAATAGCTCTTCATTGTTGTTAACCCCAGACACTGCATTAACCCCTGCTGATTTCTATAAACCCTGCTCATCCCTTGTGAGTGGTGCCTTTACTAACTTCCCTCGATTACCTTCATGGAGTACATCGTCCATTTCCAGACCCAGGCTGAACCCTGAGTGTTGCATGAATGCACCTAGAGATCCCTGTACCTAAGAAATTATACAAGAGACTACCCCTGACTTTGTGAAATGGGCCAATAGTATAGCACTTTGAATTATTGGGTCCAAGGGGCACCTCTTGGGTTCAATGGTTGGGTTGAAGTAGGTTTTTTCTTTTAGAAAATGGATGTTCCCACTAGAAATCATCCTGGGAATTGGAGAATCCCCATGTAAGAAAGAAACTGAAGGAAAGACTTCTGCTTCTCTCTGGATTAGAGATCCATTTGGTCCTGGACTTTGAGGTATGGAGAGGCTTTGAGCAGGCTCATGCCAGCAGTGAGCTCTCCCCAGGGTGGCAGCAACATCAAGCTTCTGTGATTGTTGGGAATGGCAGTGGACACCAGCAGCTCAGAGACAGAAATAACCAGCATCTGAGGGCCTGGGGTGAGGAACCCCTGGCCGGCAAAGGCATTGTATCTGCATTCTGGCCCCACCAAAAAGTAGGAAGCATTATCAAGATGCTTCCTTTGGCCCAGAGGAAAAGAGTTTCTCTTTACTGAAGCTAAGGAGGAGGGCAACAGTGGGGAAAAACTGAGCCCATGACAGCCGGACTTTCCTGAAGTGCAAAGCAGTATATTGAGGAGGCCAGAGGGGATACACAGGAAAGCTCTATTTTAGAGTTTTACATATAAAGAGTACCAATAAAGTTTCAGATATAGTTAAAAGCACTTTGAGACAGGCGACTTTGTATCAAAAGGGCTGGTAGGATAGAATGCTGTCATAGTTTGGGCATAAAATGGAAGGACACTTTCCACTGTAGTCATTCACTGGGTAGCTAGGGACACATCAATTAATTTTCTCTGTACTGGAGATAGGAATAGTTCTCGGAGCTTTCACAAAGTAGATGTGACACCCTGGTTTTTGGTTTAATGGACTTCAGATCTCACTAGGGGCCAAACCAACTCTCATTAGTCATATGAGACTTGTACATTTACCAAGAACTTGCCCTGGCAAGAAGGTAGGGTCTTGTGTGCCAGCTGAAAGGACATCACCTGATGATCTCTAATATAATGTGGAGCCTGGGACTCAGTTTAAGCAATGCACCGAGGCATCATCCAAAAATATTGCTGTGAGTTATTACACAGGATCAAATGTTTCTCGAGATTTTAAAAAAAATATCAAGTAGCTTAAAATATTAAGAATTTTGTAATAGCTCAAGAAGATAAATTGCTGAGAAATGACTGAGAAATTGCTGAGAAACTGATTCTCGTACAATGATTTCTCCCATTCTTGGAAAACGTTAATCAAACTTGAGGGGTCTAACTAGCTTAAAATTTTAACATAAATTCTTCTGTGAGCCAAAATCTGTGTATTATTGAAGCCTGAAGCATCAGGCTCTCTCCTGGCTGCTACCACCAATTATTCAAAAATCCCACTGTAGGGACATTTGGTTTCACAGGCATACTCATTACTCTCTTCTTGGGAAATTGTGAGCCTTCCTCAAGGAGGGCTTTTTCTGGATGAGGGAAGGAGAGACCCCACGTGGCCTCTTCTCCCTAATCTGTTCCTTTGTCATCTGACCAGAGTGCATCTGCAGAACCCCAAGCTGCCCTGCTTCCCTGTCCCCTTTTGACCTTTTTACTTAAAGTTCAAGTAATCTCCAAGAGCATGTGACTCAGGCTGCGTAATGTCAGGGATCAGGCTGAACTATTACAGACACAGTGGGTTAGCAGCCAAGGAGCAGTTCCTCTGACTTGGGCTGCCCAGAGTTTTCTGAGGATTCATTCTCTGGCAGTGATGCCACTCAGACTGTAATAGCTTCCTAACTCCAAGGAGAAATTCTGAATTACAACATGGCAAGATCCATGATGGATGAGCTCATTTTCTTGGTGCACATTATCTCAACTCTACTAACCTCAATAAAACCTCGGAGAAAGAGTAGTGGTTTTGTTTCTAATTCATTCCATCTTAATTCTGTTGAGCTTGTAATTCCATTGCACACCATGACCAGCACAGCTTGATTACACATGGGGTTACAGGGATGGTAAACTGTGTCTGTGTCATGAGGTTAGACATCCTAACATCGCCTTCACTGGCACTGCGGGATGGGTGTGCGCTGCTACCGTTCGGCGCTCCTCTGTATCTCCAACAGCGATGTCATAAAGGGAGATGTCTACGGGATGTTCAGAAAACTGAACATAGGCATGGACTTTTAAAAGGCCAGTCTATTTCTAAAATAGGCAAATTAGTCTTTAATGCCAATTTGTCCACAACAGAGTAAGTTTTTGGAAAAACAGACAGATGTCTTCCTGTGTGATAATTAAATAGTAATTAATACGCTAAAATTAGTCAAACATTTAAAGTGTGACTCCTTATGCTGATAGGAAGGAACGGGCACAAACCTGACTCCTAGCGACCTGAGACTGTTTTTAGATTTTTATCAGAATGAACCTCATCAGAATTGGCTTCTTCATTTAAAGCAATGCTCTTAATTGGGTTTGAAGTTTATTATAGTGGGAACATGGTCAAAGGGCAATAGGTCTGCAATGATTGAAGCATCTCAGAGAAACAACTGGCAAAAACTTACCTGGATTTGGGGGCTGGTTTAAGACATCTCTCTCTGCTATTTTATGCAGATCATGCTTATTGTTCAGAGTGTATTTTGGTTCTGTCTGTCCAGGCACAGAGGTCAGTCAGCTAGCACACTGCCAATGACTATGTGCACTTCGATTCTTCAGAGGATTCTTGGAGGTTCAGAAGGCTGTGCTCTCCCTGCTAAGACAAGTTCTTTTCGTTAATACTGTGGGTTTTCTCTTTTTAGAAATAAACGTAAGAAAACAGTTTGGCAGTTCCTCAAAAGGTTAAACATAGAATTACTGTATGACCCAGAAATTCCACTCCTAGGGTATATATCCAGAAGCACTAAAAACAGGTACCCAAGCAAATTCTTGTACATGAATGTTCATGGTAGCAGTATTCACAATAGCCAAAAGGCAGAAATAATCCATCAGGGGATGAATTGATAAACAAATTATGGTATACACATACAATATTCGGTCACAAAAAAGGAATGAAGTACTGATACATGGTACAATGTGGATGAACCTTGAAAACATTGTGCTAAATGAAAGAAGCCAGGTACAGAAGGTCACATAGTGTACATGTTCATTTATATGACATAATCAGAACAGGTGAATTTATAGAGTCAGAAAGCAGACTGCTGGTTGCCAAAATCTATAGGTCGTTAGGTATGGGGTTTATTTATGGAGTAATAAAAATATTTTGGGACTTGATATAGCTGGTAGTTGCACAATATTGTAACTGTACTAAATGCCAATGAATTGTTCACTTTAAAATGGCTAATGTTATGTGAATTTCATCTTAATAAAAATAATTTTAAAATAAATGTAAAACACACTTGATTCAGTTCTCTGCATTAAGTACATTGCAACTCAGACTGCGTTTCAGTCCCAGGACTATGTGCCATAGGTAGAGAAACAACTGTTTGCACCAGTTCCTGACAATGAGAAGCTACTTCAGCCACCTTTAACATGCCAGATTCATAACGAGAAGCCTGACAGTTCACCGAGGAGAGAAATGATACTTGGTCCTCATATTTGTTGGCAGCCATTTTGCAACAAAAGAGCCATTCATCTCTCTGACAGCTTCAGAGCACAAGATTAAATTTTTTCATGCTTTACAAAAGGGTATTTCCGTAGAAAATTGATATACTGCTTTTTATGAAAAGAAATCTTGCAATTGGCGATCTGCAAAAGAAAAATGACCCATTTCTGTCCATATATTCCACTGCATTTAAATTCTCAGTGCAAAGATAAAGGCAAGAATTCTCTACTTCTTGGGGTCAGAGTGTGTCAGAATTGCCAAAGGGGTAACAACAATAATTAAGTCTTTGAAAGATAAACCCAGTGAGAAAAAATAAGAAAAAAAAAAAGACAGTGGTATAGGAATTGAGTATTTGTGGGATGTCACATGGGGTGGTGATCATTTGTCCTCCCTTCCCAGAAGAGAGAGGAAGCCTGCCTGCACAGAGGGGCTTCTATTCAGCAAGATATGTTCTTGCTGCAAGAATTAAAAGTGACTGAAATAAGACACTAAGGGAAGCTACAAAGTTCCTTCAGGAGGCATTTAAGACTCTGGGCAGCTGATGAATGTGATGAGCTGTGAAGGGACAGTTCATTTCTCTGACACTAAGAGAGCTGCAATGGGTCAGGATCTTTTCTTTTTTTCTTTAGAGAAGGCAGCTACCTGTCTGGTATCTTAATAGACCTCTCTACCTGTATGTAATTTAATTCCTTCATGATTACTTTCTTGTCTTTTTTTTCTTTCTTTTCTTTAAAGTGAAGTATTGTTGACACTCAATGTTATATTAATTTCAGGTGGACAATATAGTGATTTGACAAGTCTATAAGTCTATGCTATGCTCCGCATGAGTGTAGCTGTCATCTGTCACCGTATAATGCTATTAGAATACCATTGCAATTCCCTATGCTGTACCTTTCATCTTTGTGACTTACTCATTCCATAACTGGAAGCCTGTACCTCCCATTAACTCATTTTGCCTATCTCCCCATACCCTTCTCCACCCCCATCCATGTTGTTGCACATGGCAAGGTCTCACTCTTTTTTATGGCTGGGTAATACTTTCTTGTTGCTTTAATCTTTGTGAGGATAAGGAACAAAGTCATTATAATCTATGAAATAACTTTCAAACAGTTGAAGCTGACAGCAATAAGCTCATTCCCACCCCAGATAAATTTCCCATTCTCTGGGTCAAAGAATCTTTGTTCTTAACTTGATCATTTTTCTGGCATTCTTATCACTATTTTAAAGCTCTTTATTATTCTCTGAACTCATCTATATGATTGGGTAACCTAACTTTAGAAAAGAAGCCTAAAAGCTATCTGAATAAATGCGCAAAAATAACAGAATATGCTTGAGTTATTCATACACTTGATCTAAAGGATGGTCACAATTTTTTTATGGGGCCACCAATGCCCTTGTTTGAGAGAGCTTGGGTGTGCAGTGTGGGGCTGAGGGGAGGCCAGGGAGCAAGGAGGGGAAGCTTCCTTCCACTGCTCTGTGAGTACTTGATTAGAAAATAAAAACTGGCCCTGGAGCCAGGAATTCCTCAAATTAAATATTAAAGACTCAATTGGCCATGCCTTACTCTTTTTCTGCTTTTATATATTACAAGGCCAAATGCAAAGAAACAACAAATGGCTTACCGATCCGACATGGCCAATAAATAGTAGAACTGAAATTAGAATTTAGGAGTACTTTGTTGCCAATCTAATGCTCAATCTATTGAACTCGGAAGACTGCCCAAATTTAGAGGACCAGTTAATATAATAAATATAACTCTGATAATATTCACAGAAGCACTCTATAAAAATATCTTATAATCTCATCCTGGTAGTAATTTGATATTTTGATCAAATTGACATTTTCACACTTCCTTAGTTATGAAATGTCTTTTAAAGACTTATTATTGACTTATAAAGCAATAATGCAATGCAAGACTGTCAACTGAAATATTTAAATAACAAGTAATTTTCGCTTGCCTTTATTGCTTTTATGAGTCTTTATGGAACAGAGGTTATGGTAGTAGTAGCAATATGAAGTCTCTGGATAACTTTTTGGTGGGGGAAAAAGTCAAATTACATGATATGCTCAGTTGTTAGGATTCTAGGTAAAAGCCTCAAGCCAAAGATTAGACTTGGTCTTATACTTTTCACTTTTCACCTTCAAGGAGAATTACAATGCATCATACTTGGGAGCTCCTAACAAAATTCTTGGCTATATCTGAGTCACTTAGAAAAACAAATGACCTGGAAAACAGGGAATAAAGTATGGTGAAATTTGTTTTCAAGTGGAAAATTGTAACTGGTTCATTTTGAAGGGAGAAAGAAGAACATCACTGCCAGGAGAGCAAAAGATAAACAAGAAAAACAAAATGCAAAACTTGGACAATAAAGAAACAAGATGAGTTTATCTCAAAGCATATCTGAAATCCAAAATTTTCACAGGATAATATAAATCCCAAGTACTCAGAACAAGTCCTTTTGGGTAAAAAGAACTTCAAGATAAAGGGAAGCCATGGAATATGGACACTCTGGCAAACACCTGCTTTCCATCACCATGGCTGGGAGGCAGTGGTTTCTAGCTCCACTCAGGCCTTTTGGAAGACCCTTTGGTCACCGGGTCATGCCCCTATGCAACAATTACTTAGCTGACTGAAACACTATGGGTGTCTCCTATTGGTAACAAGAACTGGGCAATGGGACACAAATCACGTTGAGCATGGAAGGTGGCAACCCAGATAGGCCGCAGAGTTAGTAAGTCATTCATGCAAGTAGATATCAAGATCTATTCCAGGGATCAAACCAAGATGAAGAACAGATCTCAGAGCTAAGAGCAGAGCTTAAATCCAGTGGCAACATTCAGTTGGGATCTGAGGCAGTAGCCAGGTATTTCAGACAAGAACAAAGTATGGAGTGTTGGAGAAGCAGGGAGAATTAAAAAACCTTCACCTAATACTTTGATTTCTAGCTTCAGTGGCTTTTTTTGGCCTACCCAATTGTAGTGGATTGAATGGTAGCCCCCTAAAAGAGCTGTTCACATGATTAACTCCTGGAATTGTGAATGTGACCTTATTGGGAAAAGGGGTCTTGGGGTGCCTGGTGGCTCAATCAGTTAAGCATCCAACTGTTTGTTTCAGCTCAGGTCCTGATCCCATGGATGGTGAGATAGAGCCCCACGTCAGGCTCCGTGCTCAACAGGGAGTCTGCTTGAAGATTCTCTCCCTCTGCCCTTCCCCCGACTCACACTTGTATGCTCTAAAATAAATATATAAATCTTTAAAAAAAAAAAAAGAAAAGGGGTATTTGCAGATGTAATTAAGGATATTAAGATGATATCATACTGGATTAGTGGGGTGGGCCCTAAATCCAATGACAAGAGTCTTTAAAAGAGACAACACAGGAGAAAAAGAAGAGAAGAGGAGAAGCCATGTGAAGACAGACAGAGAATGGAGTTATTTAGCATAAGCTAAGGAGTGCTGGGAGCCACCAGATGCTGGAAGAGGCAAGGATTCTCCCCCAGAGCCAATGGAGGGAGCACAGTCCTGCCTACACCTTGATTTTAGACTCCCTGCCTCTACAATGGTGAGAGAAAACATTTCTGTTAGTTTTAAGTCACTAAGTTTGTGGTCATTTGTTATGGCAGCCCTCGGAAACTAGTACACCAATTATGCTGTGCTTCTCATGAAGGGGTATATTAAAAGCCTTACATGACTTCTAACACCACCATCTATCTCTGCAGGTGGATGTGCGCACATGCGTGCACACATGCACGTGCACGCGTACACACACACACACACACACACACACACACACTTCAACTGCCCCAGACAAGAGCTCCTGGTGTGGAGATAGGGTATAAGCATCAGGGTACTGAGCAGGAGTATGCTCTCTCAATCTGTCTTCCTAGACTCCTGGCTGCTGAGGTTTTTCCAGTACCTACAGAAATAGCAGAAATGGTATATACAGGGGAAAACAAATCATTACTTAATAAGTGGATTTATTTAAATCATTAAATTTTCAAAACATGGGGTATAAAATTTAAAAGATTCCTTAGAAGTGAGAAATTTAGAGCCATAGTTTTTTTTTTTTTTTAAAGATTTTATTTATTTATTTGACAGAGAGAGAGATAGTGAGAGCAGGAACACAAGCAGGGGGAGTGGGACAGGGAGAAGCAGGCTTCCTGTGGAGCAGGGAGCCCGATGTGGGACTCGATCCCAGGACCCTGGGATCATGACCTGAGCCGAAGGCAGACGCTTAACTACTGAGCCACCCAGGCGCCCTAGAGCCATAGTTCTAAATAATTTGGTTTTTTTGAAGATCTCTGGGGGTGATGAAAGGATCTCCTAAGACAGAGCCATTCTATACTGGAACTGCTCCATGTTGGGTTTGTTTTTTTTTTTCTTTTTCTTTTTACTGTTGCATGTATTACTTAAGTGAACTCTTGAGAATGGAAAGTGCCTGGTAATCTGGAACTTACTAAAAATCTATGAGTTACTCCTGTATATGAAACACCTAGGCTTCAGCTGATAAATTTGCAATGTGAGTTGCAATACCAAAACCACTGTTTAGTAACTCTAAAGTTAGAATATAAAGTCCCTGAGGGCTGGGATCTTTGTTTCGTTCACTGATATATCCTAAGTACCAAGAACAGTGCCTGGCACACAGGAGGCCCTCAATATTTATTGAATGAATTAAAATACACTCAAAGCCCCATTTAAAGAAAATAAAAATATATAGTATATAACCAAATATGCTGTAAGAATCATAGATTAAAAGTATTAGTGTAATTCGAATTAAGCATATATGTTTTTATAATATAAATACATTTTCAATTCTCAGCTACTGAGTGGATTACCTATGGCCTGTTTGGTTCTGCTGTTCAGTGAAACTACAGACTCATCAGTCAGGCCAAGCCAGCAACAAGTAGGTGGAGACTCGGATTGCACTCCAAAGTCAAGAGAAATTATATCTGGATAATTTGTCATTTTAGATGATTGCCACTTCTCCGTTTTGTTATCATTGATAACTCTCTCTGCTGAAAATATTGGGGTTAGAGGTGAAGTCAGGAACATGGTCTGGTATTTTCACAAGACTAAAAAAATATGTCTAGATAAATCTTTACCCAGGAAAAATAATAAGTCACTTCCCCTTTTTCTCAAAACCAGCCAACAGTGATAGAATCAAAACAGTTATTCCTCACACTTTCTGATGGGGATCCTTTTTGACGCTCATTCTAATTTTAGCTCATTGGTTTTGTGACTATACTGATTATCTCTCCGTGATGGGGCATACCCACACTCTCTAAAGGACTGCTGGGTTGGCCTCCAGGAAGCAGAATAGGAACAAGCCTTATTCTAAAGTAATCTAGCAGTGGATCTGGTGTTGGAGTTTCTCTCACAAAAGAATGGGGCTGAAGACTAACAGCAAGAAGATGAGTGTTTACTGAGTCCCCCACGTGTCTGATACTATACCAAAAATCGTTAAGAGCATGAAATCTAGGGTGAAATTGTCAGGGCTCAGACCCTGGTTCTGTGTCTTATTAGCTGTGTGTCCTTAGGTGGGTTAGTTAACTTCTCTGTGCCACTTATAATAATACTGTTATTATTATAATGAGAAGCAGAAATTATGTGACATGGATAGACAGAGACTACGCTGAAGAAAAACAAGTAATGTTAAGGTTTGGCAGTCACATACACCTACTTATCTGGCCTTTACACAGCCACATATTTCTTAAATGGCTTCTTTATGTCACTTTATTATTTTGCTAAAGTTTTTTTCTCTTTTTTTTAAGATTTTATGTATGTATGTATGTATGTAAGAGAGAGAGAGTGTGCACGTGCATGAGCAGGGGGAGGAGCAAAAGGACAAGCAGATTAGTGCTGAACATGGAGCCCTCCAGGTTCTATGTCACGTCCCTGAGATCATAACCTGAGCCAAAATCAAGAGTCGGATGCTTAACTGACTGAGCCACCCAGGCGCCCCTCTGCTAAAGTTTTTAGGGATTAAAAAATGAATTGGGCATGGCTTCTTCCCTCAAGATATGTAGGCTAGAGGGGACAAAAGTTATAATTCAAGGTATTCATCTTTAAAAATGCCACCAGATAGGTAGAGATAAATTATGAGTTTAGGGAAAAGTATGATTACTTCTAGCTGGTTGAGGTCCAGATTCAATTTGACCCAGTAGCAATCCCATCCCCACACCTGAATTTACAATCTCTCAAATCAGACCAATTCACTCAGATCACAGTCCACTGCTCCCCAAATTAAGGGAAGTTCACTCTACCAGAGTCAACAACAGGGAGGATGCGGCTAAGGCCAGGGAAGAGGCCAGGTGTGGGGATTTCACTGCCACCCCAAGGACTAGAAAGACATATGAAACATTTTTCAAAGAGCCTGTTACATAGTTTGATGGAACCAAATATGATTGGTTTTGCTCTAACCTCATTAGAACTGAATGCTAAACATCTGAAAAAGAGAAAGTATCAGTCGGAATTGATTGTTCATAACTGAAGATATCTTGTTTCTTGGTTTTCTAAATAATTAAATTATATGAACAGTGTAGGTGGTGCCTACTCATAACATTCCCAACAGGTGAGAAGAGTCTAGCAATGAATTAGATATATCAGAGAAAGTCAAAAGTAAATTGTTTTTAAGGTGCATATTTAGATACTCTCTTGAGGACCCCGAAGAGGACCAGTTATAGCCTGTAATACTTCATAAAATGTTCTTTCCTATGTGAGGATGAAGGCATCAGCCTGGGTGTTATTTAACACACATATAATCGTCATCTTCCTGTGCCCCTTCCTCCCCAAATAAACTTAGAACAATAAAACAGTCATTCCAGCCATTCCAGCTTTGTGGAGATTGCCTTTCTTTTTACACCTGCAGAAATTTTAACACTTGAATATTATTCTGTCTTATATTTTTGAATTGTTTCATGTATGTATGTCAATCGTATATCCCTTACAAAATTATAAGCTTCTTAAAGACAGAGACATGTTTTCATGGGTGTTCTTGGCCACTTAGGGCAAGGTCTATTGTCAGTGCTCAGTACAAACTTTGGGATTCAACTCCCAGCCAAGATAACATCATAAATTTACAATTTGAGACACACATGAATAATACATGGCAATAATAGCTAAAATATAACAAGAGAACACTTTGAATAGTACTTCAAATACAGTAAACATTTTCGTGTTCCAGAAATGGATTACAAACATAAAGTTGTTCCAGGTCCAAAGTGGGCAGAACAGTTCAGGACTCAGGGCAGAAAACAGGGCAAGAGATGAGGGCAGGAATGAGGATCTCCCACCTGTGAAGTTCCCATCCCTGTTGCTGTCTGGGGTCTCAGCTTATATAATGCTGCTTTTCTAAGAAAGCAATAGGAAATAGATATGGTCTCACAGCAAGGATTGGGCCAATCACCAGCTTGTTAACAAGCTAGATCTATGGTGTCTTCACATCACTGCAAGGCTAGGACACTGAGCTGCCACCAAAGAACTGATAAAACATGTTGGCAAATGCATTTTAACTATTGACTATAAAGACTAAATCCATTTTTATGCCAAACGAAGGTGGAATTAAAATTCTCTATAATGATAAGGAAGATGGGGATAGGTGTTCAACAAGAGTTAAAATGTGCTAAGATCCATTTCTTGTCAGAGAAGAGGATAGAGATATTAATCAATTTCATGCTGTAGGAAAAAATCATAGTTAAGCATGTTATAATGAAAGAGTAAAATATAATCTATGTCCAAACTAGAAGAGGAAGCAAACAGAGAACCCAAGTAAGATGGCAGAAATAGGTTCAAATGTATCAGTAATCACAATAAATGCAAATGGATAAAATTTACCTATTATTTAACCAGATTGGATTAAAAATCATAAACTTTCTTAAGGACATATACTTCAAAACAAAAATGCAGAGAGGTTGAAAAATAAGACAGAAAGAAAAACATTATTCCAGGTAAATACAAACTAAAAGAAGACTAGTTTATCAATTACTAGCAGACAAAATATTTAAATAAAACCCATTAATATGTAAAGGGAACAATCCACCAAAGACACATATCAATCACAAGCTTATGTGTACTTAACAATATAGATTTGAAATTGCTACAATAAAAATTGAATTATAAGAAGAATGGAAAATACAGAGTCTTGACAGGAAAAAAATGTCATGCTCAGAACAGTGTAACAGAAGATACTGGATGAATGGACTATTTACAGAGATGTACATAGGGTTGAAGAAACCAGAGGGAATGCTAAGGATCAAAGAATCAGCAACAGTGGGAAGGCATGACTCCCCAAGGGCCTGAGGGAAGAGTATTGCTGGGGCTCAATGAGAGCTAGAGCTGTGGAAGAGGGGCTACCCAGAATTAGTTCCCCTCCCTGAGGGGGCATGGAGGTGAGCCAAACCCACTGACCAAACCTAATCAGAAACTAGAGGACAAGAGAGTGGGGCAGAGGGCTAACAGTGGATTTTTGTTTTTGAAATTTATCATTTCATACTAGCAGATCTTTCTTTATGAGCATCTACAGACCATAGGGCAAATGGAGAATAATCAGCACAACAATCATAGTGAGAAAATTTCCCATAACCTTATAAAAAACTGATAGACTGGGGCGCCTGAGTGGCACAGTCAGTTGAGCATCGGACTCTTGGTTTCAGCTCAGGTCATGATCTCAGGGTCATGGGATGGACCCCACCTCAGGCTCCGCACTCAGCACAGAGTCTGCTTGAGTCTCACTTCCTCTCCCTCTGCCCGTCCCCCTGCCCCGCTTGCTCACATGTTCTTTTTCCTCTCTTAAATAAATAAATAAATACATCTTAAAAAAAACCATGATACACCAAGTGACCAAGAATCAGTCAGATGTAGAAGATTTGTACAGTACAATTAGCAAGCTTCATTTGACAGAGGTGGTGTGTGTATGTGAAGAGAGAGAGAGGGAGAGAGAACAAATAGAGGGTATACATTCTTTCTGAGTATATTTGCAATGCAATATTTATAAAAGCTTATCATACTATATCACAAGAGGACCAAATGCTATATATTTGATATTACATGGAGCACAATGCAATTCAATTAGAAATCAGACTTAAAAATTTATATGTGCTATACAAAATGATCTTCAAGATAGATTTCCAAGTGAAATGAACAAAGTGCAAAGCAGTATCTATATTATACTAATATTTGCATAAAATCATCTGTCTCTGCTTATATATACAGAGAAAATGCCTGGATACCTAAGAAACTATTAATAGTGGTTGCCTAAGGGATGAGAAGGTTATTTACTTTTTTTTTTTTTTTTGGTATTCTGAATCTTTTATACTATTTGTACCATTACTTAAAAAAAAAAAAACCCTAGTTTAAAGATGCTGAATGGATTATGTTATCCTCAATTTCTTTGTAGTTCATTCTCAAGGCAGATTCCTTAGCTAATTTTGTAGCATGTAGGGTTTTAACCCAAATGAAATAGCTACCATGGCTTACCCTATGCTATGCCAAATTTCCACTTAACCTCCCTCCTTTATTTTTTCCTACATAGAAAACAATATTATAATTCCAATGTGTCTCTTTCCATTGACCCCTAAGTTGAGGTGACTTTTGAAAAAATGAAAGCTGAGCTCTTGAACATAAACAACATTCCTGTGACCTCTAAATGTACATGCTGTTCTGTTCTTTAAGAATTCCTGCTAGGGATGGTAGTAATTTACAGAGCAGTTAAACAGAAACAATACAGAGGGCAAAGAAAAGAACCAGAACAAAAAACTAAACATTAACACAACCCACTAAAATGAATGTCAAGAATGGGATACCTAAACTACTGTATACGTTTTTAAGCCAAATTCCTCCTAGTCTAAAACACTTAACTGAGCATGCTGCCATACCTGACAGTCATTAACGTGGGGCCTCAAGTGTCAATAGCAAAGTACTATCTCATTTGACATTTCAAGTGATAAGAGGGAAATTGATCAGAAAGCCCCGAAGCACACAGTTCTTTAACAGACTTCTTTATATAGGGAAGAATCTACATTGAAGATCCCTACTTTTAGAATTCATATACAGACTCAGATACATGAGTCAAGGAGAATTGGCATGAGTGCATACATAGAGCTGCCACTCAATTCCTTGATTTATTTGTTTGCAAATCTATAACATGACAATGAACATGAATGTTCATTATTGGCCTACTTCAGAGGGGGTCTTAAAGGGAGGCATCCTGGCTGTCTGTATAAGTTGGCTCTGCACTAAGCAGACGGGGTCAGAGGCGGTGAGCTCACAGGTATCTGATGGGCCTGGGGCAGAACCCCTCAGCAAACTCCAGTTTTCCTCTCTCACCTGGCGCGCAGGACTTGCAAACTTGGCTAGGTGTCCGCTCAGGTTTCCATGCGTACTCCACCACATCAAGGCCTTCCCTAAGCAATGCTTTCTAATCAAAACTTGGGAGCGCCAGGGGTGCACGGGTTTGGAAGTTAGGAAGACCCGGATGGAATACCCAAGGTGCTTGCTATTCTGTTTGCTCCCTCTTGATCACACTCTGCATCCTCTAACCTTGTCCACCCAGCTTTCTGCCCTCTGGCTTCCTGTTCGGTTTGGCCAGTGGGAGCCTTGATAGGAGACAAGTGGGAGAGAGAGAGAGTTGAGTGAGATTGGCCACAGCTGTGTCCCTCCACAGGGTCACTGCTCCTCTCAAAGCAGTTTCTACACACACTACTTTCTCCTTACTACTCTCTGGGAGCTACTCTCTCCTCTTGATACTTTGATCAAGTACCAGCCCCAGTTTACTGTACTATTCCTCGTGTCCCCCACTCTGTCTCCTCATTTCACTGTGCTTTGTGAAACAAACAATCCCTCCTTGAATTACCGTCCTTCGAGTTTGCCAACTGTTTCTGGTTGAAAGCCAAACTGATAGGCCCCCCTTCACTACTTATCAGCTGAACAGGCTTGAGCAGATCATTTAACTCCTCTGAGCTTCAGTGTCCTCATTCCCAAACTATGAAAATATACCTTCCTTAGAGGAGTCCATAAGGCAACGTATGTGGCACTTTGTAAATGTGCTTCTACCCACATCTCTCTAAGGGGCTGAGGACTTCCTGGTAGCTGCACATAGCACCTAATTGGCTGAACCCCCCTGGAATTAAGGTGATATCACCTCTCTGACAGTAAGTGTTGCCTGAAGCTTCTGCTGCTGTGTCCCACAGAAACCTCTCCTGTGATCCCCAGATCTTTATATCTCACTATCTCCACTGGAATGTCTCAGAGGTACCCTAAAATCCACTATGGCCCAGACAAAACTCATGCTCTTCCCTCCTAAAATTTCTCACCAGGTCCTCTAGTTCAGCAAGTAATATCATCTACCGAGTTTTAAAGTTAGCTATTTGGGAGTCATTCTTGACAATGTTCTGTTTCCTATAACCAACAAGCAGCAATTCTTGTCAATTCTGCCTCCTGTAGTACCTCTGGAATTTGTCTGTTATGCCCTAAGCCCAATGCCACAACCACCACCCAGGCCTGCACTACTTCTCAGGGGGACCATTGTAACAGTCTCCTCCAGGGCTCCCTGTGTCCCCTCTTGCCCTTCTAGTTCAGCCTCCACAGAGCAGCCAGACTATTTTAAAAATGTAAATCTTAAGACAAAACAAACCCTCACATCTAATAACTCCTTGCTCCTTTGACTCCAGCCACAATGGCTTCTCAGTTTCTTGATGTTGACATGCTTTTCCATATTTCTGGGCCTTCTCACAAACCATTCCCTCTACCTAGAATGCCTTCTTTCCCCGACCCTATACACGTGGCTGATTCCTGCTTACCCTTCAGAACTGTAAACTTTATCACTTCTTCACAGCCACCTTCCACCCTATGCTGGACCTGGTCAGGTTCTGCCATCATAAACTCTCTTAGAATCTTGTTATTTCTTTGCAGCCCTTATTGTAATACTAACTGAAGAATTTTAGAACAGAAGCTCCACGCTTGAGTTCATTATTTGTTGCCCAGCCCCTCACACAATGCTTTCCACGTGGTTGGCTTTCTTTAAATAGCTGTCGAATTATGGATGAGTGAATGCATATTAATGTTGGTCTGGACCCATACCCACATTTACCATACCCTCCCTCCGCCCCAATTTGAACTGCTGGTGAGCCACACTGTGGGCCAATTCCTGCCCTCTGGCCCCACCAGAGGAAGCTGAGGAAACATGGATTATAAATCCTTATAGAAAACATTCCTAATTTTCCCCTACTCTTTTATTATTACTATTATTATAAAAATCAAAAATATAAAAAAGGACAAAAAAAGTCTCTCCAAATCTCGACATCCAGGACAGTGTCTGTTTTAAATGTGTGGTAAATTTGTGTGGCATTTCAGCAGATTTCCTAACTATATTTCAACTTGAAATTCCTTTATCCTGAACTAACAACCTACACATCTAGCACATGGTTTGTTATGCTCTGCCTAGTTTGAGGAAGTTTTGTGAGACATAAATAATAAACCCCAAAGTACAGACTGCTGAGTAACAAAGGAAAAACACCTGAATAATGCATTTAGTTTGATGTCATCGTTTGTTGATAAACTGAAATTCCTCTCCATTAATATATTTACCTTTCACAATAGGAAAAATAATGGGCTACAAGTACCATATTTCATCAATGTTCTAACTTTCCAATAAATTAATAGACTTAAAAATTGGTCTTAAGCCTTTTTTTTTTCTTCTGCTTCTTAACTACTAAAGGGCAAAAAAGCACTCTCTGAAAGAACCTCGTCAATACTTTTACTGTAGGTCACATTTCCTGGAGAGTCTCCCTATTTGCCAGTTCTCCTGCCTCTACAGATCTTACTAATCATTGATCCTGATTATGTTTTCATACATTAAAAAAATAATAATTCTTTGGTGACAGATTTAGTTTCAAAATATCATTGGTGGTATTTGGGTATCTGCAAAGATTTAGAAGACAAGTATAGGATATTAGGGGGCAAAATTTAAGACTGGCCTGAGGAAACTCCAGTGGAAAAGTGGGCAACAAGTTTTCAAACTCTACTAGGGAGCAATATGAGAAAGCTCTAAGGCCAACCAGTAACACTAGCCTCTCTTGTTTAAAGAACTCAGTGAGGGGTTTGTTACTGAATAGTTACCCTGAAAAGTCCACCTCAGCCAGACACATGTGAGCATGTGAACTGCTGCTGAAAAATCTGTACAAAGAGCAATTAATTTTTGCATCTAGGACTCTGGCTCTGGGCCTAGAAGAACTGTTTTCATACCCATTCACCTCTAGAATTTTTCATGATAACCTTGTAACATCTTTTCACTTGACAAGTAAATTGCTTCTACCTTGAAAGCAAGCACTTTAAGGAAGCTGAAGTTAAAAGACCCCCCACCCCTCAGGAGTACAAATTTCAGAAAACAATAATGTAGACACAGTCTTATTTAGCAATCCATTGTAATGAAACAGGGCCTCTAGAAGAAGAGCTGAAGATAAAATGAATGTATCGTGTAACATCCATGCACAGATATATAAGTAGCACGGTAAAGGAATAGAAAAACAGGAAGAAGAAAGGAAGTTAGAGGATTGTTTTATCCAAGCAACATTATGGCTTTTGGGAAGAAGGAAAGGCTGGTCCTAACCTACCTTAAGTGTATGTAAACAACAACAAAATAGCCTTTCAGAAACCAGACCCACATGTGGAGACTTACGGCTCCTATTCACAGGAACTGTGCTCGGCCAAACACCAGCGCCTGGACTAGGGTAGACTGAGGGGCAGGGCTCAACATTCTCAGGATGGGGTAAGTACAGGCTCATCCCTGAGAGTGAGTGCCTCCTTAGATGTTGAGCCCTGAGCACCTCACTCACCTCACCCTAGTTCAGGTGCTGCCATATGCTCTGTGATAACACTCCTGTGATACTTTTTTTAAGGTAATGCCTTACACTTTATTTCACTGAAGTTGTACAGCTATATAATCACCCTCATTTCGCAGATGAGGAAACTGAAGCTCAGGGTTAAATGGTTGACCCAGGTACTCCACCAGTAAGTAGGGTGTCAAGACTTGAATGGAGGCCTTCTGACTTCAACCCTGGCAGTCTTCTACTCAGTACCCAACTTGTGTGCCACTTGGGAAAGTTTATCTCTGGATTCCAAGGGCATGCCTTCCAGCAAGCACAAGGAAGTATTCGATATACAGTCTCATGAACACAAGATAAAAATACTTCGAAGTCACAATAAACTTTCTAGCTATTCATCCAAACTCTAGAACGAGCACCAAGAATTATGTACTTATGCCAAAAAAAAAATCCTTAATCTATATTCTGTAATATATAGACATACTTTGTATGGCTTTTGAGCAAGACTTAATTATACCCTCAAAAAGTCCACTCTAGGGGCGCCTGGGTGGCTCAGTCATTAAGTGTCTGCCTTCGGCGCAGGTCATGATCCCAGGGTCCTGGGATCGAGCCCCGCATCGGGCTCCCTGCTCAGTGGGAAGCCTGCTTCTTCCTCTCCCACTCCCCTTGCTTGTGTTCCCTCTCTCACTATGTCTCTCTCTGTCAAATAAATAAATAAAATCTTTAAAAAAAATTAAAAAAAAAGTCCACTCTATATTATCCAAACTCATGATATTCCCTTACAATATAAAGAAACAAACAAACCCATCTAAATAAAACGTTGACATGGAGATAATAAGACTCACTGTTGTCTAACCCAACACTGTCCCAAAAGGAAATATAGGATTCTGGTTATATGTTGGTGGTTTTATTTAAATTATTTTAATATATTTTTATTGAAATACAAATCTAAAAAAATTTTTAACCTAAAACCACTTCATAATATACTACACAAAATGATAATATGTTTTTTAAATTCCTGGGAAATGGAGTTGTTCTGTGAAAAGCAGTTCTTGAATAAAAAATAGTGGAGAGTAGATCCAGTGCTTGTATTTTCCAGATGAATAAACGGACACAGCTAAGAGAAGTGGCCTGTCCAAGGTCACTTGGTAGCAGGGCCAGACTGCTTTCCTTGAACCTGGATGCCTCCTGATAATACAGCGGGCAATTTTACTTTCATGCTGAAAACAAATAAGAAATATTGTGCAACTTCTTAAACATGTGTAATAACTTTTACCTACTGTTGAAAGCTTCCCCACCCCCGCCAATTTAAAGGGATATGACATTTATAACAAATTTCTGCACGATATTTAGATTCCCTATGCCATTTTGTGCAATGAAAAAGAATTACTATCAAAATTATAAAGATCACAAAGAGGAATTATAAATTTTGTCACAGAGAATTGCCTTTTCTTTTCTTCCTGTGCCTGATACCTACTCCTGGATGACTTTGTTATAATACTGAAACTCACTGAATATACTCCTTGCTTACTTTTCCAACTGGGTGCTTCCTTGACTGGCATTTGTTTGTGCACAGAGGGGATGGGAGAAAGAGCCAATTCTCCAGGCAGGGAGCAGAAGAAGCAATTGTAGCTTGGTGTCTGTAGCAAAGAAGGCGGAGTGGTTTTTGATGCTAGCGCAGAAGTAGAAAAAGAATGTGTACACACAGATACATGCATGTGTGTACCCCCGAGGGACATTTATGTGCATTATCTTATTCAGTCTTCACAAGGACTTAGGAGGTAGGTACTATTGTTATCCCCAGTTTTTACATGAGGAAACTGACTTGTCCAAATGACTGACCTAAGATCACGTAGCTAGTAGGTGACAGAACCAGGATCTAAACTGAGGCTGTCTGACTCCAAAAACCCACAAGGAGGAAAATTTCCTCTCTTCTGTTTCTGGATAAACAAGATAACAAGGAGGAGGTATGGTTAATCCGTATCAGGAACAAGTAAGCCCGTAATGACTGAAGTCTTTAGAAGTCCTGTCTTCCTTATATAAAGTCTCCAGGACATAGATGGCCACTGTAGTAAGGCACATTATTTATGGAACTTATTTAAGAGCAAGAAAAGGCAGAGAGAAAAGAGAAGAGAGAGAAGGGGCAGTAATAAGAGAGTATCATTAAAAGAGCAGAAACAGAATGACTTACTAGTAGTAATTATAGTTAAAAAATAAATTGTGACCAACTCTTGATGGTTTCACTGCTGAGTTCCACAAAACCTTCAGACAGCTTCCTGGATCACCCTTATATTGCTGTTTTCAGCAGCAAATGGGAGAAAGGTGAAATAGCCAAGTCAATGAAAGAAAAGTATTAGTAGCATTTTGAAAGACAAGAAGGAGACTTTACAAACCGGAGGTTCTTTGCATCATAGACGCAAGTAAGTAATGCAGTTGTTTTTTTTTTAATTGAGATAAAATCCACATAACATAAACTAACCATTAACTTTTTTTTGAACTTTTTTTTATTATGTTATGTTAATCACCATACATTACATCATTAGTTTTTGATGTAGTGTTCCATGATTCATTGTTTGCATATAATACCCAGTGCAACCATTAACTTTTTAAAAAATGTAAAATTCATTGCCTTGAGTGCATTCACTTTGTTGAGCAATCATTACCTCTAACTAGATCCAAGACATTTTTCTTATCCTAAAAGGCAATCTTGTATCCACAGAAATGCAGTTTTGCTGAAATACTGTGAGAAAAACAAGCAAAAGAGAAGAAAGTAGAACAAATGGCAAGAAGTGAGTAGCTACTTAATGAACTTAAGAGAAACAAAATATTAAAAAATACTTATTTAACAAATGTTTTGCTAAGACCTTATAATGTTTAATATATTGTGCTAAGGGATGGATACTTTGTAAAAAAATTTTTTTCTGGCAAAGCGAACTTTATTGTGGCCCCGAGGCCACTGCTCTTCTCTCCAGGTCCTGCTAAAAGAGGATAGTTAGGGGTAAGGGGCTTTTTTATGGTCCCAACAACACCTCCATCACAGTCAGACCCAGATGGAGAGCAGCCCAGGTGGGGGGACATCTTGGGTCCGCAGCATACACTGAGGCAGGTCCATTCACAGACCCTGTCTTGGTCACTGTGGCTGCAGGCCTTCCTGGCTCCTCATTTCTTGGATCCTGGCTTTTTAGGTCTGAGTGTGGGTTTGACCTTTCTCACAGGGCTGTTGTCTTTATTACTGAATCTCACTGCTTCTCTGCTTTTTCCACTTCTTCTTTTCTTAGCAATGCTTGTCTGCTTCTGGGGCACCAGCTTCTTGACTTGCTGGACAGGGGCCTCCTCCTCCAGGAACGCATCTACATCGACATCATCTTCTTTCTCCTCCTTCTCCTCCTCCTATTCCTAGGATAGATCTGAAATGTTCTAACATTCCTGGCCACTCAAGAACACAGGTCCAGAGCCACCCTGGAGCTGGAAAGTGACTGGAGGAGAAAGCTCACAACCCATTATGATGACCATGGATGGGACAGAGGCCTGAAGTGGGGTCATGGTGATGGGCTTCATCTTCTTGTCCTCTGGGCTTGCTGGGGGCAGAATCCCCATGACATTCATTTCCTCTTTGGCTTTCTCCCCCAAGCAAATCATACTAAGCAACAGCTCACAGATCTGCTTTGCTTCTTTCTGGGGTTTGAAGGTCCAAGTCTACTTCTTGTTTAGCTCACAGCCCCACAGCATGGCTGCTACAACCTTTTTGGCTGTGCTGTTACTGCTGCTGCATTAGGATGTGGGAGGTAGCAAAAATGAATACAATCTAGCTTTTGTCTTCAAACAAGCTTGTAGTCTAATGACGAATTTAGACATGTAATCAAATGGTATAGGTAAGTGAAAGAAAAGGGACTAGAGAGAGAAGGGTTAAGATACCAAAGGAAGGTCATAGGAAGACCACTTGCTCTGTTTAAAGAAGAGTCTTGTGCATGGACCAGTGATGGTTTTTTCTTTAAGACTATGAAGTGCAGAAAATTGCCAGGTAAACTGTGGAAATAGCTGAAGATTTAGAGGGGCCTCTGAACTGAATCTTCATTCTCCAGGTAAAAATGAGGAAAGAAAGGGGCTAATTAAGGCTTCATGTTTTTGTCTTTATGGTGTATAGATCCTGTCACAAGAAAGTGCAGACCAAATCCAGGAAACCTGGGGGGCGGAGGGAGATGTGAAAAGAAGCTGTTGTTAGGCAATTTACAGCTATAATGGCATCATTTAGGAAAAAAAAGAGCATTTAAAATATATAAAAAATAAACAAGATGAACAAGTATGGATGCTAACAAAATAAAAGTGGGACATAAGGAGGAATGTGGGGGTTGAGGATCTAAAAAGTATGATAGGAAATTATCAAAGGCCTCTTAAAGGAGATGTATACTTATAAAAGAATAAATAACAAAACCCAGGTATGAAAATAATCTTTCAGGGCCTACAGGAAATAAAAGAATAAATATAATAAATATGGCTTATATTAAATATAATATAAAACAGAGATAACTTACAAAATGTCTTAACAAACAGTGGTTCTACAATAAAAATATTCAGGATGGGGCAGCAACTACCCTTACTTGGGCCATAACTAAATATTTTTGGAGTCACTCAGCCAAGACTAGGGGAGAGGAAGAGGTGAATTATAGTTTTAAAGAAAAAACATATGGGTCTTATTCAGAGGAAGGAGAAAGATGAGGAACAAATCACTATCTTGAAAATAAAGACTCAGAAAGCAGAAACATGAGGAACTATGGCTATGTAAAAAGTCAGAAGGCTTGGACATATATGGGTAAAATACATTAGAAAGAGGAGGGTGAAGCAAACAGAGTTGGCAGAGAACTCCATAGCATTTAGAAGACACGGAATGTTCTTGCTTTCATGATGGATGAACAGTTATAAATAGGTGTAAATATGTTTAGAAATAAAACATGAGAATTGAGTTAATGAGGGTAAATGTGCTTGAACAATTGTAAGCCAATATACAAATGAAAGGTTTTATTTCACTGTAAGGTAGCAGCTGTGTGCTTTCATGTTCAGCCCGGACAAGGAGGGAAGAAGCATTTAGCAGATCTCTTGCTCAGTTACCATAAAACCCAGTGACCACTGAGAGAGCAAGCGTGCTGAAGACTATGCCTCTCAATGACTACCATCTCTCCACTCTGTGGCTAGATAAACTTCTGGAAAACCTCTTTGTTGTGCAATCTTCGATTGGTATTTTTATAAAATTGAAATATAATTCACATACCATAATGTTCAGCCCTTTTAAAAATGTACAGTTTAGTGGCTTTTAGTATATTCACAAAGTTGGGTAACCATCACCGCTTTCTACTTCCAAACATTTTCATCAGCTCCAGAAGAAACCCCCTATCCATCAGCAGTCACCCTTATTTCCCCGCCCTCCAGCTGCAGGCAGCCAATAACCCACCTTCTGCCTCCAGGCATTTGCCTGTTCTGGAAACTCCATACAAATGGAACCATACAGAGATGGCTTTGGTGTCTGGCTTCTTTCACTAAACATAAAATTTTCAAGGTTCATCCATGTTGTAGCAGGTATCAATCCTATTTATGACTGAATAGTATTCCTTTGTATCAGTGTACCACATTTTAACTATTCGTCAATGGATGGACATTTCCAATTATTTTTCTTTCCTTTAATTTTTTCAAGTTTGTTGATATTTGGTAATTAATTTGACATTCAAATAGATATATTTCAAGTAGGTGATGTGGAAGCCTTAAGATTAATTTCAAGATACAGAATTTGTCTAAAAATTGGCAAACATCACCCAAAGTATAGAAATGAATAAAGTGGTTTTTATATATATATACATATATAATATACATTATATATAATTATGTAATTGCTTAATATATGTTACATTATATATTTTATAGATATGTATATTTATATATACATAACCACTTTAGTATACAGATGTATATATTATGAGCACTGTCTTGTGACCAGTCATCTGACTGCCCCCACTTAGGTGCAGATCTTCCATTGAGTGGCTACTCTTTGCCCCTTCCCTGCAAAAAACCAAGGCCATGACTTTTCTCAATGGCCCACATGTAGCAGCACTTCAAATGAATTTTTTTTTAAAGATTTTATTTATTTATTTGACAGAGAGAGACACAGCGAGAGAGGGAACACAAGCAGGGGGAGTGGGAGAGGAAGAAGCAGGCTTCCCGCGGAGCAGGGAGCCCGATGCGGAGCTCGATCCCAGGACCCTGGGACCATGACCTGAGCCGAAGGCAGACGCTTAACGACTGAGCCACCCAGGTGCCCCCAAATGAATTTTTTACCTCACTGAACTAAAGCTTATATGTACCATCTGCAGAGTTAGTGTTGACCTTTCTCATAGAGTTGCATCAGCTTTATCAAACATTTGAACATCACAGTACACAAATTCATGTGGACCTAAACCACCTCTGAAAGCTGACTACAGCATAATGCTTGAAGCAAGGGAACTGGATTTTAATTACTTGCTACACCTGTAGTTTAAGTTATTGTATCTTCCTCATTTTTCTTTTTTTCCTAATTTTTCTCACTGAAATGAGATAAGCTGAGAAATTATGACATAGAGATAAAGATTGATAGATACATACATAGCTAAAAAAAAAAGTGAAGAAATTTCACAATTTAAAAAAAATGCCCCATGAGTGGTTCTAATTGGGTTGAAGGAGTTTGGATAAGTTCAAATTTCCATGATACCGCTGATATTATTTATTCATTGAACTGTGGAAAAACTATGTGCCAGGTACCTTGAGGGGTATAAATATGGAACAGATATTCTCTGACCTCATGAAACTGATTATCTGGTAAGGAAAATAAGATAACAACATGAATATCTATAATATAGAGTACGGAACAGATATTCTCTGACCTCATGAAACTGATTATCTGGTAAGGAAGATAAGATAACAACATGAATATCTATAATATAGAGTACAAAGTGATAATGTTATGAAAGAGATGCAGATAAGTTGCCACAGGAGTTCAGAAATAAGAGGTTGACTGCAGTTGAGAGAGACCAAGAAAAGCTGGGAGCAGAATCTTGGCCATAAACGTTAGGTGTAAGTAGAATCAGAACAGGTGGAAGCAGGAAGAAAGAACCAGCAGGACAAAGGCATAGGGCCAGAGCATCTGTGGACATGGAAATAAAGAGCAGGAAGATTCAAAGTCGGCGGTAAAGGGTGTAAGGATGGGAAGCTAGGTTGAGTCAGATGGTACAGAAAGGACTTTGTATGCCACGAGGAGCTCACAGTTTATATTGTGGTAAACAGAGAGCGATTCAGGTTTTTGAGCAGGAAAGTAACAGGAGAAGGGCCGTACTTGGGATTAATCTGGTAACCCATGTATAAACTCACGTAAAAAGGGAAGGGAAGAGGCCAGGTATGAGTCGGAAGGAGGAGCATAAAGGAAAGAAACATTATGAAAACAGAACTGAAGAAATGTTTCATATTCCTGTTAGCAATTTGTATTCCAGGAAACTAAATTCTGTAAAGTTAATATAGAAACAAGCCTTTGACTGGCAATAATACCAGTCACTTATACCCAAAGGTACACAGAAAATTACCCCAGCTCTCTATAAAGAAGAAATCTATAATATCAATAGCCTCTGAGAGTCTTCTCAAGGCAAAACTGTCTTTCAAATAGTTGATCCTTCATTAGGACTCTGCAGGGAGAGTTCTCTTAATCTAGAGGTTAAGGAATGCAGCACTCTACCCACAGAACTCTGTGCTAGTCACAGAACTCTGTCCAATTTGCCTGCCTCCAATATGACCAAGAGTTAGACTGAGCCCCATTGTGGGAACTGACTTGTCCAAGGTGACACACCTGGTCAGGGCTCACATCTCCTGATCTCTGCCCCCACCTCCTAACATTCTACTGTGGATGCTCTGGGTTGGCTAGAACTGAAGTATCAAAACTAAAGTGACTCTTTTAGTTTGCTTGGGCTTAACAAGTTGGTTTCAAATAAATAGCAATCAAGAAAAAAAAGTATGGCTCTACTAGAAAATTAAAAATCTGCGGGGTATTGCTATCTAGTTGGAATGCTGACATACCACACGCCTTGCTCATTAGGTATATCATAAAAGACCAAGTTAAATGCAGTGAAGCAACTGCTTGCCTTTTTTTGGAAAATTCTGGTTACTCAGGGGAAATTCCTTAGGTCTTACAGATACTTGTGGTCTCCAAACTCCCAAACCTTTGTGGGGTATGTATGTGTGTGTAGAATAACAAATATGTTTTTAATAGACTTCAATTTGTGATTTCAGAAAGTAACTGAAAATCTGCAGCCTATAGTCATTGCAGAAATGAAAGAAAAGGGCATCAATCTCTCAAAATTCTGGCAGGATAGGAGTGGCTGTTTCCAAGATCCTTTTTCCTTTGCAATAAACTGTCCACTGGTGCCAAAGAACAGCTCATCAGCAATGTTGTTTCATTTTATAGGGATGTTTTGAGAGAGGGGGAAAAATTAGGAATGTGTGATGTGATTTTTTAAGCCTCATGTCCCAAAGCCTATAATAATCTTCCTGTTTTTTATTTTAAAAAGGGAAACCAAATGTTCGAAATCTGATATTTGTGTCTACAGTGTTCACTGCAGGCACATTACCTTAACTTTATCACAAGAAGCAACATGTAGTTTCTTTAAATGTTGCCAAGACAGAAAAACAAAAAGTCATAGATTCCCTTAAGGACTCAGTGTTTTCCTACGTGTAATTTACACATAGCAACAGCCATAACTACAAAATCCCATTTCCCTAGCTCTTCGGGGGCGGGATTCATCCTCTATATACACTAGATCAGGGTGTCCTGATCTAGGGCACACAGGGTGCCCGTGTGCTCCAAGAACACTTCTCTCAGCTGCCAAACGGTGTCCACGCCTCTCCTTGTCTGATACAAGCAGCTGCCAATCCTCAAGCCGTGTCATCACTGCCCACCACAGGTACACTGTTGGCAGCTGCTGACGTGTGCAAGGAGGCCTCCAAGTCCCGAAGTCTAACTTCCAGCACATCACAGGATGCCAGAGGTGCCCACATTACAGCCCCTGGCACCGGTATTCATGCCATGGACAGGTTGCACTCCTCGTGTCCTAAGAAGATGAGCAAAACCAGTTCCTTTAGCCTTTGCTAGATCTTCTGTTACAGCCACCCCGGAGTCACAGGGCTCAGGTACAGCTTAGGGAGATGCTTGATAGCTATTTGTTGAAAGAATGAATGACTCCACCAGGCTGGGCTGCAGTCTGAGTGACAGACACCATGATGTACTCAGACACATTCAACCACATCTGTTGCCCTTCATGCAACCTACGTACCTTGGTTCTTTCTTCCACTGGGATTAGTTCCTGGAGGCGACTTAACTTGTCTTATAAATAGAATTCCAGAAGGCCTATCCCAACCGGACTCCAGGCATGCCCAGATAGGTCTGAATCCTGGAGAGGATAAAACTTAGGTTCAACATACTATCTTTCTCTATCTTAGAAAAAGGAAATACAGACATAGTTGTACAAATTCATTTGATTCTCATCAGGAGTTATAAATTGGTAGCCTATGGCCAAATCTGGCCAGAAGATCTTTCTTTTTTGTTTTAAACCCACATGTTAAAAAAAAAAAAAAAAGAATTAGAATACATATAGATCAATGGTTCTCACACATGAATGTGGCTCAGAATCAAGCTTGTTAAAACTCAGGTTACTGGGCTCCACCCCAGAGTTTCTGACTCAGTAGATCTGAGGTGGGGCCTGATCGTTTGAACTTCTACCTAGTCCCTGATGTGTCTGATCTGAACCTACTCTGGTTCTCAGTTAGGGGTTAGGAGCTCTATAGTTTTTCCAGACCCCACCACCAGGCCCCATTGTATTTCATCGGGCCTACCTTATTCATTTGTATTACCTGCCTGGCCTTTGAGTTTGAAAGCTCTATGAATCTTAATATTTCAGATGAAAACCTCTTTTTAGCCTAACTCACAGAGATGATTGTATTACCCACATTGTTTCATTTGTAATACTTGACGTATCTATGATCTTACAACAAAATGCTCAGTAAATGGTATTTTTACTACTCAAGTTCTATTATTATTATTGATATTATTATTATTATGGCTACTATTGGCACTTGATCGTTCTTTAGATTAGCACCACCTCTTTCCTCCGCACATAGATTTGCTGGAGATCAGCTCAGTCCAGAAGCGGGAAATGAGAAAGGCCAGAATGCTTATGACAAATGAGAAAGCAATTTAGTTTTGTCTATTTGTTTTATCATGTCACTTTTAGAAATAAAGAGTTATGGGGTGCCTGGGTGGCTCAGTCGTTAAGCGTCTGCCTTCGGCTCAGGTCATGATCCCAGTGTCCTGGGATCGAGCCCCGCATCGGGCTCCCTGCTCTGCGGGAAGCCTGCTTCTCCTTCCCCCATCCCCCTGCTTGTGTTCCCTTTCTTACTGTGTCTCTCTCTGTCAAATAAATAAATAAAATCTTAAAAAAAAAGAAATAGTTATTTTTCAAGCATATATGTATTTGAATTTTTAATCTGTACCTTTGTTAAAGATCAAATGTTGCCTGAACATCAAATACTGAACATGGTCATTGCTATAAGCACAGTAATAAGTGAGGGCAATTTAAACCTGTCATAAAGAATAAACATTTATACATTTTAATTTTTTAACTTATTGAAGTGTAACAGATAAATAGAAAGGTACATACATCATAAGTGTGCAGCTCAATGAATTTTCACAAACTGAACTCAAGCATCTAACCAGCACCCAAAGCAAGAAATAAAGAAGCACCAGCCTCTGGAAACTCCCTCATGCTCCTTTCATAATTTTAACCCCAAGGGTAACCACTCTCCTGACTTCTAACATCATAGTTTCATTCTGCTTGTTTTTATAATTTATCAGATGGCCTAGATTGTGTCTGCCTGATCAACATTATGTTCATGAGATTAATTCACATTGTTGTTTACAGTTACAGTTTGTTCATTCTCATTTCTATACAGTATTCTATTATACAATATGATAATGTATCCATTCTACTGTTCATTGGCGTTTGGGTCATTTACATTTTGAGGATATTACAAAAAAATGCTGCTACAAACATTTTCATGTCTGTCTTTTGCTACACATGTATATGCATTTCTATTAAATATATACCTAGGAGGAGAATGGCTAGGTCGTAGGGTATGTGTATGTTTAACTTTAGAAGAGACTGCCAAACAGATTTCCAAAGTGGTTTTACCAATTCATATTTCCATTAGAAATGTATGAAAGTTTGAATTTCTCCCCATTCCCACCAACACTCTGAATTTCACTTGTCATTTAAAAGAATGATAGGCCTGCCTAGATTGAAGTCATTGGTGTTTTCATTTGATTTGTATGCATCTCAAGTTCACTGCACAACTTCTATCACTTTCAAGGGATCAAGGCATAAATCTTTGTTTAATAAATGATTGGACTTCACAACCAATTTGTAAATAGATACCTTAAGTTAGTGAATTTGCTATCTAAGTGAATTTCCCTCCTGTCATGTATCATCTAGTTTGTTTTTAAACCAGAGTATATTCTGTATGGGAAGATAGGGTTATTCTCTGTTTGCAGCTGTAATGTAAATGTGTAACAAACAGCACTTCCCATTTGGTGACTGACAGCTCTTTGGAGTAACTCATCCAGCAGGTGATGCTCTTTTTGAACCACAATTTCTATAAGTTCAAGACCTCAGTCTAGGAAGTCAGAGATTTCTGGATACTGTCTGTCCACAGGGAAGAAAATTGGTATTTTCTGGCCAAAGATCAACTCTAACGATCAGTAAAAGGTTTCTCATATCATGCAGTCCCTCTTACTTTGCTGTAAGCTGATCCTTCAAAAACACTGAAACAAAGCACTAATATGGACACCTTTTGTGGTGCCATCAAGGACTAGAGAACCAGTCTCAGTCCCCTGGGACCCTCTCTTTCTCCCCACCACCCCCACAGGTTGGTTTTCTCCCCAGAATCTCTGATAACCAAGTGTTAAAAATAAACATTTTATTTCATTCTTTAATTGGGCAGGAAATGGCCTTAGGAGAATCAAGGGTTTTTGTATTTCACTATACTTAATGTTTATTTATTTGTTTGCCTTCTTTGAGTGATTTTTGGCTTCGATACATTGCATTTTAAATTTTGTTGGTTCACCTGGGTAATTATAATATTTACACTTTTTTTTCTCTTAAAACTTAAGGGCTTAACAGTATAACTTTTCGTTCCCTATTTGTCACTTTTAACCAGAAGCTAGATAAGTAGAAAATCATTGTTTTGGATGATTTTATTAAAGAATAACAACTTCGATTTTTTTAAAAAAGATACATCCTCATTTAAAAAATTCAAGCGACTAAGGAAAGCACAACAAATAAAGCAATAAATACTTCTTACCACTCAGAAAATGACCATTACTAACCTTAAATGAATATTATTTCAGACATCTCTCTATGCCTATATACGAATGAAAGTTTAGACAAACAGAAAGATAAATAAATGATATTATTAAAACTGGATCATACAACATCTGGTGGTTAATAAAAAATTATTAATTTTAACAAAAGAAAAGCAAGCCAAATAATATAGAATAACTGTTGATAAATTTTTCATCACATTTCAGGCATATTTTAGAGAATGTGATAATGTGTGCTTGAGTTTGTCTCTGTTGCAATCTCTAACTCTTGGCTAAACCTAGAGGAATGTCTTGATTGCACATGCAGCAATATTAGTCTCCTCGATCTCTAATAGTTCATCTTGTAACATGCATGTAACATATGTGCAATGTGTGTTTTTGTCAGTAGCCTATAAAAAGATAAAATGGAAAGAAATAAAAAAGGGAAAGAGGAATAGGAAAGAAGGAGGGAAGGGAGGGAAGCAGGGAGGAAAGTTTCTATTTCAATGTCTTTATTCCAGTTTGTCAATTTAGCGGTCCTCAAAGTGCCTTGTAACTTGTAGATGATGCCCACTGAGCATTGCATGGAGGATCAAGTGTTTTGTTAAGCAGGTCTGGCCTTCCTACTCCATTATGGAATAGGTCCAAAATACCATTATGGTCTGGTCACATCAGAGTCTATGGTGACCTCTCTGATCCAAATCCTCTCACTAATGATGTAGTTTGCACTAAAAGTCTGGTTTTGTTCAATTTATTTTATGCAGCCTTATTGTGATGAGGCTTTTATCTACAAAATTCTAATGAGGTTATCTTTAGATTAACAACACAAAATTTGAGAGCAATGGTAGTGAGCAAAAAAGACCTGTACAAGATGACATAGAAATGTTGATCTAGGGGGAAAGATGGCAGAGGAGTAGGGGACCTATTTCAACTGGTCCCCGGAATTGAGCTGGATATCTCCCAGACCACTCTGAGCACCCACGAAACCAGCCTGAAATGTAAGAAGATCTGGATCTCTACAAGCAGGATATCGCACACTGTTGGGTTTGAGGTACGAAGCGGGGAGCCGTGATTCTGCGGGCAGATATTGGAGGGTAAACGGCAGTGGAAGGGTGCCTGGCCGTGGGGATCCTACACCGCCGGTGAGTGACAGCCTCCCTAGCTGTGGACAGGGTGTAGACTCGCAGACCGGTAGCAGCGGGGAGTGGACTTTAGGGCAGCCCCCGGGGCGGAAACCAGAGCGATGGGGTCGCGCCTGCAAACTGAGAGCGGCTGGCCATTTTAGAAGCACAAAGGGCAGAGACGTGCCCTGACCTGGAGGCAGGACTGGGAGCGCTGCGTAGGGGCGCACAACCCAGGATGCTGCAGTTTATAGCAGCACGGACAGAAATGGAGACAGTGTGGCCTGGAGAGCTCACTGAAGAACAGACTGTGATCTCTCTGCTCTGAGGCAAGAGGGTTGGAAACAGTCTCTTCTGCTCTGACTCCCAGAAGAGACGCGGAAAGCCACCAGGGAAAGCCACCAGAGAACAAAAGCCCCAAAAACTGATTCCCACTGAGCCCATCCCCCACCACAGGGGCGCAGGGCAACTCCGTCCAAACAGGGTTGCCTGAGTAACAGCGCGGCAGGCCCCTCCCACAGAAGACAGGCTGGGAAAACAAGAGGCCAGCAACCCGAAGGTCCCAAGAAAACAGTGCGTCTTGCTTGGGTTCTGGTCAATAATTTGGACTCTATACATTCCTCAAACACCCCTCAACAGAATGACTAGGAGGAGGACCCCCAAAATAGAAAAGACTCAGAGATTATGACTTATGCTGCAGATTTACAAATGGATGCAGATATAACCAAGATGTTGGAGACGGAATTCAGGCTAGCAATTGTGAAGACAATGGCTAGAATGGAGAAATCAATTAATGGCAACATAGAGTCTCTAAGGGCAGAAATGAAAGGTGAATTGGCAGAACTTAAAAATGCTATCAATGAAATACAATCCAATCTAGATAATCTAACAGCTAGGGTAAGTGAGGCAGAAGAATGAATAAGCGACCTGGAAGACAATATAATAGATAAAAAGGGAAAAGAGGAGGCCAGGGAAAAACAACTCAGAATCCATGAAAATAGAATCAGAGAAATAAGTGACACCATGAGGTGTTCCAATGTCAGAATAATTGGAATCCCGGAGGGAGTGGAGAGAGAGAGAGGACTAGAAGA
>NC_138378.1:70695431-70729926 GCF_054177405.1 Leptonychotes weddellii | reverse complement strand
GCTTAACCAACTGAGCCACCCAGGCGCCCAAAAATGTTACTTTTAATATTAATTTTTTTTTAAGATTTTATTTATTTATTTTACAGAGAGACACAGCGAGAGAGGAACACAAGCAGGGGGAGTGGGAGAGGGAGAAGCAGGTTCCCGCTGAGCAGGGAGCCGACGCGGGGCTCGATCCCAGGACCCTGGGATCATGACCTGAGCCGAAGGCAGACACTTAATGACTGAGCCACCCAGGCGCCCTAAAATTAATTTTTTAAAAATTTATTTTTTAAAGAGAGAGATTGTGAGAAAAAGCAGGGGGTGGGGCGTGGGGTGTGGGAGGGGCAGAGGGAGAGAGAAAATCCTAAGCAGGCTCCATGCCTAAAATGGAGTCTGACACAGGACTCAATCTCACGACCCTGAGATCATGACCTGAGCTAAAATCAAGAGTCAGGTACTTAACTGACTAAGCCATCCAGGTGCCCTAATATTAACTTCTCTGATCCATGAACACATGATATCTTTCTATTTATTTGTGTCTTCCTCAATTTTTTTCATTAACATCTTATAGTTTTCAGTGTACAGATCTTTTACCTCCTTAGTAAAATTTATTTCTAAGTATTTTATTGTTTTTGATGCTATTGTAAATGGGATTGTTTTCATTATTCTTTTGGATAGTTCATTGTTACTGCATAGAAGTGCAACTGAGGGGTGCCTGGGTGGCTCAGTCAGTTAAGCGTCTGACTTCGGTCCAGGTCATGATCCCAGAGTCCTGGGATAGAGACTTACATTGGGCTTCTTGCTCAGCGGGAAGTCTGCTTCTCCCTCTCCCTCTGCCTGCTGCTCCCCCTGCTTGTGCTCTCTCTGTCAAATAAATAAATAAAATCTTTTAAAAAAAATGTAGAAGTGCAACTGATTTTTTGTATATTGACTTTATGTTCTTAAGTTTACTAAAATTTTAAAATTCTAACTGTTTTTTGATGCAGTCTTTAGGATTTTCTATGTACAAGTTCATATCATCAGCAAAGACTATTTTACTTCTTCCTTTCCAATTTAAAAGCCTTTTATTTCTTTTTCTTACCTAATCACTCAAGCTAGGACTTCCAGTACTATAAAGAATAGAAGTAGTGAGAGTGAGCACCCTTGCCTTATTCCTGATCTTAGAAGTAAACCTTTCAACCTTTCATCACTAAGTATGACATTAGCTATGGATTTTTCATATGTGGTCTTCATTATGTGGAGGTATGTTCCTTCTATACCTGGTCTGTTGAGAGTTTTTATTATGAAACAGTGTTGAATTTTCTCAAAATGCTTTTTCTGCATCTATTGAGATGATCATGTTATTTTATCTTTCATGTTATTAATGTGGTGTATCACATTCATTGATTTGCGTATATTGAATCATTCTTGCATCCCAGGGATAAATCCCTCTTGGTCATGGAGTACAATCATTTCAATGTGTTCTTAAATTTGATTTGCTAACATTTTTTTGCAACTGGATTCATCAAAGATATTGGCCTATACTTTTCTTGTAGTATCCTTATCTGGCTTTGGAATCAGGCTAATTACTAGCCTCTTAATTTTTTTTGGAAGAGTTTAAGGAGACTTGGTATTAATTCTTCTTTAAATGTTTGGGGAACTTCACCTGTGAAACCACCTGGAACTGGACTCTTCTTTGTTGAGAGGTTTTTTATTTTGTTTTGTTTTGTTTCTGTTTTTTTATTTCTCTTTTAAAATTCCAGTATAGTTAACATACAGTGTTGTATTTCAAGTGTACAATATAATGATTCAACAATTCTGTACCTACTCTTTCTCTGACTGACTTATTTTGCTTAGCACTGTACTCTCTAGATCCATCCATCCATTTTGTTGCAAATGGCAGGATTTCATTCTTTTTTTGGCTGAGTAGTATTCAATTGTATGTATGTGTTCTTTATCCATCTATTGATGGACACTTGGGTTACTTCCATATCTTGGCTATTGTAAATAAAGCTGCAATAAACAGGGAAGCATATACCCCTTCAAACTAGCGTTTTTGTATTATTTCGGTAAATCCCCAGTAGTACGATTTCTGGATCATAGGGTTGTTCTATTTTCTAAGTTTTTGAGGAATCTCCATACTGTCTTCCAGAGTGGCTGCACTAGTTTGCATTCCCACCAACAGTCTACAGGGTCCTTTTTCTCCACATCCTTGCCAATATTTGTTGTTTCTTGTATTTTTTATTTAGCCATTCTGATACGTGTGAGGTGATACCTCATTGTGGTTTTGATTTGCATTTCCCTGATGATGAGTGATGTTGAGCATCTTTTCATGTGTCTGCTGACCATCTGTCTGTCTTCTTTGGAAAAATGTCTATTTATGTCTGCCCATTTTTAGATTGGATTATTTGTGGGGTTTTTGTGCTAAGTTGTATAAATTCTTTATATATTTTAGATACTAACCTTTTATCAGAAAGGTCAATTGCAAACATCCTCTCCCATTCAGTAGGTTGTCTTTTAGTTTTGCTGGTTGTCTCCTTTGCTGTGCAGAAGCTTTTTATTTTGATGTAGTCTCAATAGTTTAATTTTGCTTTTGTTTCCCTTGCCAAAGGAGATATCTAAATGTTGCTACAGCTGATATCAAAGAGATAACTGCCTACATTTTCTTCTGTGAATTTTATGGTTCAGGTATCACATTCAGGTCCTTAATCCATTTTGAGTTTATCTTTATATATAGTGTAAGAAAGTGGTCCAGTTTCATTCTTTTGCAAGTAACAGTCCACATTTTCCAACACTATTTGTTGAAGAGATTTTTTTTTTTCCCATCACTTATACTTGCCTCCTTTGTCAATAATTAGTTGACCATATAATCATGGGTTTATATTATACTCTCCTGTCCCATGGAACTCTGTGTCTGTTTTTGTGCCAGTACTATACTACTTTGATTCCTACAGATTTGAGGTGTATCTTGAAATCTGGGATTGCAATGCTTCCAGTTTTAATCTTCTTTTCCAGGATTACTTTGGCTATTCAGTGTCCTTTGTTGTTCCATACAAATTTTAGGATTATTTGTTCAATGTTCTGTAAAAAATGCTGTTGGTATTTTGATATGGATTGCATTAAATCTATAGATTGCTTTGAGGAGTGTGGACATTTTTAAAATATTGGGTCTTCTAATCCAGAGTATGGAATGTCTTTCCATTTCTTTGTGTCATCTTCAATTGCTTTCATCATTGTTTTATAGTTTTCACAGTACAGGCCTTTTACTTTCTTGGTTAAGTTAATTCCTAGGTATTTAATTATTTTTGGTGCAATTGTAGATGACATAGTTTTCTTAATTGTTCTTTCTGCTATTTCATTATTGGTGTATAGAAATGCAATGGATTTCTTTACATTAATTTTGTATCTTGCCACCTTGCTGCATTCATTTATCAGTTCTAGTGGTTTTTTGATGGAGTCTTTAGGGTTTTCTATATATAGTATCACATCATCTGCAAATAGTGAGATTCACTTCTTCCTTACCAATTTAGATGCCTTTTATTTCTTTTTGTTGTCTGATTGCTGTGGCTAGGAATTCCAGTACTATGTTGAATCAAAGTGGTGAGAGTGGACATCCTTGTCTTGTTCGTGACCTTAGGGGAAAAGCTCTCAGTTTTTCCCTATTGAATATGATGTTAGCTGTGGGGTTTTTTATATAAGGCCGTTATTATGTTGAGGTATGTTCCCTCTACACCTACGTTGTTGAGAGTTTTTATCATGAGTGGATATTGTACTTTGTCAGATGTTTTTTCTGCATCTAATCAAATGATCATATGGTTTTTATCCTTTCTCTTGTTGATGTGATATATTATGTTGATTGATTTGTGAATATTGAACAACCCTTGCATTCTGGGAATAAATCCCACTTGATTGTGGTGAATGATTTTTTTAATATATTGTTGGAATGAGTTTGCTAATATTTTGTTGAGGATGTTTGCATCTATGTTCATCAGAGATATTGACCTGTAATTCCTTTTTTTTTTTTTTAGTGTCTTTATCTGGTTTTGGTAGCGGGGTAATGCAAGCCTCACAGAATAAAATTTGGAAGATTTCCTTCTTCTACTTTTTGGAAAAGTTTAAGAATAGGTATTAATTCTTCTTTAAATGTTTGGTAGAATTCATTTGTGAGGCGATCTGGTCCTGGACTTTTGTTTGTTGGGAGTTTTTTGATTACTGATCCAATTTCATTGGTAGTAATTTGTCTGTTCAAATATTCTATATCTTCTTGATTCAGTTTTGGAAGGTTATATGTTTCAAGGAATTTATACATTTCTTCTAGGTTGTGTGGTTTGTTAGCATATAATTTTTCACAATATTATCTTGCAATCCTTTGTATTTCTGTGATGTCAGTTATTATTTCTCCTCTTTCTTTCTGATTTTGTTTTGTGTCCTCTCTCTCTCTCTCTCTCTTTTTAAATGAGTCTAGCTAAAGGTTTATCAATTTTGTTGATCTTTTCAAAGAATCAGCTCCTGGTTTCATTGATGTTAATTTGTGGGGGTGTTGTTGTTGTTAGTTTCTATATCATTTATTTCTGCTCTAATCTTTATTATTTCCTTCCTTCAGCTGGTTTAGGGTTTTGTTTGTGTTTCTTTTTCTAGATCCTTTAGGTGTAAGTTTACATTGCTTATTTAAGATTTTTCCTGCTTCTTTACTTAGGCCTGTATTGCTATAAACTTCCCTCCTAGGACCATTTTTGCTGCATTCCAAAGATTTTGGACCATTGTGTTTTAATTTTCATTTGTCTCCCTGTATTTTTTTATTTCCTTTTTGATTTCTTGATTGACCCATTCATTATTTAGTAGCATGTTATTTAACTTCCATGTATCTGTGCTCTTTCCAGATTTCTTCTTGTGGTTGATTTCTAGTTTCGTATCGTTGTGGTTGGAGAAGGTTGCACGATATACCTTAGATCTCTTTGAATTTGTTGAGACTTGTTTTGTGGCCTAATATGTGATCTATTCTGAAGGATGTTCCATGTACTCTTGGAAAAGAATGTGTATTCTGTTTTAGTATGGAATGTTCTAAATATACTTGTTAGATCCATGTGGTCTAAAGTGTTATTCCAAACCACTGTTTCCTTGTTGATTTTCTGTGTGGATGATTTACCCATTGTTGTAAGTGGGGTGTTAAAGTTCCCTCCCTATTCTTGTATTACTATCGATTACTTCCTTTATGTTCATTATTAGCTGCTTTATGTATATGGGTACTCCCATGTTGGATGCATAAATACTTAAAATTGTTATATCTTCTTGTTGGATTGTTTCATTTATGATTATATGGTATCCTTCTTTGTCTCTTATTACAGTCTTTATTTTAAAGTCCATTTTGTCTGATGTAAGTATTGTTACTGCAGCTTTCTTTTCACTTCTATTTGCATAATAGATACTTTTCCATCCCTTCTATCTTCATGTCTCTTTGGGTCTGAAATGAGTCTCGTGTAAGCAACATATCAATGGGTCTTGCTTTTTTATCATTTAGTCACCCTATGTCTTTTGATTGGAGCATTTAGTCCATTTACATTCAAAGTAATTATTGATAGGTATGTACTTACTGCCATTTTGTTACTTGTTTTATGGTTGTTTTTGTAGTTTTTCTCTGTTCCTTTCTCCTTTTATTTCTCTCATGATTTGCTGCATTTCTTTAGTGAAATACTTGGATTCCTTTCTCTCTTTTCTTACATATTTATCACTGGTTTTTTATTTGTGGTTACCATTAGGTTTGTATATATAATATCTTATGCATGCAGCCATCTATATTAAGTTGATAGTCAAATAAGTTTGAACCCATTCTTTCCCACAAGTGAAATCCTCCACTCTTCTCAAGTCCATAAATATCTTTATGACCATTACTTTAAATTCTCTATCAGATATATTGCTTAGCTCTGTTTCATTTAGCTCTCTTGCTGTGATTTTGTCCTGTTCTTTCATTGGGGACATACTCCTCTCTCTCCTCATTTTGTCTTAACTCTGTGTCTATTTCTATGTGTTAGGAAAGTCAGCTTTTGTCTCCTGATTGAAAGTAGTGGCCTAATGAAAAAGAGATCCTATAGTGCAATGTCCCCTGTTCATCAGAACCTGGCACTTCAGAAGTATATTTATGTTATTGCATGTGCTCTACTATTGTGATTGAGCTGCATTTGCCTTCAGTCCAGTTGGCCACAATGGCCCTTTCTGTATGTTGTGGGCAAGGTGTGGTCTCTGTGCTAGTAAGGATCTAGGCCACATTGGTCTTGTCATTGGATCAGACCAGATGCCTGCCTTCAGCCTGTTTGCCCCAACTGCTTTTGCACTGAACTGCAGGGCACTCTCCCTGTCATGTCCCCTGAGAGGTGGGCAGAGCCTGCAGTCAGACCAGATGTCTGCCTCTAATCCATTGGGGTTGCAGTGACCCTCAACTATAGGGACACTGTAATTTATGCTGTAGTTTGTAGTTTGTGCTGCTACCTGTGAATTTTTTGTTGGTGTGCAGGGTTGGTAGTCAGATCTGATGTCTGTCCTCAGCCCACCATTGGAGCTGCAGTCAAACTCATGTATGTAGTTATCTTCCCCTCTCTCCAGGGCAAGAGTCACTTTGGAGTGGTGCTGGACCTTATTGGGGCTGCTTGCAGAATGAGATAGGCCAGGTACCACTTTGGAGGGACTCCTCCCAAGTGGGGCAGGTTGGAGGGAGCAGGTCCACAGGTGGGGACAGGGCATGGTGTTAGCAAACTGGGTAGTGAGTATCTACACTGGTTCCCACTGATGTCCATGTATCTAGGCTGGGGGGCAGGGGAGGGAAATGGTACCCGCCAACTCCTTTGTTCTTGGAGACATCTCCTAAAAATCTCTGTCCCTCCAGCACACATTCTGAGATAAGTAAATAAATCTTCTTGCATACCCCAGGTGCTTTCAAACTGCTGCTTCTATTCTGTGTCTTGGTGGGATTGTTTGTTATGCTGTTTCTTTAAAGGGGGAGACTCAGTTTCCTATCACCCTCTGGCTCTCCTGGAGCTGAGCCCACTGATTTTTAAAGTTCTCAGCCCCACTGCTGGTAAAAATTTGTGTAGTTAAGCCGCTCTGGGTTTCAAAGCCAAATGTTATGAGGACTCTATCCAGTGCAGGTCCCCTGTATCTCGGGTATCCCTTCTCTGTTTTTGTGGTGTTCCTCCCATTGGTGGTTAATCTTACAGATTAGTTTGGTTCCCAACCAGGACTCTACCTTCTTATCATTTTTTATGGGGCCTCCTCTCTACAATTAACTATGCAGAGTCTGTTCTGTCAGTCTTTAGTTCATTTTTCTGGGTTAGTTACACTGATGTGTCTGTAATCTAGGTGTATCATGGGATGAGGTGCACTTAAGATCCTCCTACTCTGCCATCTTTCCAGGTTCCTGTTGGGAGTTTTTTGATTACTCTTTCAATCCTCTAATTTTTTTATTGGTCTGTTCAGGCTTTCTATTTCTTCTTGACTCATTCTTGGTAGATTGTGTATTTCTAGGAATTTCTACATTTTTTCTGGGTTGTCCCAATTTGTTGGCATATAATTGTTCCTAATAGTCTTTTATGATCCTTTGTATTTTTGTGGTATCAGTTGCTGTATCTCCTCTTTCAGTTCTAAGTTTATTTGAGTCCTTTCTCTCTTTTTCTTGGTAAGTCCAGCTAAAGGTTTGTCAATTTTTATCATCTTTAAAAAAAAAAAAAAAACAACCCTTAGTCTAACTGATCTTTTCTATTGTTTTTCTTTTCCCTATTTCATTTATTTCTGCTCCATGTTACTTTTTTCCTTCTGTTAATTTTGGGCTTTATTTTTTCTTTTTTCTAGTTCCTTGAGGTATAAAGTTAAGTTTTTTTATTTTAGATTTTTCTCATTTCTTAATATAGACATTTGTCATTATAAATTTCCCTCTTAGAACTGCTTTTGCTGCCCCTCATAAGTTTTGGTATATTATATTTCTATTTTCAGTTGTCTCAAAAATTTTTTAAATTTGTGTTTTGATTTATTCTTTGACCCATTGGTTATTTAATCTCCACATTTTTGTGACTTTTCCAGTTCTCTTCTTGTTGATCTCTAGTTTTATACCATTGTGGTCAGAAGAAATGCTTGATATAATTTCAACCTTCTTAAATTTATTAAGATTTGTTTTGCAGTCTAACATATAATCTATCTTGGACAATATTCTATGTGCCCTTGAGAAGAACATGTATTCTGCTTTTGGATGAAATGTTCTGTAAAATTCTGTTAAGTCAATCCGGTCTAATGTGTTAAGTCCATTGTTTCCTTATTGATTTTCTGTTTGGATGGACATATCCGTTAATGAAAGGGAGGTTTTAAAGTCTCCTACTATTATTATATTGTTGTCTATTTCTTCCTTTGGATCTGTTAATATTTGCTTTATATATTCAGAGGCTCCTATGTTGAGTGTGTAAATATTTGCACATGTTGTATCCTCTTGTTGGATTGATCCCTTCATCATTATATAATGACCTTCTTTAAAGTATGTAAATATAGGGGCGCCTGGGTGGCTCAGTCATTAAGTGTCTGCCTTCGGCTCAGGTCACGATCCCAGGGTCCAAGATCGAGCCTGCTTCTCCCTCTCCCACTCCCCCTGTTTGTGCTCCCTCTCTCACTGTATTTCTCTCTGTCAAATAAATAAATAGAATCTTTTTTTAAAAAAAATAAAGTATGCAAATATAACTCTTTAAGGGTAAGACTAGGAGATGGGCATTTCTGCTTTCTCCATTTGCATTGAACCCTGAGGTGATAGCCATAATTGCGTCTATCAAGGGATGTGTCCTCTGGGTGATAGTTACAGAAAGCTGGGGTGCCAGACATGTACACAAGCTCCTTTCAGAGACACCAGCAACCTGGGGTGAATCACAGGGAGAGCATGAAGTTGGCACTTGCTAGCTTCCCTAGTACCTAGAGAGGACTGTAGTCAGCCCCTAGATGTGAATTAAATTAAAAGTCTGACCTTCAGGCCACAGCTTTTAAGATAAGCAAATAGGCCTCTTTTCATGCAGACTGGGCATTTAAGTCTGCTGCCTCTGTACTATGCCCTGGGGGGATCCAGTGGTTGTTCAGACATGTGTATAGTTTCCACTCTCCCTATACCTCCTCATTTTCCTCTTGTCACTGATTCCTCCTGTTGTTCTTGGTACTTTCATACCACTGTAGTCAGAGAAGATAGTTGGTAGGATTTCAGCCTTCTTAAATTTGCCAAGATTTATTTTGTGGCCTGTCATGATCTATCCTGGAGAATGTTCCATGTGCACCCGAGAAGAATGTGTGTTCTGCTGCTCTTGGATGGAATGTATATGTCTATGAACTCTGTTCTCAAGTGTGGTTCCATTCCAATGTTTTCTTGATTTTCTGTCTAGATGATCTATCCATCACGGATACTGGGATATTCAAATCTCCTGCATTATTGTATTGATGTCTACTTCTCTCTTAAGATCTGTTATTAATTGCTTAATATATTTTGGTGCTTGGGTGTTGGAAGTGTATATAGTTACAGTTGTTATATCTTCTTATGTATTGACACTTTTATCACTGTAAAATGACTTTCTTTGTTTCTTGTTACCTTTTTTTGGCTTGAAGTCCATTTTGTCTGATATAAGTATTGCTACACCTACCTTCTTTTCACTTCTGTGTACTTGGAATATCATCTTCATTTTTTCTTCCAAGATTTTATTTAAATTCAAGTTAGTTAACATATAGTGTAATATTGGTTTCAGGAGTAGAATTTAGTGATTCATCACATCTAACACCCAGTGCTCATCCCAACAAGTGCCCTCCTTAATGCCGATCACTGATATAGCCCATCCCCCGCCACCTCCCCTCCAGTAACCCTGTTTCTTCTCTATAGTTAAGACTCTCTTATGGTTTGCCTCCCTCTCTGTTTTTATCTTATTTTATTTTGCCTTCCCTTCCCCTATGTTCATCTGTTTTGTTTCTTAAGTTCCACATATGAGTGAAATCATGGTATTTGTCTTTCTCTGACTTATTTCACTTAGCATAATACACTCTAGTTCTATCCACATCGTTGCAAATGCAAGATTTCATTCTTTTGATGGCTGAGTAATAAGCCATTATAACAAATATATTTATATTAATAAATAATAAATAAATAATAATAATAAATATACTTATATATAAAATTCCATTATATATATATATTTATATAAACACATACCACATCTTCTTTATCCATTCATCAGTCAATAGACATTTGGGTTCTTTCCATAATTTGGTTATTGATACACGTGCCCCCTTTGAATCAGTATTTTTTATCCTTTGGGTAAATACCTAGTAGTGCAATTGCTGGGCTCTATTTTTAACTTTTTGAGGAATATCCATACTGTTTTCCAGAATGGCTGCAACAGTTTGCATTCAGTGTAAGAGGGTTCCCCTTTCTCTGCATCCCTACCAACATCTGTTGTTTCCTGAGTTGTTAATTTTAGCTATTCTGACAGGTATGAGGTGGTATCTCACTGTGGTTTTGATTTGTATTTCCCTGATGATGAGTGATATTAAGCATTTTTTCATGTGTCTGTTGGCCATTTGTGTGGCTTCTTTGGAGAAATGTTTGTTCATGTCTTCTGCCCATTTCTTCACTGGATTATTTTCTGGGTGTTGAGTTTTGTTAAGTTCTTTATAGATTTTGGATACTAGCCCTTTATCCGATATGTCATTTGCAAATATCTTCTCCTACTCCAAGGTTGCCTTTTAGTTTTGTATATTGTTTCCTTTGCTGTGCAGAAGTTTTTATCTTGATGAAGTACCAATAGTTTATTTTTGTTATTGTTTCCCTTGCCTCCAGAGACATGTCCAGTAAGAATTTGCTCCGGCCGAGGTCAAAGAGGTTGCTGTCTGTGTTCTTCTCTAGGATTTTGATGGTTGCCTGTCTCACATTTAGGCCTTTCATCCATTTTGAATTTACTTTTGTGTATGGTTTAAAAAATTGGTCCAGTTTCATTCTTCTGCATGTCACTGTCCACTTTTTCCCAACACCATTTGTGCTCTTCCCCTTTTATATTTTTGATGTCACAAATGATCTCTTTATGCTGTGATTTCATTACCAAGTTGTAGTAACTGTAGTTATTTTTCATGATCTTTCCCTTTCATCTTTATGCTATAGTTAAGAGTTTAATACACCATTCTAAAAAAAAAAGCATTATAGTATTCTAATTCTGACTATTTATCACCTCAATCAGAGTTTTGTATACTTTTGTTTTTTTCATTTCAGCTTGAAGAGCTACTTCCAATATTTCTTATAAGGCAGATCTAGGGGTAGTGGACTCCCTCAGCTTTTGCTTGTCTGGGAAAGCCTTTATTTCTCCTTCATATCTGAAGGATAACTTTGCTGGATAGAATATTCTTGGCTGGCAATTTTTATCTTTTAATATTTTGAATATGTCATTCCACTCTCTCCTGGGCTATAGAGCTTCTGCTGAGAAATCTGTAGATAGCCTAATGGGGATACCTTTGTAGGTTACCCTCTTTTTTTCCCCTGGCTGCCTTTCAAACTCTTTATCATTGACTTTTGGCAGTTTTAATATAATACGACATGGAGAAGGTCTTTTTGTATTGAGATAGTAAGGTGTTCTATTAGCTCATGGACTTGTAATCCAGTTCCTTCCTCAGGTTTGGGAATTTCTCACCTATTATTTCTTTAAATACACTCTCTTCTCCCTTCTCCCTTCTCCCTATCTTCCTTCTGGGATACCTACTATTCTTACGTTGACTTTTTTAATGGAGTCAGATAGTTCTTAGAGGGTTTCCTTGCTGTTTTAAAATCTTAGTTCTCTCTTCCACCTGAATCATTTGTATATTCTTGAGCTTGCTAATTCTCTCTTCTATATGATCTGCTCTATTTCCAATGCACTCTAATATATTCTTCATCTCATTATTGAATTCTTTAGCTCCAGAATTTCTGTTTGGTTCTTTTTTAGAATTTTAATGTCTTTGGTAAAATATTCCTTCTATTCTTTAATTTATTCCTGAGGTTATTGTATTACCTTTCTGAGTTTTCTTGTAGCTTGTTGAATTTCTTCATAACAGCTATTTAAAATTCTTTATCAGTTAGATCACAATATTCCCTATCTTTGAGTTCAGTTGCTGAAAAATTATTTTCTTTTTGTGATACTGTGTTACTGTGGTTTTCATGGTGTTTGATGAGAAGTGCCTCTGCCACCACATTTGTTCCATAACTCTCTTATTTTAAGCAAGGTTTTGTTTACTCTGATTCTAACAGTTCCGACAGGTTGGTAGTTAGGAATCTTCCTTTTGTTTTCCAGAAGGTGGCGCGATAGCACAAGTTTTTGGTTTCTCTTATTGACGCTGACTGGCCACTAGGGCTGGGAGCCAGTACTTTAAAAAAAAAAAAAAAAAGGGTGGCAGTGGTGGGGTGGGAGATGTATACTTAGCACTTGGCATTTTGGGTGCCCACAATCCTGTAGGGGGATCCTCAAGTTAAGAAAGGATTATATCCCAGATTATGTGTGCTGTCCTCTTGCCTCCTGGGGCAGACAGCCAGAGATACTTTTCTTCACTTCTTTTGCCTACTTCTCTTTCCTTTCCCTCCCCCCAGTCACAGCCATCTCTCCTCAGAGAGAACAACTGGTCCCTCCAGTGGCAGCCCCCATGTGACAAGGCGCCCTCCCCTCCCCCCCCACACACACACTCACCACCTTCACCTTCCACCTCCTGTACCAGGAACAATTGTGCTGGCTTGCTGCCAGAGGGCTGCCACGGACTCCATTGCCACTTCCCTTGCTCCACTACCTTTCCCACAGTCTAATCCACCCACTTTGGGGTGCACAGATGGATGGATCTCACAGGTGTCCTGGTATGCTGTACACATGTGATTTTGGGGGTTTTTGGTTGTTTTTTCTTTGTTTGTTTTGGTTATGGATATCTGATTAGTTGTAAATCAAAGGGGAGGGAAAAGGGGAACAACTCACACTACCATGCTGCTGATGTTATTCTCCCTCTCTGAGCATCTTTAGAATAATTATTTTGAAGTCTTTGTCAGGCAGTTCATGTATCTCCATTTCTTTGGGGTCAGCTACTGGAAGTTTATTGTGTTCCTTTGGTATTGTCACGATTCCGTGATTCTTTGTGATCTCTGTAGCCTTGTGTAGGTACAAGGTAGGTACCTTGTGTATCTGTGTATTTGAAGATGCAGTCACTTCTTCTAGAATTTATGGACTGACTTTGGTTAAGAAGGACTTTCCCTTGTGGGTGGGGACATGATGGAACATGTTATGATTCTAGGTTTAGTGGTGCCAGGTGCCAAGTACAGGGACATGTAGTGGCTTGGGATCTGGGGAGGCATGATGGCTCTTTGGCTCAGGCTGCTGGGGTCCACAGCATTGAGAACTATGTGGTCTAGTTGGCTAGTGTTGTGGGATGCCTGTAATGGCTGCAAGGTCTATTGGGCCCCTCACTAGCACCTCCAGGTCCAGTGGTTAGGGACAAGGGCAGGCAGTGCTAATGGCTGGAGATTGTAGTGTGCACACATTCAGCTACAGGAGGCAGCTGTAGGTACCTATATAGTGGCAGTGGCCTGTTGCAGACACACACATAGTGGTGGGAGCCAGGCCAGCAAAAAGGGCCAGAGCCAACCAACTGCAGGCACACTGGCAGCTACGGGAGTCCTGGCTATTGGTGTGCACTACTGTGGCTGCTGGGTCTTACCATGAACACACAGCATTGGAGGCTGGTGTTGGGAGTCATACTGGGGGCATGCAGGAGGAACTAGTTGCAGATGAGCCCCATGATACAGGCCAGTGACAGGAAACAGGGTCAGTGCGTACTTCTGGGGTTGCAAGATCTTGCTATGCATGTACGTGTATCAGTGGAGGCTGATGACAGGGGTCGGGCTGTCAGCATGCTGGTGCACAGTTGGAGGGGCTAGTACTGAGTGTGTACACATCGATGGTGCACAACTGTAGGACCTAGGCTGGTGTCTTGCACTAACGCAGCTGCAGAAGACTGAGCTGGCTGCCAGTGTGGATCCTGGAGTCTGGCAAGGGTTGGGGGTCAGGAGGAAGCTGGGAGGGTCTCAGACAGCTGATGTCTGTGACATGAATACCTATGGGATAAAAACTGGTAAAATCTGGGGTAAAAACTGGTAAAATCTGGAGGGAGTCCACAGTGGCTGTGCTGGCCATTGGTTTCTTCACATCTGCCAAGAGTTCATTAAAAACTGCAGTTGCTCCTGATGCATGGCTGATACTGATACTCTGCTTTTCCTCCATGTTCCTTGCTGTCTCTATACATCTCAGTTTTGCTGATCTCTGGGTACGGTAAAATTGAAGTGGGTCCTTCATCTCACCAAAAAGCTGGAGAAGCTGATTGTTCACTCCACTTTCCCTTTCCCAGCAAGGGGAACTGTTTCCATCTGGAGAGCCCCCTCCTGGTGCTGAGCAATGAAAGCCTGGGGGATGGGATGATACAGGCAAAATTAAGCTATTTTTCCTTTCTGGTTTATGCTCTTATTCACCAATTTTCTGCTCCACTGTGTTGCTGAAGTTTCTTATGTGGACTCCACATCTTTCCCAGAACTGTTTTTGTTCTTGAATAGCTGTCTAACTGTTGATCTTTGTTGGGGGGATGGAACCGGGGTCTCCTACACCACCACTGTGGTGACATCATCCAGGCCTTACTTTTAAAAATGCTTTTCAGTGGAAGAAAATCTATTCAGTTGAAGAAAATTTTATAAAGAAAAATAAACTGGTTGCTCAGAATATTCTTCATAGTTTTTCTAAAACCCAATTTGATCCATTCAAATTATGCACCTCCTACCTCCCACCCCCAACACACACCCTATTCAGAATGCTTGCCACTTTGTACAAAGTCCTGCAAAAGAGATGAACTTGGCCCAGGAGTAGCCAGTGTAGAAGAAGAGATGGAAGAAAATGCAGCTTTGCTTGGAGAGGTGCTCTGCCTGCTGCCTACTCTAAATTCCTGCAACTCCCACAATTTGGAACTTTATAGAGGTTAAAAGCTAATTTCTTTTTTTTTTTAAGATTTTATTTTATTTATTTGAGACAGAGAGAGAGAGGGAGCATACAAGAGGGGGTAGAGTGAGAGGGAGAAGCAGACTCCCTGCCGAGCAGGGAGCCTGATGTGGGACACAATCCCAGGACTCCGGGATCATGACCTGAGCCGAAGGCAGTCGCTTAACCAACTGAGCCACCCAGGCGCCCTAAAAGCTAATTTCTATTATTGATGCAGAAAGTTATCTAAGGGCAAGAAAAGAACAGCTTTAACAGGAGACAAGATTAGGACCCCAGGCCTTTCTCATGCAATTTCCCTTAGAAATTCTCTATCAGAGAGAAGAGGAGAGGGAGGACTACCAGAAAAAGAAGTGATTAAATCTGGTGTCTTCCCACAGGAGGCTACTGACTGAAAGTGCTCTAAGGCAGTGGCCATGATTAGCTTAGAGCTAAGGGAAAGAACAGAGCATACAGGCCCTACAGGTTAAAAAAATTCTTCAGACTTAAATACTATGTCAAAATAAGTCTTTGACTATGGTTAGTCATGCATGGGATTGACAAAAAGCCTCCTAAGGAAGTTGGTGGAAGCTTCAAAGAAATGCCAGGCCTGGCTGTCCAAAAGCCAATGACTGACTGTTCAGCCCCAAAGGCAATCCCAGGACTCCTGAATCCACATCAGTAGGAGGTGAGCTACGAAATCTGTGTAGGAATGGAATGTTCTCCAACGACCAAATAAGACGTGGCCATTGAGGATAAAGAAAGATTTTCCAAGAGGACAGAACAGGAATGACAAACAGATGGTTCAGCCATGAGCTGATTGATTCCACTGTCCCTATAGAGAGTCTTCACCATTCCTGCCCAATAGGATTGTGTGTGTGCTGTGGACCACTGACAGCTCCAGGTTTCATGTTTATATTGTAGTCCTTCTGCTGCTTCTCCACACATCATAGACAGGGAACATGGAAGGTAGATTAACCACGGGGGGAGCCACACATGAACCTGACAGGGAGAGATAAAAATCACTCAAACTGAAGCAAGAACTGGATGAAATCTTGGGGGAAGTAATGACCCCTCCAAATGAAGAGATACTTGATGGAAAGAAAAGTATGGGTATTGGAAACTTAGAGAGGTGAACTGTAGCAGATTATATTAACCAGGATCCCCTGCAAAAAGCAAACTAGCTATTTTAAACAAAAGTATTTAATACAAGGAATTAGAAACTTTAAAAATTTTAGGTAGAGTTGAAGGGTTAAGTTCCAGGCCAAACCTGCAAAAATAATTCCCAGAACAGCTTTGCAGAACTAGCCACTGGCAGAGACGTCATTTCTGCCACCAGCAGGAGACCATCATTGGGACTCTTGGCTTCAGGAGCAGATGCCAAGGATCAGGTGGCTCTGCCATCACCACCACTGCTAGCTTCAGAGCTCTGCTGAATCTCTGAAATGAGCCTGCTCTATAACAGGTCTACCACTACCAAGGAAGCTAGCAACTTGCCACTAAAATGCTGACATAGAAAAAGCCAGTGCTTTGCTGCCTGACTGTGCTTGCTAGAAGAAAGGGTCAAAAGAAACAACAGAATGGATTTCACCTCATTCACTTCTACCTCCCAAATCTTGCATAAGTGCATCTGATTAGCAAAAGCTAAATAATGTAGGATCCCAGTTGGAAAAAGTTGTTTTTACCTCTCTAGTTAGTCTCTGCAATACAAAATGGTACACTGAAAGGTGGGAGGAATGAATATTTAGAGAGCCAGTTTACCTTATCCACCATGCAGGTACTATAGGTTGGCTTGCTTCACATTAATTCCCAACCCTCTTCCCTTTTGCCTTCCTCTATAATAAAGCCTGGAAAGATAAATGCTCTATCAATTCCCAGTCTCTCTCATAACTGGAGGTGCCCTTGTGAAACAGTTCAAACCAATAAGATGTAAGCAGAAGTTTGCTAAGCAGATTTGGGGAAGTATTGCTTTCCCCTTAAAGGAAATAAAATAGCTGATAAGGCTTTTTTCCTTCCCTTTTCTTCCTTCCTAAAATGGGAATGGGGTGCCTGGAGATACGACTATCTATTGACCATAAGAGTGAAAGCTAACAAACTAAGAATGATAGAGCAGAGAGAGAAAAAGCCCAAGTCCTTGATTACATTGAGCAGCTATACATGCCATGGATTATCTACCTTAAATTTCATGTTATATGAGAAAAATAAACCCCTATTTGTTTAAGCTATAGTTAGGTTTTCAAACACTTGCAGCCAAACATTCCTTTAAAAAAAAAAAAAGATTTTATTTATTTGTCAGAGAGAGAGTACAGGCAGGGGCAGCAGAAGGCAGAGGGAGAAGCAGGCTCCCCACGGAGCAGGGAACCAAATGCGGGACTCGATCCCAGGACCCTGAGATCATGACCTGAGCCAAAGGCAGACACTTAACCGACTGAGCCACACAGGCTTCCTGCAGCCAAACATTCCTAAGTGATAAACACTTTTTTGTCATAGAATGGTTGTGAAATGACATGATATACTTTATGTATGTAATTTCCTTCACTGTAGATATTCCACCTACCTGGAATTAAAGCCCAGATGGAAAGAGTGTGATAGAAACACCCAGAAAGCTTTCGGGAATCCCAGCCAAGGGAACTGTAGAGCTCTTAGAGTGGACCCAAGTTCAGGGAGTTTGGCCAGGATGCTAAGAAACTCACCACCTGGGTGGTAAAAGAGCCATGCCTGGACAAGTGTGTAGGCAGATGGGCCTAAGAAGCACTTGGCAGAGTCTCATACTCCAGGGGGGGTTCCAGAAGGCACAAAAAGCTCCTGAGCTTCCAATGGAGGTGAAAAAGTGATGAGAGCCAGAGGACACAAAAAAGCTTGGATTGGGGTTCAAAAGGACCCCCAAGATCAGGGCAGGTGAGGACCAGGTGTACTTTCATGTTGTCAAAGCCTGGCATAAAAAACAAGATGCCCTTGCCCCATGCCAAATTGTCTGATGAACTCTCAGGGTAAATTAGATCACACACACACCTGGCAAGAAATTGGGTGGCCTCATATCTTAGAGTTGATTGAGTATTTACTACATTTTAGGCCAAACTGACTGAGTTAAAATAAAGAGGCAGTATTGAGCATTCTCTACCATCAAGAAAAATAAAATCCAAAAACTAAATTGAATTCAGTTATAGCATCTTGATCTGTAAATTTTAAACTACCATAATATTCTTTTTAAAAAAGATTTTATTTATTTATTTGAGAGAGAGAGAGAGAGTGCAGGAACAGGGACAGAGGGAGAGGGAGAAGCAGACTCCCTGCTGAGCAGGGAGCCTGACTCGGGGCTTAATCCCAGGACCCTGGGATCATGACCTGAGCTGAAGGCAGACGCTTAACCAACTGAGCCACCCAGGTGCCCCTGTAATATTCTTTATAATATGTTTTTTAGATCATATGAGGAAATGCCCCTCTGTAGCTTTTCTTTTTAGAAATGATTTGACTCTTCTGCCTTTTTCATTCAATCTGTTAAACTCTGAATTACTTTGTCAAATTTCCCAAAAGTCCCTGGAGAAGTTCTGATTACTATATATAAATCTATATTGTAATTGGGGGAAAAAAACAAAAAATTTAATCTGTTATAGTTGAAGCCAAAGAAAAAGGTAAATACATAAAGTCAATCCCATTATTCTTTCTATCCATGAGGAGAAAACATTTGTTTCTCAGTTACTGGATTCAAACCAGTGGGGCCCTGGGACTCTTACAGGAGTTTGGTTTCTGGAAACCAGGGCTGGCATTAGGAATAGGGCAGAGTTGATCTGAAGCTTTGGGGACATGAAACAAATAGAAAAGCAAGAACAGTATTCAGGGAACAAGTCAGACCTGGGAATCCATAAAGTAGACCCAGCCTCACATCTGACAGGAACTGTGTAGAAAGGCAACATCCAGTGCAACTGGAATGAGAAATGAAACAAGTTCATGAGGGCAATTAGAAGGAAGTTTGGTTCCCTGCAGTGGTGAGGCTGAGTAGCAGGCCTTTATGGAGCTTTGCCTGTGTTTGGGGAAGTTTTTTACAGGAACCAAGTTTGTTGAGACAGGAGGAAGGAAGGACTTTTCAAATAAGGCTTTTGATAGAAGTTACAGATAAATGGTGGGAAAGTGTTCTCTTTTCATCAGAACTCTGATCTGCTCTCCTCTGTTTCCATCCGTTCCCTTCTGCCTGGCCCATTAGCTTAAGTATCTGCCTGATACTTTGATTTGGTACTATCCCTAGCCTCCTTGATTTTGATTTTCTTTTGTCCCTGGCCTCCTTTTGATCACCTCCTTTAGTCTGCAGCTCAAAGCCCAGTTCTGCTTTCACCCTGAGCCTGTGTCCTTAGCATCCTGTGTCTCTTCCTCCACCTTTTATTCCCTAAGTCCCCTTCACCATTAAGCAGCACATTTTTTTGTGGGCTTATACTGACTAAAACTGAGGACATCTGGTTATATGCCCCAAAGATTTTAAAAACAGGTGTTCAAACAAAGGTTGTATGCAAATACTCATACAGTATTACTCAAGAGCCAAAAAAGTGGGAACAACTCAAATGTCCATTAACTGAAGAATGAATAAACAAAATGTGGAATATATAGTCATATCTCATTAATCAAGGTAATTATGTTGTGTAAAGTCACCAGGAACACTGAATTAGTGAATATTAAACTATTGCTCCTAGAGGAAATACAGGGTTAGGTTTCTACAAGCCTCTGGTTACAACATTTTCATCAACTATTTAATGCATAACCTTCTTAAGTATGTTTTTGTTTAAAGACCCTTTAAGAGGGATGCCTGGGTGGCTCAGTTGGTTAAGCATCTGCCTTTGGCTCAGGTCATGATCCCAGGATCCTGGGATTGAGTCCCACATTGGGCTTCTTGCTCAGGGGGAAGCCTGCTTCTCTCTCTTCCTGCCACTCCCCCTGTTTGTGCTCTGTCTCTCTCTCTGACAAATAAAGAAAGAAAATCTTAAAAAAGATTTTTTTTTTAAAAAGAAAACATTTTGTTACATGAAAGAAGCCAGACACAAAAGACCACATATTGTATGATTCCATTTATATGAAATATCCCGAAAAAGTAAACCCATAAAGACGGAAATCAGATTAGTGGTTGCCTTGGGCTGGGAAAGGAATGGGAAATATATGTAAGTGCTTAGTGGGTACAAGGTTTCCTTCAGGAGTGATGAATATGTTCTGGAACTAGGTAGATGGTGATGGTTGCACAACCCTGAGAATGTACTAAATGTCAATGAATTGTACAGGTTAAAATACAGATTTTATGTTATGTCCATTTTACCACAATTTTAAAAATTAGAAAATCTTAGACTCTCAAGGAAATAAAAATAAGCCCTCTTGTTTAGAAGGCCATGTGTTTGGTAGACTTCTTTAAACAAGAGAAAATACCGTGGTTTGCATGTTTTCTATGCCAAATATTACTATGCCAGCATCTTCAAATATATGTTCATTATTCACATGCTCTAATTTATATGGAAATTATAAGCTCATGAAAGTAATGCTTTTCATAAAAACAAAACAAAACTGAGAGCATAGCTTTATAGTGAACTCAGTTTTTTCTTTGTATGTCCAAGACAAGCTGTACAAGTATTGAGCTTTTTGTAGATCTAATCATGAAGTCTAGAATCTGCAGGAATGGCTGGACAAACAAGGTTCCCAACATATTACTCCAAATAGGCTTCTTCCCTTGGATGGGTCAATTCAAGGTCAAGGCCACCAGGAAGAAATGGACAGCAATTACTCCATGTCTTGCTTAGTTGGACCCCTATAATGTAGAGATTGAACACGTTGCTGCTGTAGTTGACTCCTTTCTAATGGAATCTGAAGAGTAAAGCCAAGCCTTTTGACTGGAAAAATGGTGATCCCACCTCCCCCTCAGATGGACTGAGGGAATACCCATAGACAAAGCCAGAACTGCTTCATTTGAGCATGGGAACCTTGAACCTGAAGCTTTTACATCACACCAGAGCACAATGAAGATTGTCTAACTGAACAAGCGTTGGCTTAAGGCATTGCATTATAGATGCATAGTGAGAACTAGGATTTCCTGTTCCACTAGTGCTTGGAGATTATGTTAGTCTGGGAAACAGGTGCCAAGCTAGGATTAAATATGTGAGGATTTTATCAGGAGGGGCCACCTGTGAAAGAAAATGAGGAGGAAGCCTAACAAGACGACAGGAGCCATCAGTTCATGAAACAAGTCTGACCCCAGGAGGGTGAAAGCGTCTGACTGCCATAGTGTAAGAAAGGTTTGGGAGTCCCTAAACCAAAGTACTCATCAGAAGACTCCTATGTCTCCTGGAAGTGGGCCTTCCTTAGTATCCCTGCAGCACTCTGTCATTGACTGGAAGCAGCTGGTGGGAAGCATGGCCTTGGAACAAATGTGATGATGGATTTTGGAGCAGAGGAGCTCTCCATCAGTTACAGCCCTGGTAGCTGGTGGCCTGGTAGGCACGTTCTCATGGCAGCCCCACAGGTGGGAGAGGCGCAAGCCAGCAGATGGAAGAGGATCCTAACTGCCCTCCTGGTCACTCTGAGGACTACTCTAGTCTGTCTAACCATCTCAAGGCTGGTCCTGCGTGAGGACAGAATTAAGAGGTCCAGTTGTGCAGTAGGCTTTGCCTCTTTCACTCCCTTCTCTGCATAACACTTTATGCATTTATTAACCAATTAACCCTGCCTGTTAATTAGTTCCTCAAGAGCAATAACATTTTAGCCTTTCTTTCCCCCTCTCCTGTTCTCTAGTCCTCTTTTCTACCTCTTACACAACTTTCCCTTTCATTTCACACTTTTGCCTTTGATGTGCCCACATTACCCCAGGTAATAAGAAGTTGCTGACTCTTGTTTACAGTGTTAACTAGGTCCAAAGGTGAGTGTGATTTTAACCTCGGGTACCATTTCTGACCAGATCCCAAGACCTTGACGTAGGTTGATAAAGGGCAGATTGGAACATGGTCTCCAGCAACTGTAGGCTCTTATCATTTATGTTCTCCATCTCACTTTCTCTTTTATTCTCTTCTTTTTTATTTATTTCACTTTTTACACCATGTCCCCTCCATCCTTCCCCCTGCACACACTCAGCCTTGGGCACTCACATTCCTGTAATTTTCCTGCTGCATTGTGATTTTGCTGCCTCTGTAGCTTCTCCCATGGAACCAGACCTGGCTTTCAAGAGGGCAGGAGGGAAAAACCCAGAAGCCACCTTTCCCAGTATACTTGGTCCTAGCACTTACAGCTCCCTACACTAGATCGCTGGATCCCACCTTCCCTAGGTCCTAAATATGCAAGGTCCATGTAAAGTCTCTATGTTGGGCAGGCATTGGGTTGGGAGAAAGAAGAAAAGGGGCCATGTGGCATGTTGGGTGCACTGGGCATCTGCAGCAGAACTGAGGAGAAGATTGGCATTCTGAAAGAGCTTTCTAGGGCTCAGGATTCATAAAACTGTGTCAAGTTAGGGCCTTTGAAAAACTACGTTCCTGCGGGTGGTAGCAATCTGCTCCTGCCCTATGCACATGCTCACTTACCACCATTACAGATTGTGTTCTCAGTGACTGAGTATCAGAGAAATGGGAAACTTAGAGTATCAGAACTTTAGTACCCATTTGTTATTTTTATCAAGGATACCTAACAATTATAGTCATGTCATTAATTAGTTTACTTCATTGAATCCTCATGGTAATCCTAAGAGGTGGATACCATTAGCACTTCCTTCTTACAGTTGAGGCATATGATAAAAACTTCCCTGAGTTCACACAGCTGGTAAGTAGTAGACCAGGATTCAAACTAGGGCCTCCACGTACCGTCATGCAAGCTGTGCACTGGACAACTCCTGGGATAGCTATTCACAGAGACCATGATGGATTCAGTGGAGTTGTACAGCGCAGAAGTCCTGATGAACCCAGAGTGCTTAAGCACACTGGGCCTCTGACTTAAATGCATGTAACAAGAATGTACATACTTTAAAGAATGTATTCTTTAAGGTAAAAATTAAACATCAAGGAAGAATCAGATTGCTTAGATTGCATTTAAGTGGATATTCATTGTTGTGTTGTGTTTAGACTTTTTATTACTTTGTGCTGTACAGCCTTCAGCTGCTGTTTGTTTCCTGCCAGATTCCCTAGTTTTATCTTCTGGAGTTCCAAAGGGAAGGCGTAGAGTTCGAGAAGCCAGTATTGAAGCTTTCCCCCTAATGTTTTTTCTGGATGTGACTCTTGGGACACTGTTACACTACTTCATACCAGGAAAGAACAAGTATGTTGCCAACCTATGTACCCTGGAGAGGTTTTACCTAACAACTGCCAAGTTTGGAGCTTTTTAGATCACTGGGATCTGCCTGACATGATGCCAGCAGCAGTTTCAAATGTCTGTGCTTTCCCTCCTGGAAAGGAGAGTTAATAGAGAGCAATTAGTGTCCATAAAATTACACCAGCACTAATTTATGAGTGATACACCAAAATCAGATTTAGATCTAACTCCGGCCTATTAGAATCTCCCAGAAAATAAGTAAAGATAAAAGCCTAGGAATAAAACAGGAGTGTACAGAAAGGAGGAGGAAGGAATGGAGGAAAGAGCCCAAACCCCTCGTTTTGCCTGGAAAGATTGTGGGGATCATAAGGTGTGTGATAAATGAATCTACAGTCCCATCCCCACCACATCCGTGGATTGCCAGCAGGGCAGGGAAGCACAGATACCTTGATCTTGAGTCCTGCCAATGAATGTATAGTTACATTATATATAAAAAGTGTTAATTTCACAGATTTTTTTTTATCAATGCCCTAAAGGTGCACATCTGGATTGTCTTCTGGGGTAGACAGCTGTTCTCTCGGAGTGGGAATAGAGAACTATGAATGGTTCTTTAGTTGTGCTAAAGTCAAATCTAGAAACACCAGAACAATTTGAGCTAAAACTTTTCTGTTGGCTGTTGTACAAAAGGATTGGCTTCTTTGGGTGGAGAAATTATTTTTCTGTTAAATATTTTTAGTTGTTTTTTTTTTTTCATTTTCTTGGGGACATTGAAAGTGGACTTTTGAGGCTAGGGAATGGTGGGAGAGAGGATGCAGGAGAGGCTACCCCAGAGCCCTAGGGAGAGATGACCAGAGATAGCCAGCAACTCCCTGCAAAGGTCAGAGGTTGGGGAGGGAGGCCTGGGTTCTAGGAACAGAGATGCTCATCTGACATCTCACTTTGTATCCTGTTCTGCCCCATAATGGCCACCTATCTGTTGCTTCTCTTTTCACCAAAACACTTCAAAAATCATCTCGATTTATTTGCAGACTTGGGTGAGCACTCACTGTCTTAGGGAGAATCCAGGCTTTAGAACAAAGGGAATCAGAGAAAGGGTTCAGCATCCTGGAGAAGCAGTAATCAGGTAGAGAAAAGTGGGGATTAGGACAGAGTACAGAGAGTGTGAACACTGTCCTCAGAGACCTAAGAAACATGCAAGAAGCACTGGGATTTCTAGCTGTGCGGCAGGGGGGCCTGAGTTACTTTGCTTGAATATTAAAGGAGGGAAGCCTGGAGAACTTGAAGACCTCTTGATTTCATTAGCAGGAACCCAAAGTGGGTAGTGAAATCTTAGCTGAAGCTCTTCTCCTTGGGTTATGAAGGGACCTTGTCCTTATACATTGCCCCTCTACCTCCTCGTTCTCCCTCCTACTCTGCAAAAGACATCCAAGGAGGAAAAATGAGTTTAATACAACTCTGGAAAAAATGTGAAAGAGAAGAAGAGAAGAAGGAAACGGGGAAAACACCAGAAAGTTTCTGAACTGCTTCTGGATGTACATAATCTACCTATCCCTTGAAAAGTGGTCGGGGGGGAAGTGACCAAACCTGCAATCACTCAACTATTATTATTAAAATGTTAATGAAACATCACTTCAGTGTTCCATTTACTGAGCCAGAAGTCACTGGATTATTCGTTCAGGCTTTTCCAGTCACTTTGTTTGCAATATGAAGTGTTTGCCTACCCCCAAGACCTCTGCCAGCTTTGTCCTGCCCTAGAGGGCAAGTCAACTGCTAGCCTTCCCCATTGTGAATAAATGGGTTGTGAATGTCACTGGCCAAATTCTGAGATACAACAATGTCAGTGAGAGGCCACCCCAAAAAACTAGAAGGATAAGTTTGCTCAGGAGCCCACACATTTTTAACAGCCCTATCGAGGTGTAATTGACATACAATAAGCTGCACTTATTTAAAGTATACAATTTGTTAAGTTTCAACAGATAGATGCACCCCTGAAATCATCTCTACAATCAAGATAGGGGCCCATTTTGCTAATAAACATGTATGCATGTTTCCCGGAGATGGTTTCTTTTTAAGTCAAGTATCTCATCAAATGAAATAAACTTACTCAAATGTTTTAACAAAAAGCATCTGTATTGTGACTAAGCCCCCTCTTCTGTGGTTCTGTTGGGCTCTATCAGTGGGAAATTTGACAAGATTCTGATGTTGATTTCCTTGATTCTCAAGCAGAGAACATCTGTGGAACGTGGAAAGTGTAGACACGTCTATGTGGGGTAGGAGTCACACTAGGGTTCCAACATGCTCAGCGTAGGCTCTCACAATGTTAAGCAAATGAAAGCGGTGGAATGGAAACAGGAGGAAAAGTGGAAAATGCCCCATGCTGAGCCACTTGGGCTGTAGCAGGAACTTTAAAAGGCCCAGGCAGCCAGGTGGTCACACTCGGGGAGAATCAGGCATTAGCACACAGGACTAAACTATTTCCATCCTGAAGGCCAAACGCAAAATTCAGTCCTGTGGGATCATGCAAGAAATGAATTCACTGGAACAGTAGGGAAGTTTGAAAAGGAATAAAACATTTCTTTCAAACTGGAGTTTTAAACATACATAGGAAACCAATTCCATGTTTCCAGTCACACATCTTTGCTTTCAGAGCTTCTCTCTGACATACAGCAACTGGCCTTAGCAAAGAGAAATGAAAACACAGCAGGCACTGAAATCAGCCTTCAAAATCCTAACTCCTTCCTGCTGTACAGCTCAAACACTCTATTTGAATTTGCAGTTATTTGAGCTTTTGCATTTTAGAAGGGTATCGCCAGACAGAGGAAAGAAAGGCATTTCATTTTCAAGGAATAAAAATGTTTGAAGTGTTCTATTACTCATTTGAATAGCATTAACATTCAGGAGGGATTTATGTAAAGGTCCTTAGTATCTAAAATTATGTCTTCATTTTGGAACACAGAAGCTTCAGTGTAAATGTCCTACCCTGAATTTCTTAGAGTGACAATCACTGTGGCAACACCACCACATGTTATGCAGATGTCTGCCCAAAACCAGTTGACTTTAAATTACAATTTTTAAAAGATTTGGCTTGGACACATAGGAAATAACACCACTAAACCATAAAATTTCCATTCATACCGTGGGTCCTTGGTAAAGGCTACACAGGGGTTTGCCTCCCTGTATAGAGAGGGCTCTACCTTTCCTATCACATCAAACTTATGTAGAGAATTGTCTGTGTGTACTTCCTCTGCATCCTCTCCTAAGCCCCTATCCCATATCTTTATAATCTATGTCTGCCAGCAGCATGCTACTAAATTGTTCTCACCAAATCACCGTAACCTCCTAGATGCCAAATCCAATAGTTTATTTGTAGTCTTCATCCTTCTTGAGCTTTCAGCAGCATTTGTACAGTTCACCACTGCTATGAGTTGAATTGTGTCCCCCTCCCAAACTTTATATGTTGAAATTTTAACCCCCAGTATCTTTCCATGTGATCTTATTTGGAAAGTGGGGTCATTGCAGATGTAATTAGTTTAAAATGAGATCATACTGGAGTAGAGTGCACCCCTAATTCAGTATGACTGGTGTTGTTATAAAAAGGGGAAATTTGGAAACAGACATACAAAGAGGGAAGACTATAGGAAGAAATACAGGAAGATACAGAGAGAATGCCCTGTGAAGATGGAGTTTGGGGGTGATGCCAAAGATTGCCAACAAAGTACTAGAAGGTCTAAGAGAGGCATGGAACAGATTCTTCCTCACAACCCCAGAAGGAACCAACACTGCCAAAACCTTCATCTCAGACTTCTAACCTCCAGAAGTGAGACAATAAATTGTTGTTTAAGCTACCCAGTCTGTGGTACTTTGTACAGTAGCCCTAGGAAGCCAATAAAACCACCATTCCCTGAAATCTTCTTATTCCAGGGCTTCTGATAGAGCACTCTCCTTGAGGTTCCTCCATCTCTCTGATCAACTATTTCTTCTCCATCTATTTCACTTCCTCTATCTACTCCCTAAATGTCTGTGTTTCCTAGAATTCCATCTTCATCCTCTCCATGGAGAGGCCGTATAGTAAAATCACAAGTTCTGGAGTCAGCTTTCCTTACTGGGTGACCTTGGGCATGTGTTTGATCACCCCACCTGCAAACCAGTAGTTCCTACTTTAGAGAGTTGTCCTAAGGAGTAAACTGTTTCATATATATTAAGTGCTGAACATGTAAGTCCTCTATAAACATTTGCTATAATTATTATCTTTTCTCCTTCCACACCTCCTCTTTCATAATCTCAGTTTCTATTTTTGTAGTGGATGTTTCTTATTCCTTTTGGCCACACTGAACATTTAACCTTCTTCCCACTGTAAAAAATCCTGCCTCCTACTATGTAGGCCATATTGAGAGTCATGTTCCTAGCCTCTCTTGCACCTAGGACATAGGCATTTCAATTATACCCTCACCTGACTGAGTTGGGAGCCAGTGAAGGAAGAAGGAGCCTCTCATGGAGCCCTTCTGGCAAAGATGGAAACAGCATCTCCAGGATCCAGAGGCAGCTGTGACAGAGGTTGATGATAGTGTCTAATGGCACATGTTGGCAGTGTTGGTGGTATGAGCTGCAGAGGCAGGGCCCAGCCCTGCAATGTGATTTGGAAATTGTTTCTCATCATAAGTCTCTAAGCCTGGTATTTCATTGTTCTAGAGATTCTGTGAGCTACCTATTATCTCTAATTATTTTCCTGTTTAACCAGGGTTGGTATCTGTTGTTTGTAATCAAGAACCCTGATAGATAAAACTTCCCTTGCAATGATCATATATTTTGATGATTCCCAACCCTAAATCTTCAGCCTCTACTTCTCACTTGGAATTCCACCTGGACTTCTCCAGCTATATATTCTAAAAATGACCTTGAGATAAACATGTGCATAACCAAATGTAATAATTTAATGATCTCAAATTCCTGGAAACTTATTTTATCACTTAATGGGATTACCAGATCCTCAAATGACCCTCAACTTCGGTTAGGTATGGGGTGGGTATTGATATAGGGGCCAATGCCTTACCAACTTCCCAAACTAGGAAGAAAAAAGGTTTCTGTTGAAAATATGAAAACAAAAACAAAACAATAAATGCATGAACTCAACATCAGTTAACAAATTAAAATATTCCAGGGGTATCTGGCTGGCTCAGTCAATAGAGTATGTGACTCTTGATCTTGGGATATGAGTTTGAGCCCCACATTGGGAGCAGAGTTCACTTAAAAAAAAAAAAAGAGTATACCTGAAATTAATATTACATTGTATGTTAAGTAACTGGAACTTAAATAAAAACTAAAAGAAAACTAAAAATGAAAAAAACCCACCACATTCCAGTTCTAGTTGTTCCATAATAGCAGAAGAGTTACAAATATTTTTTTATCAGAATATAAGGTAAAAGCTCATCATTACAACACTCAATTAATCTGTAATCCCCCTCCAACTGTTTTAGTCACACAACAACCAACTTAGAAATCTGAATAACTCTGGATTCTAATCAAGTCTTATAAATCCCACCTTCAAAAATCTTAAAACCACCCACGTTCACCTCTTAGTCCTTTCTCCATTTCTTTTGGTTTTTCTGTTGGTTTAATCATCTCTAGTTTGTCATATGCAATTTCCACCTTATAGGAGATTGTATTTCTTTTTATTGCCTATCCCTCAATCTCGGCCAGGCTGGGAGCCCACCTACACCAGTGTTCACTATTGCTCTTTTCTCTTACTTTCCCTACCAGCGATCTATATCTAGTCTTAAGATAGGGAAGGAGAACATTGTGTAACTTGCATACATTGTGTAACTTGTTTTATAAGGTAATGTAGTTTCCAAATATTTGTTTCAAGTCTGGACCAGAGTTTATGAAGAACTTGGCATCTTTGCTCTCTAATTCCTCTATAATAACCTCCCCCAATAGTGATCCCATGTAGCTGCCAAGGTTGGGTGAGGGAAGGAGACAGGGCACAGGGAACCTATCATTTATTCATTAAAAATATTATCTCACTACATATAAGATGCTCTCCAGAATCTCTCATCTGCAGAAATTATATGTGTGAAAGAATCCTGGGAAAGCAGCCAACAGATTGTTGAGAAAATGACCAAATGGAAGCACGTATGACATGGAATAGTCAGTGGGGTGTTCACCTTAGGGTATATAGTGGCCAGTGAGCCTTTGGTCTCTCAACAACAGCATTTGCGGGGAAAGGTTTTAGAGCCATTTGGAGTAGGATAAATAGCACTGTTTTTGGACTCATGAAGGGAGCTAACATGGATTGGGATCTACTGTTGAGATTCAATTCTCCATGAATATTTTCACATTTCTACACTATCTGGACTTCCTGAACAAAGAGCACCACCAAACTCCGTTAAAGGATGATTTAATGGCAACAAACCTAGGGAATTAGAAAGTATTGCTCTGGAAAGATTTAGAGATTTCTTTTCACTGGAGCCATGTGCCCCTCCTTCCTGGAAACATTTGCTTATATTCCAGAGTAAAGATATGGTATCTCTCTGTTTATCTCTTGATAAGAGAATGGACAGATATGCCTGAAGCCTGATAGAAGCTTCAAGTTTAATAATTTGGGGGTTCTTCTTTGGTGCAACCCTGTTGCACATGCATTATAGCATCAGGCTCTTACCATGTTGCCCTGTGGGACTTGGCACTTGGGGAACCAGTGCCCAAGTGCTCTGTGAATAATAAAGCAGTCTGTTCTCTGAATCCAGAGATCTCATGTTTCCTGTCAGAATATGAATGAATACACACACACATATTATACACATATACAGACCATGTGGCAAACCTACCACTATCTAAAATAGTATGAACTATTCTGATCACTTCACAGATGGGAAAACTAAAGTTCGGGGAAGTAACTATTTTCCTAAGGTCAATCTGATGGGTGACAGAGCTGGGTTTCAAATCCAGCTATTTAACACTAAAGTATGTACTCTTTGTATTCTAATACTTCCCACTCTGCTATTGACTTGTGCCACAGAGGACAAGTCATTTTTCACTTTCTCCACATTTAATGTGAACGGATTAGATTATATGACTGCTAAGGTCCATTACAATTCCATCATTTTAAGATTCCGTATTTCCCCTCCTGCCTTGTTTCCAAGTTCTCCCTAAAGGCACCCTCCTCTCTCCCCTACAGTTCTACTATGCACAGCACAAACACCCTTATCTTTAAATCTTTGTCTAGGTGTTTTTTTCCACCTGGAAGTTCTCCTTATCAGCTTCCATTTGTCAAGTTCCTATTGATCTAACAAGGCACTGAGAATCATTAACAGAGTCTTGGCGATAGCTCTCCCACAGTACCCATTGTCTGCAATATTCATTTGCCCCACATTGTATTTGGCCTCTAGTACTTCACCGACCATTTTGTTTGTTTCATAGATACTTCAAAATAAAACAACAGTGTGTAGCTATTTATTTTCATGGCATCTTGCATCTAGGTTGACAACAGAAAGTCATAACAGGAAACATGCGTGTTAAAGATGAATCAAGCAGTACATGTCATAAATGATAACTATCCTTTTCTCTTGTTTAAACATCAATAAATTATAGCCCATAAGTATGTTCAGTCTGTCATTATGCCAAAGAGCATGTATTAAGTGCTACTCTTTGCCATGCATTGTTCTTGGTGCTAGGAAAACAGTCATGAACAAACAGATGTTTCAAAAAGTTTACAGTCCATTTGAGGAGGTAGGGAGGGTAGACATTAACTGAACACTTATGGTGGTAGGCAGGTTTCTAAGATGACCCCAACAATCCCCGCCTTCTGGTATCCAGACCCTTGTGTAATCCCCTCCCTTGTGTGGGGGCTGAATTTAGCAAGTTACTTCTGGAGCTCTGAATAGAATACAGCTGAAGTGGTGGGATATCATGTTTAGATTACAAAAGACTGTGAGTTCTGTCTTGCTAACTCTCGTCTCACTGGCTCTCTCTTCTCCTCTTCACTTCGACCATGTTGGGAGATTCCCTATAGGAAGGCCCATGTGGCAAGGAGCCAACTGCTCATAAAGAATTAAGACCTCAATTCAACAGTCTGTGAGAAAGCGAATCCTGCCAACAACCAGGTGAATAAGCTTAGAAGTAAATCTTCCTTAGTTGAGTCTTTAAATAAGATGACATCCCCAGCTGACACCTTAATTACAGTCTTGTGAGAGACCCTGAAGCAGAAGACTCAGCTAAGCTGTGCCCAGAGAATCCACACAAGCTGACCCATGGAAACTGTGAGGTAATAAATGTGTGTTGTTTTAAGCTACTTAGTTTTGAGGAGATTTGTTACATACATTCACATAAATGAATATGTAACTACAAATGATAAGTGCTATGAATTAAAAGAATGGAATTAGAGATTGTAATAGTGTTTCCTAGTTTAATTTTAGGTTTAGATTTCCCCCACTAGATGGAATTTAATTTTATCAAATGAATGTAGTTTAATGGTCCTTTTTAGTGATGTTAAAGAAAACATTTGCAATAATAATTTGTACTTGAATATATTCTTATGTGAAGAGCTCTCACTAAGCTCAACTACTGAACTTAAAAAAAAAATGATTCTGTGTTACTAAGGTATTATTCAAACCTCCATTTAGGCAAATAAAGCGTAGGTGGTACCATGGTCTCTAGCAGCTTCAGGCTCTCATCACTTCTTTCCTTCATCTCATTTTCTGTCTTCATTTCATGTTCCCTTCACACAATAACTCTTGGGTACTCACCTTCCTATAATCATTCTGCTGTCTATGTTGTGGCCAAAGTTGCATTTTTACAGAGATTATTAAAATGGTTGGATTATTAAAATGGAAGGATTTTCTCTACTCTTCAGAGTAAAAGAGAAGTTGGGGTCCTAGACTCCAAGAAGACCGTAAGGAATTAAGCTGGTCCTACAGTGTGGCCACAGACTAGGGGCTGAGGACGGACATGGCCATTTTGGGACACTGGCAGCTCAAGGGTTCATAGTGAGTGGTATCTTGTATATTAGATTCCTATGGCTGCTATAACACATTACCACAAACTGGATGACTTAAAATGACAGAAACGTATTCACTCACAGTTCTGTTGGCCAGAAGTCCAAAATCAAAAGGTCCTCTTTCCTAAGGCTCTAGGGGATAATCTGCACCTTGTCTCTTCCAGCTTCCAGAGGCTGCAGGTATTCCTTGGCTTGTGGCCACAATACTCCAACCTCTTTCTCCATGATTATGTTGCCTCCTCCTCTTCTTTGTGTGTCTGTCTCCCCTGTGTTTTTCAGTCTGATCTCCCTTTCTCTTGTAAGAATACATGTGGTTACATTTAGAGACCATCTAAATAATCCAGGATAAGCTCTTCCTCTCGTGACCCTTAACTTAAAGTTATATCTATAAAGACCTTCTTTTTCAAATAAGATAACATTCACAGTTTCTAGGGATTAAGATGTGTCTTTTTGGAGGGTGCCATGCAGCCCACTATATCTATTTTTATTCTGTTTTCTCGTGAGCATTGTAATTTTTTTCTGTTGTCTTGAACTTTTCAGTCATGTGTGATCAGACCTACTCTTGTTTTGGTAAAGATACTCATCCACTTGAGATGAAGATGTCAGGAGAAGTCCTGCTGAATGTTAGATAGTGAGGAAGACTGAAAGGAGAAAAAGTAGGCCAGAACAAGCCAGTCAGCTGAAATGATCACACACACACACACACACACACAAAATAATAAAATAAAATCAAATAAGAAATAAATTTACACTTTTGGAACAATGTCAGCATTTCCCAGGGATTCCCAGAAGGACTGAGATCAGAGAACCCAACAAACCACTGGACTTTATGCCACTACATAAGATAGGGGGTGCAAATTATTATTATTTGGATATTTAAAGGAAGTGTAGATCACCCCTGACTTTGGGAACTACTAAGTTACATGTATTTCCATAGTGTTTTGTTTTTATAATAAATAAGGATAAGCATTATTTTTAAAGGCTTCTTTTGACTGAAATACTTAATTTAATCAAAATATTCAATTCTATTTTAAATGATTTTCTCTTTCATAGTCTCTGCTATTTATTCTAGGCAGCTATTTTCTCTCATTACTGGATCCAAATGATCTTTCTGCATAGTCAGTACATCAAACTGATTACCCCATCACAGAAATGGAGTAGAAAAGTACATGGCTGCAAAACAGCTGACACATCCCAGGAAAGACTTTCTTAAACCACCCACTCTATCTTTTCCTAGGAATGTATTTTGACATTGAACAGAGATTATTCAGGGCAAGAATCATCTGGATCTTGGACACTCTTCCTGCGCTATTGCAGGGCAACTCTAAGCCATTTGAAACACATACTGGGTTTGTTTGTTTAAAAACCAAGTCAGGAGGCGCCTGGGTGGCTCAGTCATTAAGCATCTGCCTTCGGCTCGGGTCATAATCCCAGGGTCCTAGGATCGAGCCCCACATTGGGCTCCCTGCTCAGCGGGAAGCCTGCTTCCTCTCTCACACTCCCCTTGCTTGTGTTCCCTCTCTTGCTGTCTCTCTCTCTGTCAAATAAATAAATAAAATCTTAAAAAAAAAAAAAAAAAAAAAAAAGAAAATGAATACACTCATTTGAAAAGATATATGCACCCCTATGTTTATTGCAGCATTATTTACAATAGCCAAGATATGGAAGCAACCCAAGTGTCCATCCATAAATGAATGGGTAAAGAAAATGTGGTGTATGCATATACACACACACACACAATGGAATATTAGCCATAAAAAAGAATGAAATCTTGTCATTTGTGACAACATGGATGGACCTAGAGGGTATTATGCTAAGTGAAATAAATCAGGCAGAGAAAGACAAATACAATATGATTTCACTTATATGTGGAAGCTAAAAATAAAAACAAATGAACAAACAAACACCAAAAAGAAACAAACAGGCTCATAAATAAAGAGAATAAAATGGTGATTGTCAAAGTAGAGGGGTGTAGGGGGATGGGCAAAGTAGGTGAAGGGGATTAAAAGCTACAGTCCTGCACATATAAAATAAGTTAGGGAGAAGAAAAGTACAGCATAGCGGGGCGCCTGGGTGGCTCAGTCGTTAAGCGTCTGCCTTCGGCTCAGGTCATGATCCCAGGGTCCTGGGATCGAGCCCCGCATCGGGCTCCCTGCTCAGTGGGAAGCCTGCTTCTCCCTCTTCCACTCCCCCTGCTTGTGTTCCCTCTCTCGCTGTGTCTCTCTCTGTCAAATAAATAAATAAAATCTTTAAAAAAAAAAAAAAAAAA
>NC_138378.1:70607203-70694931 GCF_054177405.1 Leptonychotes weddellii | reverse complement strand
GCCTGGGTGGTGGCTCAGTCGTTAAGCATCTGCCTTCGGCTCAGGTCATGATCCCAGAGTCCTGGGATCAAGCCCCGCATCGGGCTCCCTGCTCAGCGGCAAGCCTGCTTCTCCCTCTCCCACTCCCCCTGCTTGTGTTCCCTCTCTCGCTGTGTCTCTCTCTGTCAAATAAATAAATAAAATCTTAAAAAAATAAAAACCAAGTCAAAATCAGAGTTATAATGTGAAGCATTTGCTCTATTCAGGCCAATGGAGATGTAGAATACTGCTCAGACCCATAGAGAGAACAGTGAGTATATTTATATTATTTCTGATAGTTCTTTTTAAGCTTTTGTCTTCTAACTCCATCATCTGTCATTTCTGGGTCTGTTTCTATCAACCGATTTTTCTCTGGGCTATGAGTTCTTTTCCCTGTGCCATTGAATGTCTAGTAATTTTTATTGGATGTCGGACTTAAATTTCACATTACTGAGTGCTAGATATTGTTTTATTCCTGTAAAGATTGTTTGACTTTGTTCTAACAGGAAGTTGTTTGAAGACTAGCTTGATCTTTTCCAAGCTTGCTTTGAAGATTTTCTTAGGATATGTCTAGAGTAACCTAATTGTAGATCAAGTTCAGCCCCTATTAACATTTGACCTATCTGGAGTCTCTACTAAACTCCCCACATATTTAGCAAGGTCTTTCCACTGGGGCTGGTAGGAACCTGATTCAGTCTTGATCCTGTGTGAGCTTTGGGAACTATTTGGCTTACAGTTTCCCAGAAATTGTTCTTTCCCAATTCTTTGCCCAGCCCCAGGGAGTTTCACCCTTTGTATGTACAGACTGATAGCCAAAGTCTCAAAAGGACCTCTATGCAGATTTCTGGGTCTGTTTCTCTGCAAAACCGCCTTTTCTCTACAATTCAGGATCCTTGTCTCCTCAATTCAGAAAGACCATCAGGCTCTGCTTGGCTTCCCTTTCCTGAGCCACTGCCAAGAGTTTGTTTCCAAAAGAAAGGACAATTATAGAGTTCATCTTGTTTTATTTCCTTCTCTTAGACATCATAGTACTGCATTGTCTATTACCCAATATCTGAAAAAGGTGTTGCATTTTTTGTCAAATTATCTCAGTGTTTTGTTTGTTCTTTTTAATGGCGGACAAGGAGTAGTACAGATCCATAGTAGTTAGTCTTTTAAGAGCCACAGTCTTACATTCAAACTCTCTTATCAGGGATTATATCCACCTGTATACTCTACATTTTGGCTGAGAACAAATGAGTCCAAGATCTATAGCTCACACTGAATCAGACTTAAGTTCTCTAAACAGGTGTTATAAACAGTTTAGCTTATAGTAAATTTGGCAAGGTTTATCTTCAGAGTCAACTGCCTTGTACTTCTGAATCCTTTTATCTTCAAGTTCCTGTAGTCTCAAAATCCTTTCTATCAAGAACTTTTTCTCAGAAAGTCTAAAACCTTTTAATAATGATTAAGCCTTAACTGAAGGAAATGAAGCTCCAGTGCTGATACATTTCAACAGATGGTGGAGACTTTGAGGCAGGCAGGAGAGACACCTGGTGGGATCCTTCTACAGAGTTGCCTATTTGTAAACCCAGAGACAGTCCTAGTTTCAAGCAAATCAACTCCTTATTTCTCTCAAATAAAAACACACCATTGCTTGAATTGAGATCTGCTTCCACTGAGGGCTTTTCTGCTTCTCAGTAAGAGTTCAAGTCCTTGAATTTCACGATTTGTGAATTACACAAATCTTGTGACTGATCTTCACCCAGAAGGTGTGCCATACAAGTTGTTGGATGCCATGTACAAAGCTCCAAAGTTTAACTAGACTCTGTGTGTGTATGTGTGTGGGTGTAAGAGAGAGAGAGTGTGTGTGTGTGTGGCAGAGGAACTTCCACTGAACTAATGTTCTGTCCTTCCAGAACTTCACAGAAGCAATTCTGCAAATGTCATACCAGTGTCCATGTGTGGAACCATTAGGGCCACTTGCATATTCAGTATTGCATTATCTGAACAAATAACCCCCTAGAATTGTAGCATTTAGCTCACTGATTGAGCCAGACTATCAGTTTAAATAATCTCTCTTTCTGTGTGGAGCTAAGGATTAAATTGACAGTTTGTACCCATGAAAAAGGTTGTTATGCCTTCAGCAATACATGGCCAGCTAATAAGCTTTTTAAAAAATCAGCCCAATGTAAGCCATGTTCCCATTGAAATCTTATTGATTCTTCAAGGCTCAGCTCAAATACCACTTCTTACAAGAAGTTGTGATGGTTCGTTTTACATGTCAAGTTGGCTAGGCTATAGTTCTGAGTTATTAAATCAAATACTAATCTAGATGTTGCATTGGAGGTAGTCTGTAGATGTGATTAACATCTATAATCAATTGACTCTAAGTAAAGGTAATGTAGGTAGACCTCATCTAATCAGTGAAGGTCTTAAGAGTAAAAATTGAAGGTGTTGGGAAAAGAGATTCTGCCTCAAGCCTGTACCCTTAACTCATATCTGAGTTGCCACCTGCCAGCCTGCCCTAGGGATCTTAGACTTGCCAGCCTCCATATTGCATGAGCCAATTCCTTAAAAGTCTTCAAATACATATATTTATAATTTATATTCTATGTGCATAGCACACATCTAATATATATATAAATATATATTAGATTCTGTTTCTCTGGAGAACCCTGACTGAAACAGAAGACTTCTATGACATCTCCAACCCAAAGCAATTTCTCCTTCCTCTGACTTAGCACTCATCATACACTACTTTTATTTTCATGAACTCATGTCTTCTCTCCCCAAATACATTAAGAGCATATATTTATAATATATCCAGGACAGACTAAGTAGCTATAATTAAGACTCAAAAGTAGAGTGGCTTTTAAAAAAATTTTTTTCCCCTCTCTTTCAGCATTTAGTAGGGTGAGCAGTCAGGTTGATAGGTAACTGTTCTCCACATGGTCAGAAAGCAACCAAGGATCCATATTGTTTTTCTGTCACTTCCATGAGTGTTGTCCTTGTCTGATCATAGTCCCAAATTTATCTCTTGGTATTTTTTAAAAAATATTTTATTTATTTGACAGAGAGGGAGAACAAGCAGGGGGAGGAGCAGAGGGAGAGGGAGAAGAAGGCTCTCTGCTGTGCAAGGAGCCTTATGTAGGGCTCAGTCCCAGAATGCTGGGATCATTACCTGAGCCAAAGGCAGATGCTTAACTGAATGAGCCACCCAGGTGCCCCTATCTCTTGGTATTTTAAGGAAATTTCCAAAGCCGTGTAATTCTTAAGTCCACTGGGCTTCTGCCAGGTCCCCACATTCCAGCTTTCAGCACAGTTGGCAAAGTATTTGAAAAGTACTTATATTGCCTTACTTCCTTACCAACAATGCTACAATTGTAATCGTTTTATCTTTCCACCCCAGAATTTGCCAACACCACTTCATTGCACCTTTCAATGCATGGAAACTATCAAAGGGAACCTGTTCCTGTCTCTCAACCTCCAGAACCATGGAGACTCTGGCAGCTAGTCGGTTGCTAAAACTGTTGGATGGTTACAAAGAAAGACCTCCAGGAAACCCTCAGACTGGCTAAGTGATTAGCACAAGAAGTATAAGCATCAATTCAAGATCCTTCTCACTTTAGTCCCCTCCCTCTTATTGTTATTTACAGCTGCTTTGGTTATATTGAGACACTTCTCCCTACACTCCAGTTATCTCCCCGAAAGCCAAGTCAGATAAATATATAAGTCATAAAAACAAAGTTAGCTATGGCCAACTCTAGTACTAAATTCACCGGCAAGGGGTTAAGTCCTAAAGGGAGTCGATAGTGGGAACCACCTCGCTTCTTCAGAATGCTTTCTGATGGAATAAAGCTGTTCACTAAGGCAGAGGTTCTCAAAGGGCTGCCCCTGGACCAGCAGCATAAGCATCACTGGGGAATTTGTTAGAAATGCAAATTCTTGGGTCCCAGCACACTCCTGCTAAATCGCAAACTTGGGGAATGGGGTCAGCAATCTGTATTTTAACAGCCCTCCCAATGACTGACTCAAACAAAAGATTGAGAACTATTGTACTGAACAGATCTGGGAAAACTCCATCCCCTTTCCATCTTGAGCAAAGGTCTTAGAGTAACACCCAAACTGGACACCCTAATACCTCAGTCCAGACCCATAGAAGAAGCCATAGCCCTTGCTGTGTCTTGGTTCTACATATCAATGTCTCAGGGAGTCTATCTAGATCACACCTACTAGTTTCCCTTCCTTACTGCCCTTGCTTCTCATTCCTGAGCCCTGCATAGCCCCTTTGCCTCTGACTTGGTTTGGGCCTTGCTAGCCAAGCCCTCTATATTAGTTGCCTTGTCTGGTTTGTCTCTTTGGTTTCTGAACCAACCTCTCCCCTGGACCCTATCTGTTTCCCCTTTGCTCCAAGCCCTGCAACTATTGGTCAGCTCTGGTCCATTCCAGACCCCACACTTTCTGGGAAAGGGAGCCAGAACGCCAAATTAACTTTTTCCTTTTTTTAAAAAAAATCAAGTTACTAGGCTGGCTAATCAGGGAAATGATTTAGATGAATGATGAAATTTAAGAAGGGCCAATGTTAAGTACTTCTGTGGAAAACAGGCAGTTCCTCAGAAAATTAGAGAGTTATTATATGACCCAGTAATTCCACTCCCAGGCATATACTGGAGAGATTTGAAAACATACTTGTATAAAGACTACAGATGTTCATTTCAGTACTATTCACAATAGCTAAAAGGTAGAAAAAAACTAAATGTTAATCAACTGATGAATGAATAAGTAAAATGTGGCATATGCACACAATGGAATATTATTCAGCCATAAAAAGGAATGAAGTACTATTATATGCAACAGCATGGATGAACCTTGAAAACATTATCCTAAGTGAAAGAAGCCAGACAGATTGTGTGATTCCATTTATGTGAAATATCCAGAATAGACAAATGCATAGATAAAGAAGGATTAGTGGTTAACAAGAGATGGGGAAAGGGGAGGATAGGGACTAACTGCTAATAGGTATGGGGTTTATTTTTTGGGGTAATGGAAATGTTCTAGAATTAGATAGTGGTGATTTCTGTACAACATAGTAAACATACTGAAGTGTACATTATTAACATGGTGAATTTTATGTTACGAGTGTTACAAGTTATGAGTGTTAAATGTTGTACTTGAGTCTCAAACATCGTTTGGATCCTATCAATTGCTGAACAGCAGTATTGGTAAAAATGACTTGGTATTTTTAGTTGGCTATAGCCTAAATGAGACAACTTTGCAATCTGACCACTGAGAAAGCTGATGTGATCTTTGATTGCAATTATAGAAGACCAGTGTTCCAATTGAGGAAGAAAGCAGTCATTGTTTCTGCTATGTTCATCAGAGTGGACCATTTCTAGGGTCTTGGGTTCAGTTCTGGGCATTTAAGAGCACTGACAAAATTCAAGAATAAAAAAGGACATCCTTATTGATGTGACAAAGTGGATAAATCTCAAAAGCATTATGGTAATTAAAGACATATTAAAGGCTACACATTGATTCATTTTTTATGACATCCTAGAAAAGACAAAACTATAGCAACAAAAATCATATGGTTGCAGGCTGTTAGGAGAAAGGATTGACTGAAAGGGGCACAACACTTTGGGGAGATGTAAATACCTTGATTGTGGAGCCTGTGATTCATTATATATTAATTTTGATACAAGGTGTGAGGTTTAGGTTTGGGCTAATTTTGTTGCCTATGGATATCCGATTGTGTTAGTGCCATTTGTTGAAAAGCCTGTCTTTCCTCCATTGAATTGCTTTTGAAACTAAAAAATTAGGTGGGCAGGGGTGCCTGGCTGGCTCAGTTGGTAGAGCATGCTACTCTTGATCTCTGGATCGTAAGTTCGAGCCCCACATTGGGCCTAGAGTTTACTTAAATAAATAAATAAAAATAAACTTTAAAAAATTGTGGGCATATTTACATGGATTTATTTCTGAGCTTTTTATTCTGTTCCACTTATATATGTGTTTGCTCCTCACCAGTACTACTTAGTCTTGATTACTGTTACTAGGTAGACATCTATATCATCTTTAAAGAGGGAGGTTTTATTTCTTCTTCTCAATCTATATGCATTTGATCTCCTTTTCTTGCCTTGTTGCACTGGTTAGAACTTTCAGTATGTTAACAGTAGAGAGAACAGACATCCTTGCCTTATCCCTGATCCTAGAGGAAAAGTGTATTAGTTTGATAGGGTTGCCATTAACAAAATAACATAGAATGGCTTAAACAACAGAATTTTATTTTCTCACATTCTGGAGGCTAGAAGTCCAAGATCAAAGTATAAGCAGGTTTGGTTTCTTTAGAGGCCTCTCTCTTTGATTTGCACATAGCTGGCCTGGCCTCTTGCTGTCTCTTCACATGGCCATCCCTCTGTGCGTGCACACCCCTGGTGTCTCTTTGAATGTCCTAATCTCCTCTGCTTATAAGGATACCTAACAGCCTTATTTTAATTTAATTAACTAATTAAAAACCCTATCTCCAAATACAGTCAAGTTATGAAGGACTGGGGATTAGGACTTCAACATATGCATTTGGGGGACATAATTCAGCCCCTAACAGAAAGCATTCTTTCACCATTGAGTATGTTAGCTGTAAATTTTTTTATTTGCCTTTTATCAAATTAAAGAAGTTTCCCTTTATTTCTATTTTCCCTGAGAGTTTTTAATCATGAATGAGTGCTGAATTTTGTCAAATGCTTTTTCTGTATCAATTAATATGATTATGTAGTTTTTCTTCCTTAGCTTGTTAATATGATAGAGTACATTGATTGATTTTCAAATATTGAGCCTCCCTTGTATCCCTGGAATAAACTCCGCTTGGTCATAGTTGGTTCAAATATTGCTGAGTGCAATTTGTTAATATTTTGTGAAGTATTTTTTCCATCTTATTCAGGAGAGATGTTGGTCTGTAGTTTCTTTTCTTTTTGTCTTTGTGTAGTTTTCTTTTCTTTTTGTCTTTGTCTAGTTTTGCTATCAGTGTAATACTAGCTTCATAAAATGAATTGAGAAGTATTTACCTCTTCTTCTAATTTCTGGAAGAGATTATGTAGAGAACTGGTGTTAATTCTTTTAAATATTTTTTAGACTCCCCTAGTAAAATTATCTAGGCTTGGAGATTTCTATTTTGGAAGCTTTTAAATTATGAATTGCATTTCCTTAATAGTTATAAGGTGATTCCAATTATCTATTTCATACTGGATGAGTTGTGGTAGTTTATATTTTTCAAGGAATTTGTTCATTTCACCTAAGTTGCCAACTTTCTGAATGTAGAGTTGTTCATAGTGTTCACTTATTATTCTTTTAATGTCTGCAGAGTCTATCATGATATCCTTGTTTTATTACTGATATTAGTAATCTGTGTCTTCTGTTTTTTCTTTGTCAGTCAAGCTAGAGATTTGTCAATTTCATTGATAGTTTCACAGAACTATTTGTTTCATTGCTTTTCTCTATTGTTTTTCTATTTTTAATTTCATTGATTTATACTCTTATGTTTACTATTCTTTCTGATTTTTATTTTCTTTTTCTAGGTTTTTGAGGTGGGAATTAAGATAATTGATTTGAGACTCTTTTTTCTAAAATATGCTATAAATTTCTAATATAGAGTTATAAATTTTCCTCTCAGCACTTTTCTCTCAGCTTCATCTGTGCCCAATGATTTTTGATATGTTTTATTTTCATTTATTTTTGTTTCCAGGTGTTTGGAGATTTTCATTACATTTTTTTTTGAAGATTTTATTTATTTGAGAGAGAGAGACAGAGAGAGCATGAGTGGCGGGAACAGGCAGAGGGAGAGGGAGAAGCAGACTTCCCGCTGAGCAGGGAGCCCAATGTGGGGCTCAATCTCAGGACCCCAAGGTCACGACCTGAGCTGAAGGCAGGTGCTTAACCAACTGAACCACCCTGATTCCCCTCATTACCTTTTTTATTTTTAATTTTAACATTTATTTATTTATTTTAGAGCATGGGGGTAGGAGTAGAGGGAGAATGGAGAGAGAATCTTAAGCAGACTCGCTGATCATGGAGCCCTACACAGGGCTTGATCCCACAACCCTGAGATCACAACCTGAGCTGAAACCAAAAGTCTGACACTTAACCAACTATGCCACCCAGGCACCCTGATTTTCATTACCTTTTAACTATTGATTTCTAATTTGATGTGGTCAGAAAACATACTCTGTATGATCTCTATTTTTCTAAATTGGGTTAGTTTTATTATAGTGCCCAGAATATAGTCTATCTTGGAAATATTCAGGGAAACTTGAAAAGAATGTGTTTTCTGCTGATGTGGGGTGGAGTGTTCTATAAATGTCAATTAGATACTGTTGTTTGATGTTGAGTTCTTCTGTATCCTCCTAATTTTACCCTGCTTTGTTTTGATTAATATTTGCATGGTATATCTTTTTCAATTTTTTTTTTTTAAACTTTCAACCTGTCTCTATCATTATATTTGAAGTGAGTTTCTTTTAGAGTGTACATAGTTGGGTCCTGTTTTTTGTTTTTTAAATTTTTAAAATTCTTTATATTTTATTATTTATTATTTATAAGTAATCTCTACCCTCAATATGGGGCTTGAACTCACAATCCCAAGATCAAGAGTCACATGCTCTATTGACTGAGCCAGCCAGGCACCCTGGATTCTGTTTTTTAATCCTCACTTCCAACCTCTTTCTTTTAATTAGTTTATCTGACCATACTCATTTAGTTTAATTATAGAAAACTATGGTTTAAGTCTGCCATTTTATTTCTGTTTTCTGTTTGTTCTGGGGGTTTTTTGTTTGTTTCTGTTTTCTTTTACCTGCCCTCCTGTGGATTAATTGAACATTTTTTAGAAAGTTATCTTATAGTTTTTTGAGTGCATCTCTGTTATAGTTTTTTAGTGCTTGCTATGGATATCATTTATATATATATGATTATATATATATCATATATATGATATATGAACATATATATGATATATATATAACTTATGCTGAAATTTTCTAATTTTTCATTTATTTCAAGCATGCTCATAATTGCTCATTGAAGCATTTTTATAATGGCTGTCTTAAAATACTTGTCAGATAATCCTAACATTTCTGTCACCTTGGTGTTGGCATCTATTAATTGTCTTTCTCATTCAATTTGAGATCTTTCTGACTCATGGTATAAGTGATTTTCAGTTGAAATCTGGACATTTTCAGTATTATGTTATGAGATTTTAAATCTTACTCTAGATCTTGCTTACATCCTTTGTTTTAACTAATTTTCTATGATATCACTCTGGCAGAGGAAGAGAGCAGTGGGGTACCACCTCTTTATTGCCAGTTGGGGATAGACATCTAGATCTCTCCCTCAGCCTATGATGATATCCAGCCAGGGTATGGGGGAGACTGCTCAATACTGCTGGGTGAAGATAGGAGTTCCAACTCCCCACTAAACCTCCATTGATATTTCCCTGGCTGGGAGAGGTAGGAGTGCCTCATTATTGCTTCCCATATGGCCTCTACTGGCACCAAGAGGGGATTAGCCTTCTTATCAGCAACACAAGTCCTCCAATAGCCCTCCTCTGACCCCACCATAACACAAAGGTGGAAGAAGGGGTGGAAGTCCAGACTCCCTATGTAATTTCTACTGATATCATGGAGATGGCCTCAAACTGCCCACCCCTGTAGGGATGAAAGTCCTGGAAACTTACTCAGTCTTTTCTGATACTACCCAATGGTGGGGTTAAGATGCCTCTTTAGAGCATGGCCTGAGTGGAATTCTAGGATCCCCACTTGGCATTTACTGGTGTGGATTAGTGGGTCCACAGGTCTTTTATGTAGCATTTGGCTGGAGTAGAGCAGTTATTGCCTGGGTGGTTTTTCTCTTGCTAGGCTACCTTTCCTTCTCTTTTGGCCAAAGAGGGCAGACTTATGTAGGAACTTTCTTTTGTCTGCAGCTGTTGACATTTCCAAGTTGTTGGCTTCTGGGATATATAAGACAAAAAGAAAACCCCAGGAACTCACCACCATGTTGTTTCTTGAGATCCTGAAGTCCCTGGCAAGTCTGCCTTCTCTCAGCTTTTCAACCTTCTTATGTTTATTTATATATCATGTCCTGGATTTTAAGTTATAGTTGTGGGGGGTGGGGAATAGAGAAAATAACATGTCCATTTTTCTGGAAGCAGAAGTCCTGAGGGGTTTTTTGGACACTTGTAGCTGAGTCCAAGTGTGGGACCACTGGACTAGGTAATGGTGAGGCCCATTCCAGCTCTGAGATACAGTGTTCTGTATTCTGGTCTTGGATCTGGGACATTAGAAGAGATCTTGCAGGTAATTATATGTTCTCCAACTTACCCAATTGATCACTAAGCCAGTTGCCATAGGATGTGCCTTCCTCCCAGACTCCCATGACTTTCTATTAAAAGGGTGAGAGTTAGGGCACCTGGGTGGTTCAGTTGTTTAAGTGTCTGCCTTTGGCTCAGGTCATGATCTCAGGGTCCTGGGATCAAGCCCTGAGTCAGGCTCCCTGCTCAGCAGGGAGTCTGCTTCTCCCTCTCTGTCTGTCCCTCCCCTTGCTTGTGCTGTCTCTTGCTCACTCTCTCTCTCAAATAAATAAATAAAATCTTTTATTAAAAAAAGGTGGCAGCTATTGCAAATGGCAGTTATCAACCTCCTTAGGCCATGTACAAAGGTGTTAAATTGGGAGTTGCTCCTCTGTATGAAAAAACTGAATTCCCCTAAACCACTTGAAACCTTACATCTCTGATTTCCCTAACAGAACGGAAGCTTAACAATCTTTTTTGAATCTTAGACTGAAATCTCCCTAATTTTAACATCCCATCTTAGTTTTTTCTCATTTGATATTTATGCCTTTTAAATAGACATTTAAAGATGAGCTCTGTTGTTGTTTCTGCTTATAAAGTCATAAAAAGAACTGTCAAAGTGGTGTTCATTATCAAAATTTTGGGTTTAATATCAATATGTATATATAGGAGAGGAAAATTCTTCTCTACCCTCTTAGGTTGTCTGGCTGGGTCTGGGCAGTAAACTGACAACAGGCAGATTAACAGGAGAAAAGGCATCCAAATTTATTCGATTGCAGGTGCTGCAGAGGGGAGGGAGCTGTGGTCATGGAAAAGGGTGAGAGAGAGAGAGGAGCACACAGGGGAATACACAAGGAGAACATTTCCCCAAAGCCACTGGCTTGGAAAATAAGAGGGGCTAAATTTCATGAGTTCTTGCAACCAGTGGGGCTTAAAGCCTGGAGTTTTTAAGGTCAGCAGACTCGGCTGGGATAGAGCCCTGAGGGCACTGCCCAACTCCTGGAGAGAAGGCAGGCAAAAAACCCCAGGACATGGGAACAGTGATTTGAAGAAGATCTGGGGCACACAGGTGGATTACTTGCTCTTCTTGGAGGCCATCCCTGAGAGTCAGTTTTCACAGTTTGCTCTCTGGGTGTAAAGAAGCTGGCTGGCGCCATTTCCCTTCCCTGCCCCTCAGCATAAACACAGAACCACCTGCCAGAAGCAGTGCAGCACCAACACTGGCTGCCTAACTTGCTTACACTAAGCCCTACCCACCCTGTGCTCTGGTGGGACTGCTCCTCTCAGTTAAGTTTGCCTCATTCCCAGTGAAGCGAGGCCCTCCCCCAGAAGACCAGCACAAACGCTTGCCTACACCATGTCTCCCAACCAGAAAGTTCTGCAGGGCCTCAGTTCCGGAGGAAGTGGTGTCAAGTCTCATTTCACAAGCAGATCAGTGCACTCCTAGTTAAACTCACCACATTCAGGCCAGGGCTCAAACATTGCCCACAGAAGGCATGGAGAGCCTCTGCAGATCACAGGCCTGATGGATAGAGCATCCAAGACATTATAGCAGAGTGTGCAAAGCACACACTGGAGACACTCTCTGAAGTGCCAGGCCCTGAGCAGTACATGATCTCTTTTTCATAAGGCCATTACTTTCAGGTGCAGGAGACATAATTGGATTTTCTAACAGAAGAAGGCAGAGACTTAGACAAAATGCCAAGACAGAGGACTTTATCCAAAATGAAAGAACAAGGCCATGGCCAAAGATCTAAGTGATACAAATATAAATAACATGCCTGATGGAGAGTTTAAAGCAATAATCATAAGAATACTCACTGGGCTTGAGAAAAGAATAGAAGACATCAGTGAGACCCTTATCACAGAGATAAAAAAGACAAAAGATAATCAGAGATGAAGAATGCAATAAATGAGATTGGAAACAGGCTTGATGCAATGAACAGCAGGCTGGAAAAAGCCGAGGAATGAATTAGTGATCTGGAAGACAAAATAATGGAAACTAATGAAGCTGAACAAAAGAAAGAATTATGCAACACAAGAATAGACTTAGGGAACTCAGCGACTCTATCAAATGTAATAACATTTATCTTATAGGAGTCCCAGAAGAAGAAGAAGAGAGAAAAGGAGACAGATAATTTAAGTAAAGAGATAATAGCAGAAAACTTAACTAATCTGGGGAAGGAAACAGACATTCATATCTAGGAGGCACAGAGAACTGCCATCAAAATCAATAAAAGCAGGCTAACACCAAGACATACTGTAACTAAATCTGTGAAATATAGTGACAAAGAAAAAATCTTAAAAGCGGCAAGACAAAAGTCTTTAACTTACAAGGGAAAAGCCATAAGGCTAACTGGAGATTTCTCAACAGAAACTTGGCAAGCCAGAAGGGAGTGGCATGATATATTCAACATGCTGAATGGGAAAAATCTGCAGCCAAGAATACTCTATCCAGCAAGGGTATTGTTCCAAATAGAAGGGCAGATAAAGAGTTTCCCAGACAAACGAAAACTAAAGGAGTTGATGACCACTAAACCAGCCCTATAAGAAATATTAAAGGGGACTCTTTGCAAAGGAGAGATCAAAAGTAACAAAGACAAGAAGGGGTCAGAGAAAATCACCAGAAACAATGACAAAGCAAGTAATAAAATACATATCTATCAATAATTACTTTGAATGTAAATGGACTAAACGCTTGAAGACATAGGGTGTCAGGATAGGTAAAAAAAACAAGACCCGTCTATATGCTGCCTACAAGAGACTCATTTTAGACCTAAAGACATGTGAAGATTTAAAGTGAGGAGATGGAGAAACATTTATCATGCTAATGGATAGCAAAAGAAAGCCAGAATAGCAATACTTATATTGGACATACTAGACTTTAACCACAGCCTATAACAAGAGATGAAGAAGGGGATTATATAATCATAAGTGGGACAATCCAACAAGAATATGTAACAATTGTAAATATTTATGCACTCAAAGTGGGAGTACCCAAAATGGGAGCACCCAAATATATAAAACAATAACAACATAAAGGAACTAATTGATAACACAATAATAGTAGGGGACTTAAACACCCCACTTACATCAATGAACAGATCATCTAAACAGAAAATCAATAAGGAAACAATGGCTTTGAATGACACACTGGACCAGATGGATTTAACAGTTATATTCAGAACATTCCATCCTAAAACATCAGCATACACATTCTTTTCAAGTGAACATGTAACATTCTCCAGAATAACAGATCACAAAACAAACCTCAACAAATACAAAAAGATTGAAATCACACCATGCACCTTTTCTGACCACAATGCTGTGAACGTAGAAGTCAACAACAAGAAAAAACTTGGAAAGACTACAAATACATGGAGGTTAAACAACATACTACTAAACGATGAATGGGTCAACCAGAAAATCAAAGAAGAAATTTTAAAAATACATGGAAACAAAAGAAAATGAAAACACAGTGGTCCAAAATGTTTCAGATGCAGCAAAAGAAGTCCTGAGAGGAAGTATATAGCAATATAGGTCTACCTCAAGAAGCCAGAAAAATGTCAGACAACCTAACCTAACCTTACACCTAATGGAGCTAGAAAAAGAACAATAAAAAAGCCTAAAGTCAGCAGAAAGCAGGAAATAATAAAGATTAGAGCAGAAACAAATGGTGTAGAAACTAAAAAGCAATAGAACAGGTCAACGAAACCAGGAGGTGGTTTTTCGATAAAATTAATAAAATGGAAAATCCTGAGCCACTTATCAAAAAGAAAAGAGAAAGGACCCAAATAAATAAAATCACAAGTGAGAGAGGAGAAATAACAACCAGAATCACAGAAATACAAACAATTATAAGAGAATATTATGAAAAGCTATATGTCAAAAAATTGGACAACTGGAAGAAAATGACAAATTTCCAGAAACATATAAACTATCAACACTGAAACAGGAAGAAATAGAAAACTTGAACAGACCCATAACCAGCAAAGAAATTGAATCAGTAATCAAAATACGCCAATAAACAAAGTCCAGGGCCAGATGGCTTCACAGGCAAATTCTACCAAACATTTAAAGAAGAGTTAATACCTATTCTCAAACTATTCCAAAAAATAGAAAAGGAAGTAAAACTTCCAAATTCATTCTATGGGGCCAGCATTACCCTGATTCCAAAACCAGATAAAGACTCCACTAAAAAAGAGAATTATAGGCCAATATCTTTGATGAAGATGGATGCAAAAATTCTCAATAAAATACTAGCAAACTGAATCCAACAATACATTAAAAAAAAAAATCATTCACCACAGTCAAGTGGGATTTATTCCCAGGATGCAAGGGTTGTTCAATATTCACAAATCAAACAATGTGATATACCACATTAATAAAAGAAAGGATAAGAACTATATAATCATTTCAATAGATGCAGAAAAAACATTTGACATTCATGATAAAAACCCTCAACAAAGTAGGTTTAGAGGGAACATACCTCAACATAATAAAAAAGCCATCTATGAAAAATCAGCAACTAATGTCATCCTCAATGGGGAAAAATGAGAGCTTTCCTCTAGGGTCAGGAACAAGACAGGGATCACCACTCTCACTGCTGTTATTCATCATAGTACTGGAAGTCCTAGCCACAGCAATCAGACAATGAAAAGAAATAAAAGGCATCCAAATTGGCAAGGAAGAAGTCAAGCTTCAGTATTTGCAAATGACATGATACTCTATACAGAAAACATGAAAGATTGGGTGCCTGGGTGGCTCAGTTGGTTAAGCGACTGCCTTCGGCTCAGGTCATGATCCTGGAGTCCCTGGATCGAGTCCCGCATCGGGCTCCCTGCTCGGCAGGGAGCCTGCTTCTCCCTCTCCTGCTCCCCCCTCTTGTGCTCTCTCTCTCACTCTCTCTCTCAAATAAATAAATAAAATCTTTAAAAAAAAAAAAAGAAAACATGAAAGATTCCACCCAAAACTGCTAGAACTGATAAACAAATTCAGTAAATTTGAAGGATACAAAATCAACCTACAGAAATCTGTTGCATTTCCATGCACCAATAACGAAGCAGCAGAAAGAGAAACGAAGGAATCAATCCCATGTACCATGCACTAACAACCATAAGATACCTAGGAATAAGCCTAACCAAAGAGCTGAAAGACCTATACTCTGAAAACTGTAAAACACTGATGAAAGAAACTGAAGATGACACAAAGAAATGGAAAGACATTCCATGCTCATGGATTGGAAGAACAAATATTGTTAAAATGTCTATAGTCTCCAAAGCAATCTACACATTTAATGCAACCTCTATCAAAATACCACCAGCATTTTTCACAGAACTAGAGCAAACAATCCTACAATTTATATGGAGCCACAAATGACCCCGAATAGCCAAAGCAACCTTGAAAAAGAAAAGCAAAGCTGGGGGCATCAGAATTCCTGATATCAAGTTATACTACAAAGCTGTAGTGATCAAAACAGTATGGTAGTGGCAGAAAAATAGACATATAGATCAATAGAACAGAATAGAAAACCCATAAATGAGCCCACAACTAGATGGCCAATTAATCTTTGATAAAGCAGGAAAGAATAGGTAATGGGAAAAAGACAGTCTCTTCAACAAATGGTGTTGGGAAAACTGGACAGCTACATGCAAAAGAATAAAACTGGACCACTTCCTTACATCATACACAAAAATAAATTCAACACGGATTAAGGACATAAATATGAGAACTGAAATTATAAAAATCCTAGAAGAGAACAAAGGCAGTAACTTCTTTGACATTGGCTATAGCAACTTCTTTCTAGATGTTTCCCGAGGCAAGGGAAACAAAAACAAAAATAAACTATTGGGACTTCATCAAAATAAAAAGCTTCTGCACAGCAAAGGAAACAACCAACAAAACTAAAAGGCAACCTGTGGAGCAGAAGAAAATATTTGCAGATGACATATCTGATAAAGGGAGTATCCCAAATACATAAAGAACTGATAGAACTCAACACCCAAAAAACAAATAGTCCAATTAAAAAGTGGGCAGAGGGCGCCTGGCTGGCTCAGTTGGTTTAGCGACTGCCTTTGGCTCAGGTCATTATCCTGGAGTCCCAGGATCCAGTCCCGCATCAGGCTCCCTGCTCAGCAGGGAGTCTGCTTTTCCCTCCGACCCTACCCCCATCATCATAGTACTGGAAGTCCTAGCCACAGCAATCAGACAATGAAAAGAAATAAAAGACATCCAAATTGGCAAGGAAGAAGTCCTCTACCCCCTCTTGTGCTCTCTCTCTCTCACTCTCTCTCTCAAATAAATAAAATTTTTTAAAAAATTAAAATAAAAAGTGGGCAGAAATCATGAATAGACATTTCTATTGCATTATATATATATGTGTGTGTATATATATATATATATATATGCATGCATTTGTGTGTGTATACACACACACACACACACACACACACTGAAATATTATTCAGCCATAAAAAAGAATGAAATCTTGCTATTTGCAGTGACATGGATGGATCTAGAGAGTAACTAGACTGGAATTAAAGTTTTTTTTAAAATGAATTTAATCCCCCCCCAAAAGAAGAAAAACAAAAAGACAACAACAACAGAAAAAATACAAGAAGCATTTAACTGACAATTTTTTGGAAACTTTTATTTAAATTTCCATTAGTTAACACAGTATAATATTAGTTTCAGGTGTACAGTATAGTGATTCAACACTTACATATATTACTCAGTGCTCATCATAAGTGTACTCCTTAATCCCCATCACCTGTTTCACCCATCTCCCACCCACCTCCCCTCTGGTAATCAGTTTGTTCTCTATAGTTAAGAGTCTGTTTCTTGGTTTGCCCCTTTCTGTTTGTTTCATTTCTTAAGTTCCACATATGAGTGAAATCATATGGTATTTGTCTTTCTCTGACTGACTTATTTCCCTTAGCATTATACTCTCTAGTTCTATCCATGTCATTGCAAATGGCAAGACTTCATTCTTTTTTATGACTAAGTAATATCCCATTGTGTGTGTGTGTATATGTATATATATATACACACACATACACACACATACACACACACACCACCTCTTCTTTATCCATTCATCTATCAATGGACACTTGGGCTGTTTCAATAATTTGGCTGTAGTAGATAATGCTGCAATAAACATAAGGGTGCATGTATCCCTTTGAATTAGTGCTTTTGTATTTTGGGGGTAAATACCCAGTAGTATATTTACTAGATCATAGGTTATTTCTATTTATAACTTTTTGAGGAACCTCCATTCTGTCTTCCACAGTGACTTCACTAGTTTGCATTCCCAACAGTACACGAATTTCCTTTTTCTCCACATCCTCACCCACACTTGTTGTTTCTTGTGTTGTTGATTTTAGCCATTCTGACAGGTGTGAGGTGATATCTCATTGTGGTATTGATTTGCATTTCCCTGATGATGAGTGGTGCTGAGCATCTTTTCATGTGTCTGTTGGCTATCTGTATGTCTTCTTTGGAGAGATGTTTGTTCATGTCTTCTGCCCATTTTTTAGGTGGATTACTTCTGCTGTTTGGTGTTGAGTTGTATCAGTTCTTTATATATTTGGGATACTAACCCTTTCTTGGTATGTCATTTGCAAGTATCTTCTCCCACTCCATAGGTTGCCTTTTAGTGTTGTTGGTTGTTTCCTATTTTGATGAAGTCCCAATAGTTTATTTTTGCTTTTTTTCCCCCTTGTCTTAGGAGACATATCTAGAAATCAGTTGCTATAGCCATTGTCAAAACCTTTGTTCTCTTCTAGGATTTTTATGATTTCAGATCCCAAATTTAGGTCCTTAATCCATTTTGAATTTATTTTTGTGTATGATATAAGAAAGTGGTCCAGTTTCATTCTTTTACATTCAACACCATTTGTTGAAAAGATAAATGCTTCTTGGGTATTATGACTATCATGACTCGAGAGCATGACAATCTTTTTTCTAAAAAAAGATTTATTTATTTATTTGAGAGAGAGAGAGAGCATGAGCAGGAGGGGCAGAGGGAGAGGAAGAAAGAATCCCAAGCAGGTTCCACACCCAGCCTGGAGCCCTACATGGGGCTCGATCCCAGGCCATGAGATCATGACCTGAGCCAAAACCAAGAGTCAGATGCTCAGGTGACGGCACCACTTAGGTGCCCCTAGATCATGACAATCTTGAGGAGAGTTAAGAATAAGTGAGCTGGGGCACCTGGGTGGCTCAGTCGTTAAGTGTCTGCCTTCGGCTCAGGTCATGATCCCAGGATCCTGGGATCGAGCCCCGTTCGGGCTCCCTGCTCAGGGGGAAGCCTGCTTCTCCCTCTCCCACTCCCCCTGCTTATGTTCCCTCTCTCACTGTCTCTCTGTCAAATAAATAAATAAAAGCTTAAAAAAAAAAGAATAAGTGAGCTTTGGGTTTTGAACTGAAGGTTGTCTCCTAGGTATCCTTTTTTTTTTTTTTTTTTTTTTGGAAAACCAAGAAAAAAATTCAGTATCTGAGGCTAAAGTTTTAGAAAACAAAATGAGTTAATCATGATCAAAGCAGGAAAATTATCTTTTTATGGAAATAGTCACCAAATGTGCCATTTAAAGAATTCCTGGCTTTTTCATGTGAACCAGTTGCATGGTGCTTATTTTCAATTCAACAGTAATTATTAATAGATTATTAATAGTTCACTAGGTTTAAAGCATGGTGTTAGGCTGTTAGAGAATATAAAGTGTAGATCCTGCTCTTCAAGGTGCTTACAGTCTAGTGAACTAGTACATACATCTTTGGAAAAGTAAACAGTGATAGCAGTTTAGGGTCAAAGGTAGATGATATGAGCCAGCATATGATAAGTGCCTGAATGAGTTAATTACAATGAAAATCTCTATGGGAGTTTTGAGGAAGAAGAATCACTTCAGATTGGAGTTTTCAGAGACAGTGATAATTGAACCAAATCTTGAAGGGTAAGTGGGATGTGGATAGATGGAGGTGAAGGAGAATAGGCATTTCAAGCCTTGAAATTCCTTCTGTTAGTCTTTTTAAAGGAAGCTGGATAATTTTTGTGGATAATCTGAGTTACCCATGACCCAGCATACTGATACCAGTTTAAAACCCTTCTCTGCCCTTCATTCTTTTTTTTTGTTCCCTTTGTGGTCAGCAGATTGACATGGGTTGGGGAAAGAGTCAGTGGTCAAGAAATGAAAGAGGATCAGAGAATAAAGAAAATCCTCCTGGGAAACCTGCTAGTGGTTTCATTTAATTTTATATCTTAACATGGATCAGTGCTGAAATAGATCCTCCTCACAACATACAATTTACAGCCAATTTAAAACCAAATGATTATCCCTTTTCTATCAAGAGTAACACATTTTAAGGGCTGTGGTCCTTATGCGTCCAAAAGTGAACCATGGGCATGCAGAATTGTGTCAACCAGAACCCAAGGGTATTGAAAGAGAAATTGCTCCAGCATGCCTGGTGATAGCATCTAAAGGATGAAGATGGGAGATAATCACTTATCATTTGACAATTGCAGTAAATAGAGTCAGAAAAAAAATAGGTCTGACACCTGGGCAATTAAATTCTTAACAAGTTAGTGATTACACTTGACTGTGCTGGATGTGTTGCAGGAAGACAATGAAGTCCATCTCTACCTAAGTTGCAGATTGTACCTCCCCCCTTAAGCTATTAAGTTCAAAGATGTGGCTCCCCCCAGGAAATAAAGCATGCTCCCTGCCTTTCCAGTCCTCTACTCCATGCTGGCTGAGTTTTCATTCTAAGCACTTGCTTGAGCATTTTGGAGAATCTTCTTCTCAACAGGACGTTGGTATCTGAGCAGAAAAGAAAATTGTTTCTATTTCCAACTCAAAGGTGGTTGTATTTACATAAGCTCCTCTTTCATTTAAATCTATCTTAATCCTCAAGGATTTAGTAGTTTAAATGCAAAATGCATTTTTTTAAATAAATGGAACAACCATAAGAGAAAACAAACAGTACAGAGAAAGAATTTTAACAAATCACCTTTCTTTTTTATTTTCATTTGTCTTGCCTAAAAGCCATGGGGTTTCAAGATATTTGTTTGTATTTTCCCAGTAAAAGGTTGAAATAAAACTGTGTATGTATATACATATGAAATGAAGGAATTGTTACGGAACCTGGACTGGATCACCCAATGGAAGAACCAAGCGGCACCTGGAGATCTTGGAGGATAGGAGGTTTATTTAATGCCGGCGGGCTCAGAGGAGAGTGATCTCCAAAGGTCTGAACCCCAGCACAAACAAAGGGGGCAATTTATACACTTCTACTTCCACGTACTTGGCACTTTTGGCACATAGGCAAAGCAGGGCAGGGAGAAGGACCCAGATTGGTGCGCATGGGAAGCAGAGCAGGGAGAAGAGCCCCGGGGCAAGGACTGGGACTCTCTCTGGCTTGGTTGGCCATTTTAGGACACAGATTTTCCTTATCATTCCCCCACTTTGGTGCCCCTTTAAACACCTAGTTTAGAGGGCATCATTTTCATCTTCTAAGGGGCAATAGTGAGTAAGGAGTAACTGGAGTCTGATTTTAGCAATTTGAGTAGTGATAAACCTGGTAAGGGCATTAAGAATACAAAGACCAAATGCTACTATGAGGAGAAGCAATAGGAGGGGGCCGACTAGGGGGGTGAACCAAGGGAACAATTATGAGAGGGCATCCCACCAAGGTGTCTGCTGGAGTGATTCCCACCAGCGATGTACTCATTCCTGTAATTGGGTCAGAGTTTCTTGGACCACCCCCAACTCATTAGCATAAAAACAACATTCCTCCTGTAAGAAGAGGCAGAGCACCCCCTGCACGGCCGTGAGTCGAGCCCGTGCCTGTTTTGCAGGACCACTGAGGCCAGTGAATCGAGTTGGTGCTCCAGGGCCAGGGCCAACTGAGTGAGGGTGGAAAAGTCCCGTGTGAGTTGTTAAGTTAACCCCTGGTACTGAACCTGAGACATCCTGATGCCAGTGGCGCTGAGGGCAACACCTGATGCTGCCAGCAGGCTCATGGTAAGAGGGATGGCCACGGGGGAGCATCGAGGGCAGTGAGGAGGTCTCCATATGAGTGGGACATCACTCCCAAGGAGGACTGAAAGACTGGGTAAGAGACTGACAAGCGTGCATGATTGATTGCGTGGGGTGATGCAGATGTATACACCTTGATCACAAGCCAGAAAATTGTTGTTAGGCGCACAGACCTGACTGTGGCCCATGATGGGAGAGGAAGAGTTGCCATACAGTGGTACTGGAGCCAGAAAGGGATAATCTAAGGTCCCTGGTGCCGAGGTGGGAGGTGACACAGTAGATTGCTTGAGGATGATACTTAGGTATTGGACGGGACTGGGCTTTATACAGATCCAGCAGTCAGATGCTAGGGGTGGATTTGAGTGGTTAAGCGCTTGGTGGGAGGCGTTACTCATACCTAACAGTTGCGCTATAGATGCTTGCCTGTGGATGGGGGACCCAGGTATTCGCCAGGGTGAGTTATTTTCTGTCTGACTCTGGGGGTTGACTGTAAGGCTTGGAGTGAACATGGACTTAATCATAAATTTGGCCATGGGGTCCATTCCCAACAGGAAGATATTGGCCCAACAGGAGATATTGGCCCAACAGGAGAATGATTCCTGTAGCCCATGATGTGGCATTGGGTTCTAAGACTGAGAGGGTGAGCGGTATACAGTGATTGTTAGAGCAAGAGGATGGGGTGGCGTTGTGTGACAAGGAAATCTGGATGTCACTGTGCTGTTTGAGGTGCCACCACCTGGTGGACCATCGTTCCATTCCCGGCCAAGTCGCCACCCATGACTCACATCCCCAGGCTTGTGAGCAGAATTGAGGGCAGGTGTTTGGCTGTTGAGGTGTAGGGCCCCCACAGATGTAGATATCTACCAGCCAGTAACCTGAGTGAGGGGCATGGTAGGAACACTGTCTATGAGGCTCCCAGGAGGTATCAAGAAGCTGGCATCCATCAAAATGGAGGTTAACCTTTGGTGTGTGCCCATCCCAGGTGGAAGAAGTCAGTGGGGGCACTGGTGCAGGATTGAGGGGGATGAGCTGGAAAGTCCATTTGTCAGTAACGGTGATATGAGAGTTTGCCCCCCTTGCCAGGCTGGGCAAGCTAGAGTGAGGAAGAATAGCACACCAGGTAGCAGAAGACCAGTACTGACTGGGGCCAGGAAAACCATGGTGAAATGCACTCAGGAGTAGACAGCAGAGGGCCAGTAAAAGTAGGATCTATGACCTTAGGTAGAGGGAGCCATCGTGGCTAACTCATCAGCAGATGAAACCCGTGGACAGGTAAGTGCAGTAATATACCCTAGGGACACCCAATAAGCAATGACAATAGTAAGCCTCTGGGGGACAGTCCAGTCAGGAGGGGCAACAGTGTAGAGTAGATGAAGGAAATCACGCTGATGAGAGCCAGGGACCACAGTGAGCAGGTGTCCATCAGTTGGTAGGGTCTCGTTGAAGGTGAAGCCAGAGTGGGTTCGTGAAGCCTGGCTGGACTCTCCACTGGTGTGGCTCCTCATCTGCATGATGAGCTTTCTTCACTCTGGAGTGGTGGACCCACGGGGTGACCATCAGTTGGTAGGGTCTCGTTGAAGGTGAAGCCAGAGCGTGTTCGTGAAGCCTGGCTGGACTCTCCACTGGTGTGGCTCCTCATCTGCATGATGAGCTTTCTTCACTCTGGAGTGGTGGACCCACGGGGTGACATCTGAGACCTTGAGGGCAGTGGGGGTGATTAGAATAACAGTGTGGGGCCCTGTCCACTGTGGTTTGAGGAGGTCTTTCTTCCAATCTTTGACCCAAACTGAGTCCCTTGTCTGGAAGGAGTGTACCTGAGACCCTAAGGAGATTGGAGACCTCTCGATGGTGTACTTTTGTAATTTATTTAGGGTGGCCCCAAGGACCTGAAGCTGCTCCTTTATCCCTTTATCTCCAACCTGATGCAAGTTTCCTGGAAGGCTTCCCAAGCACGGGGGAGGCTGTCCATATATTAATTCGAATGGGGAGAAACCTGATGTCCTGGGCGTGCAGCGAGCATGCAGGAGAGCTAGGGGTAGCAGATGCGGCCATGGGAGATTAGTCTCCTGACAACTTTGCTAAGGTTCCGTTGAGGGTGCGATTCATTTGCTCTACTTTCCCTGAACTTTGGGGCCGGTAAGCAGTGTGGTCTCCAGGTGATGTTGAGAGATTTGGTCAAGACCTGTACAATGTCTGCCACATATGCAGGTCCATTGTCACTATGTTAATGGCAGGCTGAAAAGGGGCATGATCTCCTGCAAGAGGACTTTAGCTACTTCCCGGCTTTGCTCTGTCCTAGTCAGGAAGGCTTCGACCCACCCAGAGTATGTGCATACTATTACTAGGAGATATGTGAACCCCCTGCTCGGCTGCACATCTGTGAAGTCTACCTCTAGATCTTTGAAGGGGGTTGCTCCCATTCTCTGGACACCTGGCGGTGGCCATGATGCAAACTGAGCATTATTTTTAGCACATGTTATGCATTGTTCACTCGTTGCTCGGCATAGTGCTGGCAGCTGACTGATTTAGTTGTGCTTCTTGAGAAGGCCTCTAATGCAGTTTTTCCCAGATGAGTGAATCGGTGGTGTTCCTTGACTAGATGCCCTCCAGTTGCTGTTGGAACAAAGATGTGCCCATCTGGCATCATCCACCATCCCTTTTCAGTCAGGGTGGCTCCCTCAGCCGTGGCCCATTCCTTTTCCTTTTTAGTGTAACTGGGTTAAGGGACTTCTTCCGGGGGTGTTAGGGCCATGGTGAGGGGAGGGGCTCTGTCCATGTCCTCACTGGCTGTGGTCTTGGCTGCCTCATCTGCCAGAGGACTTCCCCACACTATGGGGTCGTCTCCTTTCTGGTGTCCCTTACAGTGCAGGATTGCTACTTCCTCTGGAAGCCTGACGGCTTCGAGGAGTCTCAGTATCTCCTCTCTGTTCTTGATAGCTTTTCTTGCTGCGGTTAGGAGGCCCTTTTCCTTGTAGATGGCTCCATGTATATGTACAGTAGCAAAGGTGTACCGAGAGTCAGTATAGATGTTGACTCTCTTGCCTTCACCGAGGGCTCGGGCTCGGGCTCGGGCTAAGGCATATAATTCAGCCCGTTGAGCTGACCATCCAGCTGGTAATGCTTTAGCTTCTAGGACTTCAGTGGTTGTGGTTACTGCGTAACCCACTTTCCGGGCACCCTCTTGTAGGTAACTGCTGCCATCGCTGAACAGTGTGAGCTGTGGATTCTTTATGGCTTGATCCCGCAGATCTGGACAGCTCGCATGGACTTCATCAGTCACCTCAGAGCAGTCATGATCTGGTTCCCCCTCTTCCATGAGGAGAAAGGTTACTGGATTTAATGTCCTTACTCTTTCGAGGGTGACCCGCGGGTTTTCGCAGAGGAACCCTTGGTATTGTGCTAGCTGATAGTTGAAAGGAAGCGGTGTCCCTGTGCATTCATGAGGGACACAACTGCATGAGGGACCTTGATGTTAAGTTCTTGCCCCAGGGTAAGCTTCTCTGCCTCCTTGATGAGTAGGACTGTGGCTGACAGCGCCCTGAGGCACACAGCCACCCTGCTACCACTGGGTCCAGCTTCTTTGACAGGTAAGCAACTGGCCGTTGGGGAACAGTCTGGGTGAGTACCTAGGTGACACTTAGGTATTGGATGGGTCTGGGCTTTATACAGATCCAGCAGTCAGACGCTAGGGGTGGATTTGAGTGGTTGAGTCCTCGGTGGGAGGCGTTAATCATACCTTTTCATGCACAAAGAGATTGAAGGGTTTTTCTACATCTGGTAGGCCCAGGGCTGGAGCCTGCCCCGGGGCGGTCTTTATCTCTGTGAAAGCAGCTTCTGCTTCCTCAGTCCAGGTAGGGGGTTCTCAATCTGGTCCCCCTAAGAGATCATAAAGGGGTCTTGCTATTGCTGAGAAGCCAGGGATCCAGATGCGGCAGAATCCTGCAGCCCCCAGGAAATCTTGTAGGCCCCTTTTTGTCTGGGGCTGTGGCAGGGAGATGGATGACCCTTTTCCTCTCTTGCCCTAGTTCTCTTTTCCCTTGGGTGAAGAGGAAACCAAGGTATCGGACCTGTTGTTGGCAGATTTGTGCCTTCTTCCATGAGGCTTGGTATCCCAAGTCTGACAGGAGCTGTAGGAGGGCCTTTGTGCCTTTTGTGCAGTCTTCTTGTGTGTCACTGGTGAGGAGGAGGTCATCCACATACTGGAGGAGGGTGCATCGTGTGGCCTCTCTTGGGAAGCTGGCGAGATCCATGGCCAGTGCTTCCCTAAAGAGGGTTGGTGAGTTTTTAAACCCCTGCGGGAGGTGCGTCTAAGTCAGTTGCATCTGGCGCCCTGTATCAGGTTCAGACCATTCAAAGGCAAATAGTGGCTGTCTCTGGGGAGCTAAGCGGAGGCAGAAGAAGGCATCCTTCAAATCTAGGCAAGCGAATCATCTGGCCGACCCTGGGATTTGGCCGAGGAGGGTGTATGCATTCGGGACCACTGGGTGCAGAGAGATGGTCACCTTGTTGATGGCCCACAGGTCTTGAACTGTTCGGTATCCCCCTCCTGGCTTCTTGACTGGCAGGAGTGGGGTATTCCAGGCCGACTGGCACTCGACTAGATTACCTGCTTCTTTGAGTTTGGTCAGATGTTCTTGGATGCTGATCTTAGCTTCTTGTGGAAGGGGGTATGCCTTTGCCTCTGAGGTTGGGCTCCTGGGATCAGTTCAACAATGATAGGGGCCTGATTCCGGGCTAGTCCAGGTGGGTTGTTTTCAGCCCATACTGAAGGGAAGGCAAGGCTGAACTCCAGCGGGCTGCCCAGTTGGGCCTGGGCACAGAATAGCCTCCATTCTTCTTCCCTTGGTGTGGTAATTGCTAGTATTAGAGACCCCATCTCCTCTTGCCTTGGGTTCAATTGGAGGCTAGTGTGTCCAGTGGGCTCAAAGGTTATCTGAGCCCTAAGCTTGGAGAGTATGTCTCTGCCCAGGAGAGGGATGGGGCAATCAGGCAGATAAAGGAATTCATGTCGCACCTTGTGGCCCCTGAGTTCACACTGGTGGGCCTGGCCAAAGGGCTGTTGTATCGCCCACATCCCCATGGCCCCAAGGATGGTCGCAGTCCTTTTGCTGAAAGGGGCCACTGGGGAGGTAACAACAGAGTGCTTGGCCCCAGTATCAACCATAGAAGTCACTGGGTGGCCCCCCACTTCCATTTTGACCGTGGGCTCATGGGGGCCAAGGAGGAAAGAGCCTGGTCCCCCTCATCCTGAGTCCATTCCCGCAAAGCCTATGAGGTCCTCCTCTCAGGGTTCTTCCTTGTAGCGGCTGGGCTTTTGAGCCTTTCCCCGGTTGGGACATTCATTTTTCCAATGCCCTTTCTCTTTACAGTAGGCACATTGATCCCTTGCCAAGGGGGTTCTGGTGGTTGGGGTCTCCCCATCTTTGTGTTGTCCTTTTCTTTCAGGGTGGTGGCAAGGAGGCTGACTTTCTTTTTCATCTTTTTGTTGACTTCCCGTTTGGCTGCAACCTCCCTGTTCATGTAGACCTTATTGGCAATCTCTATTAGTTGGGTGATGTTCATTCTGGCAAAACCCTCTAGTTTCTGATTTTTTTCTGATGTCTGGAGCGGCCTGAGCCACGAAGGAGGTGTTTACCATCTGTTGGCTTTCCTGTGCCTCAGGGTCAAATGGAGTGTATATCCTGTAGGCTTCACATAGTCTTTCGTAGTAGTCCTCAGGGGACTCCCCTGGTTGTTGAGTGACCGAGGATACCTTAGTCATGTTCAGGGGTTTCTTAGCTCCTGCCCGGATTCCCTGGAGGAGGGCCTCCTGGTACCGGCAGATGTGGGCCTGTCCCTTGGTTGTGGTGAAGTCCCATGCTGGGTGCTCTTCGGGTGCAGCCGTATTAGCCCAGGCAATAGGGTCGATGACTCCCGCTGGTGCCTGCTCTTCCAGGTACTGCTGTGCACCTTTCATTATTCTCCTCCTTACCTCTGTGTTAAACAGGGTGCAGAGTAACTGTTGGCAGTCTTCCCAGGTTGGCTGATGAGTTTGGAAGAGGGATTCTATGAGGTCTACCATAGCCTGTGGTTTCTCAGAGTAGGATGGGGTGTTGTTTTCAGTTGAGGAGGTCGGTGGTGGAGAAGGGCTGATAATACATCATGGAACGGCCGGGTTGGACTGTCCCGGATTGGATCGTGCCTCTCAGGTTCCCGAGTCTCTCATACCAGCATTTGGAGGGCGCTTGTGCCCGGCCTGGGGTGCAGCCTGGCTGCTGGTCCTGGAGAAAGTGGATCTTCTGGGCCTGGGGGCGCTGGTGGATCCTCTGGGCCTGGGGTTGCCGGTGAAACCGATGGCGGCAGAGTGTCTGGAGCTGAAGGGCCAGGTGTAAGCGGTCTTGGGAGTACGTACTGTGGGGGTGGGGGCAGCGTCGGTTCGTCCTTGGCATCTCTGGCTAGGATTTGTGGAGACTGGGACTTTTGCTGATTTTTTTAGGTTGCTTGGATGAGGCGATTAAGACCCTGGCCTGTCCCTGCCTATTGCAAGTGAATCGCACCCAGGGCGGAAGGGTCTGAGCAATTCCTAGCCAGGAGTCAATGTATGGAAACTGGTCAGGGTGTCCTGGTTCTCCTGTTACAACTCGCCATACTCGACGAATCACTGGGACATCCAATGTCCCTTCTGAAGGCCACCCGACATCAAAGGTGGGCCATTCCAATTCACATAGGGTTCTCAACTTGCCGGGGTTCATCCTGACTCCATAGTCTCCTGAAAACCCCTTCTTGAAATTTGTGATCATGGTCTCTAGAACCGTAGGTTTACTCTGCCCTGACCCCATGGAGATGTCCCCGTGTGTGGTAGTGCAGAGACAGACAAAGGGGGGTGCCTCCTGAGATGAGGAGACCAATCAGATGCCCGTCTGGCCATGTCCCAAAGGAGCTTAGGTGAGGCTTAGCCGTAGTGGTCTCAGCATTGTGACTTACCAACAGAAACTATTCCGATGCCGCCAAAGACTGTATGCCATTCACCACGGAATCACAGATGGGCCCACTCAGACTCAGTAGGCTTCTGGGGACCTTAAGGAGGGTGCCTGCCCATGGAGTCACAGAATCAGTCCGCTTGAGCAAGCCAGGTCGGACTGCACACTCACTCACACATTCACACTCCAGAAGTTATCACATTCCTTCCCTGGGAATCCCTCCGTGTGACCTCTAAGAGGTCTCTGGGAGATGATCAGGCTCCCCTTCCACCCCAGTGGGGGTGGGCTTGTCTGGGTCCTGGGGCCCCAGGCCTTACCAGAATCCGACATCAGGACCAGGTCCTCACCTGCCAAGTCTCCTTGAGTCCGGCGGGAACAGTGGAGCGGGGCTGGCCCGAGGCGACCAGGATGGGAGACTGCTGAAAATTAGGCAGGGCGTACCTTCTCTCGTTCCGTCATCAATCCCTCGTTCCGTCATCACCCCACATTGCCCCAAATTGGTGGCAACAATGGGCCAGCATGGTTGGGTTTCCTGGTCAGGGAATCAAATGTTACGGAACATGGACTGGATCACCCGTCAGAAGAACCAAGCAGCACCCAGAGATCTTGGAGGATAGGAGGTTTATTTAATGCCGCGGGCTCAGAGGAGAGTGGTCTCCAAAGGTCTGAGCCCTAGCACAAAGGGGGCAATTTATACACTTATACTTCTGGGTACTTGGCACTTTTGGCATGTGCGCAAAGCGGGGCAGGGAGAAGGACCCGGATTGGTGCGCGCGGGGAAGCAGAGCAGAGAGAAGAACCTTGGAAGAGCCCCGGGGCAAGGACTGGGACTCTCCCTCTGGCTCAGTTGGCCATCTTAGGACACAGATTTTCCTTATCAGAATGAGGTCATTATTTCATCTGAAAGTACAATTTAATCATTTTAATCTTATTTTCAACCCATCTTTAAGGTAATTCTGTGAAATTTTATTTTGAGTTGGATAGCTGAATCGAAAGGCAGCCCGTCTACATCATCACTCCAACAGTTACATTAAAACATGATTAATTATTAGCTCTTAGGATTGCAAAAGCATGGCCAATGTAGATCTTATTCCCCCTAGAGTAATGTGCAAGAATTTATTCTGTGTCATGAATGGCTTTGTTGAGAGTTCTTAAAAATTTCTTCCCTGGTGAGGTGCTAATGGCGAGAGCTCAGTTCTGCGCTAAAGGACCTGGAGCAGAGCAGAGACATGGCAAAAGCTCCTGGTTTGCCTTCATTTCTAAACTTGTTTTTCCACTTAATTGAGCTCTACTTTCACTCTTGGCTATGTTGTAGAAAGGCATTTTTTTTTTTTTAAGATTTTGTTTATTTATTTGACAGAGAGAGAGAGATGGCGACAGAGGGAACACAAGCAGGGGGAGTGGGAAAGGAAGAAGCAGGCCTCCTGCGGAGCAGGGAGCCCGATACCGGGCTGGGTCCCGGGACTCCGGGATCCAGACCCCATCTGAAGGCAGATGCTTAGCTGACTGAGCCACCCAGGTGCCATGGCATTTTGTTTTTTACAAACAAAAATACTTAGACTCTAAAGGTCCTTTTCTTTTCTTTTTTTTTAAATAAATGCAAAGGTTTCTTTCAGCTTTAAAATTCTTCTATGGATTGTACTTTTATTTCACATTATCACTACAATCCTTATTTGCATATACTTTTTCCTTTATAATAATTTTTTCTTTTATGCATGAGAGGCTGTGTTTAGGTATCTACGATATTTGCATTGTAATACTAGAGGAAGGTAGTAGAGTAATATGACCTCTTTCCAGTCAGGATAAGCAGAACTGTCCGCTAATCAATATTATTGGCAATACCAATACTAAAGCCACTAGAAGCTTAAAATTATCTTTATTTTTCTATATTATATATATATTTTAAAGATTTTTAAAATTTATTCATTTGAGACACAGAGATAGAGAGAGCTTGAGCAGGGGGAATGGCAGAGGGAGAGGGAGAAGTAGGCTCCCCGCTGAGCCAGGAGCCGGACGTGGGGCTCGATCCCAGAACCCTGGGATCATGACCCAAGCCAAAGGCAGACACTTAACCATCTGAGCCACCCAGGCGCCCCTTTATTTTATATTTCTTATTACAAACTAAATAAAGGATATATAAAGGACTCAAATTTGCAGGGTAGACTTTCTTTTTCATGCTAAAAAAATCAAGCCTGTATAATTTTCCAGATTAGTCTGGTTCTTAGCAATGGAGTGAGTGATTTCCTTCTATCACTAAGCACGGTGTATGTAATGAAGAGAAGTAACATTTATTTTTCACCTACTGAGTGTCAACCACCTATATAAACATTATCTAATTTAATCCTGTGTCATAAGCATTACTGACCTTATGAAAACTCAGGATGGCTACTACTGTCAATACAACCCACAAAATACCAGTCACCAATTAGGTGACACTAATAGGAAAATACCTCGAAGCCTATACACTCCTGCAAGGTCAATAACCCTTGTAGTAACCGATCAATATTCAGAAACCAAAATACGGATAGGTTTCCAGTTTTGTTAATGTTGTTTACAAGCCATAAAGATCATGGATTCTTATGCCATTTTCTTCCTTCCATCCTACTTCTGTTGCTTTTTGTTTTTCATAGCCAAGTTCCTAAGTTTATATACCAAAAGGGTATCTTCTAATAGACTTTGTCCCTGGTCAACATTCCTTGAGAAATATTGTGGATGGTTTAATCAAGGTCTTGTTAAAAGAAAAAAAGTTTAGAAGAAAACCAATTAAAATGTTAAATATATAAAATATAATACTATAGGACCGAGAAGGCTGTTGCTTTTAAAATAAATCAGACTCAACGGTATTAAAAAAATCCACTATGCTTTCAAGAATTTATCCCATATATATATATACTTGTGTGCGTGTGAAATAGCCTACTTACAAAATTAGTGCAGCATCTTTACAGTAGTAAAAGATTGGAAGGAACCTAAAAATTTATCAACAGGTAATTGACTATATAAAATTAATATATCCATTTAATGGAACACTACACGGCTGTTCAAATGGATGAGGCAGCTCTATGGGTATCAGTATAGCTCTAAAATATATTATTGAGGGAAAAAAACGAAAGTGCAGAATAGTGTACTTAGTATAATTTACGTACAGAAAGGGGAAGATAAACACATACCTGCATATATACTTGGGTTATGTATTAAATGTTTTTGTATTATAGACAAGGAGACAAAAATGGGCTTTAGGTGGGTAGGAGTTAGGTGAGTAAAACGTTTCTTTTCACTATATAGCCCTCACTCAAGGGAAAAAAAAAAAAAAACCTCTCGAAGTAAATCTATGCGTTTGTATTTTTTTCTCCCTGGAAGGTTAGGCCCACCCCACCCCCACCTTTTTTAAGCTCAGTGCAGGGCTTAAACTCATGACTGAGATCAAGAACTGAGCTGAGATTGAGTCAGACACTTACTGAGTCAGTCCCCAGGCGCCCCGCAAAAACCCCTTTTCAAGCATTTATCCATGGGAGCCCCCACAAAGCCCCTCTTTATTCAAGCATTTATCCATGAGAGAAGGAAGGGGCTTTTGGTATTCATTTAATGCCATTTCACTGATTTTCTGACAAGTATCTATTACTTTTATATAAAATATGATTTAACTGGTAGTAGGATTACAGTTTTTACACCCCCTTCTTTATGCTTTCTTAGAATTAAAAAAAATATTTTTAAAAATTTTTCTAAAAAAGCTCTTGCTGGCTCTTTTTTTTTTTTTTTAAAGATTTTATTTATTTGTTTGAGAGAGAGACACAGCAAGAGAGGGAACACAAGCAGGGGGAGTGGGAGAGGGAGAAGCAGGGCCCCTGCGGAGCAGAGAGCCCGATGTGGGACTCGATCCCAGGACTCTGGGATCATGACCTGAGCCGAAGGCAGACACTTAACGACTGAGCCACCCAGGCACCCCTCTGTTTTTAGTAAACATTACCAGGCTCATGATCTGCAGAGGCCAATTCTCTCTTAAGATTTATTCAGATTGTATCTTTTCTGGAAAATTTTTGAATCCAGCTTTATTGTATTAACATGTAATATCTTTTGCCCTGTAATTCACTCATGTGTGATCTCCTCAAGTTCTAATAAAATCCTTAAGAAAGGCCTGGGCTTTTCACAAATTATCACACTTTTTTTTTTTTTTAAGATTCTATTTATTTGACAGAGAGAGAGAGTGCAAGAACAAGCAGGGGGGGCAGGAGAGGGAGAAGCAGGCTCCCCACCAAGCATGGAGCCCAACGCGGGGCTTGATTCCAGGACCCCGGGACCATGACCCGAGCGGAAGGCAGATGCTTAACTGAGCCACCAAGGCGCCCCAAATTATCACAATTCTTAAGGGCACAATTTCCGGGGCGTGGACTGTCCATTAAGAGAGGCGTCAATAAAATGCTTTGTTCTCATGGTTAAGGTGACAGAGGTGAATAGCATAAAGAAATGGCATACAGAGGTGATAAGCTTCCCATTGTGAATATTCAAACACAAAGCCATGCTTCAGAAGCAGTTGGTGAGAAATTGTTTCTACAAGTAATCTACCAGATCTCTCCAAAGCCCTATTACTATTTCATTTGTTTATGTGACCCCTGATTTTAGGGAGTTAATTTACAGAATCAAATAGTAGGCCAATTTACACAAATGGATGACAAAATAGAGGTGTATACATTATTGAGTTAATTTTGTTTATACATCTTCCAGTTCTATCATGTGTTCTAGCTCTTGTAACTTTTATATGTTCTTCCATCATATGACATTTAAAAAATGTACACTATTTTGCCTTCATGCTTCCAATTAACTGGTTTTTTTTTTAAGATTTTATTTATTTATTTGAGAGAGAGAGCACATGAGAGGGGGTAGGGTCAGAGGGAGGAGACTCCCCGCTGAGCAGGGAGCCCGATGCAGGACTCAATCCTGGGACTCCAGGATCATGACCTGAGCCAAAGGCAGTCGCTTAACCAACTGAGCCACCCAGGCACCCCAATTAACTGCTCTTTTAAAGACAAGTTTGACTTTTCTTTTCTGGGTTATTTATCAAGTGGAGTTAAAGTAATGATAAAAACGGGGTGCCTGGGTGGCTCAGTCGTTAAGCGTCTGCCTTTGGCTCCGGTCATGATCCCAGGGTCCTGGGATCGAGCCCCGCATCAGGCCCCCTGCTCCGTGGGAAGCCTGTTCTCCCTCTCCCACTCCCCCTGCTTGTGTTCCTGCTCTCGCTGTGTCTGTCAAATAAATAAAATCTTAAAAAAAAAAAAAAAAGAAAGTAATGATAAAAGAAGCCAACAGGGAGGAGGAGCAAGACTATGTTCCTTCTTCCTCCTCAGCCTGCTGGTCTCCTAGTACCCTCTCTTGGCAGGTTTTAACTCAAGGAGCAGCTGGTAAAGAAATGTTTGCAGAATCCCAGACGCAGTGTCATAAGCAAGTATAGAAGGGTGTGTTTGGAACTGAGAGTAATTTAATAAATGGTACACATTCATGCTTCCTTTATATAAAATAAAAAAAAAAGGATTCATATGAAATTTTGTTTCTATGCATCTGATTAACAACAGTTCTAAAACCACTTTTCACTCACTGGCTTCTCTTTTTTCTACATCTGAAATATGAAATGATATAGGTAGTTTCATGTTATAAATCCAACTAAGTACTTGAGCACCCATGAAGAGCACTAGATTAGGCGCTGAGAGATTTAGGATATTGAGTGTCTATTATGTACAATGAATTAAGTACAAGAATGAAAAGATAGAGGTCTCCTGTCCTTATGAATTTTGGAAAAAAAGACTTAATTTTTTTGAACAACACTGTTTCTAGTAATAAGCTTAGATTGAGAACATTCCCACTAGCTTACATTTCTGTGGCATTTACCAGTTATGAGATGTAAATTTTTCCTTATCTGCTATAGGTGTACATCAAGGGAAGATTTATTACCTTTTCCTTCCATCACAAAAAATGATTGTTGTAATTTCATCACATGGCATTAACCTGTTTAACAGATAATGTTAAAATCACATTATCCACAGAGCATGAACTAACCTTCAAGATTTAAAAAACGTTAAGTATTTAATAGCATAATGTAGGTAATGTTTAACAATATATTCTGGAGTAGATTGATACGTTATCACAAGGTGGATTTTCCTATCCTATTTAAATAGAAGAGAGGGACGCCTGGGTGGTTCAGTCAGTTAAGCCCCTGACACTTGATTTTGGCTCAGGTCATGATCTCAGGGTTGTGAGATGGAGCCCTGTGACGGGCTCTGCACTGGGTGTGGAGCCTGCATCTTGAGATTCTCTCCCTCTCCTTCTGCCCCTCCTCCCTCTCACTCTTTAAAAAAAAAAAAAAAAAAGATTAAATAGAAGAGAATTATGCTTTACTTTGTAACATTTTCTGTCTTTACTACCTTTCTCTGGTTTAAAAAAATCACAACCCCAAGCTAGGAAACATGCAAGTTTGTTGTCTGAACAGAAATGAAATGTTAGCTGGAAATCAGAGTCTGAGTCATCTTCATTTGAATATATATTTTAATTAGGATGCAGCACTAACAGCATGATGATAAACTGTCACAAATTTATACCAAGAAGCACACAATCTTTCAAATGTGTTGTTTTTCACAAGTAATTTAAGTATAGCATTATTGTTATTTGGTACTAGAATCAAAGACGACATTTAGATTCTTCAGCTCTGGAGCCTTTAATAACATCAAAATGATTGTCTAGTCAGGCAGAAGAAAGAAATTCAAAAGCAGTTTCTTTTTCTTCTGCCAGTTCCTTTGCAGTTAGATCCATCTTTTCACGTGAGAAATCATTAATAGTGAGACCTTCAACAATCTTCCAGGTCTTATTCTGTTTGAAAATAATTACAAGTAAAAGATTTACAATTAAACTAGAACTGATCTTCCAGCAAGCAACAATTTAGACCGAACTTAAAGCTATAGGAGTACCTGTTTTTGAAGTCTGATTAAAGAAGCAAATTAAAATCCAGATCTTAACAGTAATTCTGATAAAAGTTCAAACCCTGAATTTAAAATGCATTGAATCTAGAAAACAATCTTTAAACGAGGATTTAATTAGCAAACATTAAAAAAACCTACTCACTTTAGTATGGCTATAATAAAAGTAAGATATTATATTGGTAGATATCCAATATTAGAGGCATAATAACAAAGTGTCTAGTGGCAAGACTTGAACCTTGCTTTCCAGATTATTTTCAATCTTTTAGTAACCTGTAGTTGTGCTTCGTAGAATTTTAAAGTTGAGAAAAATGTCTAATTTAGTAAAGGAACAACTTTGTAGACTAAATTATACCAGCATTCATAAAAATATGCAACTACTTTCTCAGAAGGGGACAGGGGGAAATAACCCCAAAATACTTTACCTTGATTGTAACAGGGAATGAGTACAGCAAATCATCAGGAACACCATAGGAATTGCCATCGGAGATAATACCCATGGACACAAATTCTCCCTGAAAATAATAATCAACGTTTACATTCTCATGGTGCTTCGGGATTAGTTTATGCAACCAAATGACACATGAATTAACAAAACTAAGCCAGGTGATGCTTTCTTACTACGTGTGTGACTTCAGTACTGTATAAAGAAGCATCACCAGGCACTGCCAGGACAGGCTAACTTTCACGGGTATTCTCTCTCATTCCACTCTTCCAATCCGTGTGAAGTAGGCCGGAGAAACATAATCCTCATTTTATAAATGAGGAAGCTCTGGCCCAATAGAAGTTTTAAGGAAAAAAGTCACGTCCACCAGGTGTGCTCAGTGGTTCCCAGTCTTCATCTCATCTAATCCTTAACAACCCTGTGAGGTAAATGCCGTGTAAGAGATAACCAAAGGTTAAGTACCTTTCCCAAGATTATTTGGCTCGTAGGCAGCTGACCTGGGATAAAACCCTAATCTGCCCGACTGCAAGGTTGTGTTCTTTTCACATCACAGCATCAGAGGACAAAGATCAACGAGTGGCCTGTGCCAATCCCGGAGCCCTCACCTCTGGGGTTCCAAACCAGATGTCTCTGACGTGGTCACAGATGGCTTTTGCGGCAGACATGGCGCTGGAGAGCTTTCGGGCCTTGATGACAGCAGCACCACGCTGCTGCACAGTCTGGTTGGGGACAGGCAGAGACAGCATTATTTGATCATAAGAGCAGAATTTTGATCGCTTCCAAACTAATCCTGGGGTGAAAGACCACAGTCACAGTTTAATGTCTTCCCCTCCAAATTCATCCAACTACCCAGTGTGGGCTTTACCAACCTATTTCAGTTAAAAGCACCAGTCTTTTTGAAAAAAAAGAAAACTATAAATCCACATAGAAAGTTTACTACACTCCACACAAAGAAATGAATCTCTTTATGAAGACTGGATGACTAGAGGGAACTCTATTTTTTCCCATGTTAGCAATCCATCTTGACTGCCGCACCGCATCAGATCAGACTGGTTCATGACTGGCTCTGTATGTAGTCATCAGAGCAACTAGGAAAGGCCTGCCCTCCTTGAGAACCACGCCACCAAATTGAGAGGCACTTGGAGACTGTCCTGGAGAGATAGTCGGGTCAGCAACGTGGTGTCTCTCTCAAGAGTTCTTTATGCTTGGCTGTTAGGAGAGATTTTTCTTTTTTCTTTGTTTTTTAAAGATTTTATTTATTTGACAGAGAGAGACACAGCGAAGAGAGGAAACACAAGCAGGGGGAGTGGGAGAGCGAGAAGCAGGCTTCCCGCCGAGCAGGGAGCCTGATGCGGGGCTCGATCCCAGGGCCCTGGGATCATGACCTGAGCCGAAGGCAGATGCTTAACGACTGAGCCACCCAGGCGCCCCAAGAGAGGTTTTTCTTACGGTGATGAATTCTCCCTTGAGCCAGCTGTCATCTTTCAGAGCATCATAAACACCAACTTCCTTTCCTTGCAGTTTCACCTTGGCATGGCTGACATCTGGATATTGAGTGGAGGAATGGTTTCCCCAGATAATGACATTCTTTACATCATCAGAAGTCACACCAAGTTTAAGAGCAATCTAGTTAAATAGAAAACAAACACCTTACTTAGACAAACGTTTTTTATTTCAAATTGTGCCTGTTTAACAAACATCCTTAAGGCCTCTGAAATTTTAAGAGAACACACAAGGGTTATATTGCTTGGTAATTTCCTAAAGCTTAACAGTGTAAACAAAATGTGAACCTGAAACATTATAGGGTAGAATATTTAAGAGTAGAGAGCATCCTACAGTTAATGATTTAACTTATCAGTATAGGGGGTTTATCAAACACAAAACACTGACATAAAATACAAAGCAAGAGGTTAAGAATATATAAATATGACCTCTGTTTTGTTAATACCTAGGAGATGTCTCCTCAGCACTTCTGAGCAATCAAGTTAGAATATGGGAATTTCTCCATATTTAGGTGAAATTTTTATTATATACCATATACACAAATTAGCTAATTTTCAAATAATCCTAAATATGAAATTTTGGAGTTGGAAGGGGCTCAGATTACCAAAAGTATGATTGTCTTCAATTTATAGATTAGGAAACCAAAGGAAAGAGCTTAAATATAATACTAAAATGATACCAAATGTAACAATTTCTAGCTATAGGTTCAAAAAGCACTTTAGAGGGCACCTGGCTGGCTCAGTTGGGGAAGCATGTGACTCTTGATCTGGGGGTCGTGAGTTCGAGCCCCATGTTGGGTGTAGAGATTACTTAAAAATAAATTTAAAAAATGTAAAAAAAACAAACAAAAAAACACTTTAAGATCCTGCAAGCCTTGTAGTCACATGACTATCAAACATATTATGTAGTATACTAGCCACAGAGAGGGTTAGAATGTTGTGTTTTGAAAGATTTAAATAAACAAAATAAGTGAACTTATTTTGTTATTCACCTGATAAGGTAATGTGCAAAAAGAAATTATGGTTAGTTGTATGCATAATTTGTTCTTAATTAGGTAGCAGAATTGTGATGAACCAGAAGGAAATGTTTTGGAAAGAATTTTTTATGATTTTATGAGCTGATGTGTTAGGGTATCATTGTGGGTGATTTTTCCTTCTTTCATATTACAGTAAGAATGGGAGAAAAAAATAGTTGTGCCAGAGTTCACTGCGTTTGCATGAAAAAAGCCAGTCTCAAAAGGTCACTTACTTACTACATGATTCTATTTCTGTGACATTCTCAAAATGACAAAATTAACTGAGATGAAGAAGTTAAGTGGTTTTCAGAGCTTAGGAATAGAGACGGAGTGTGCAACTATAATGAGGCAGCATGAGGAGGTTCTCTTATGGGTGATGAAACAGGTCTGTATCTTGACTGTGGTGATTATAGTAATCTAGATATGTGATTAAAGACATACAAAAAAATGAATGTAAAAACTGCAGAAATCTGAGTGAGTCTATTAAAACTGTTATGTGTAGTTTAGTCAATTTCCTAGTTTTAAAAATGCTCTATAGTTATGGAAGATGTTACCACTGGGGGAAGTGAGTGATGGGGATGCAGGATTCTCTGTACTATGTTTTAACTTCTTCTGAGTCTATAATTACTCCAAAATAAAAAGTAAAAAACAAAACAGCAAGCAACCAAAAAAGGATACTGATGAAAAAGGCCAATACCTAAAATGTTTGCAGTGACTTGAGTCATCTCTTTACACCAATATATTCTGTCAAGAATCAAATTGTGTTTACTTTCACTATGACCCCTAAAGTAAGTTGAGACTTGTTTCTTAAATCCTAGAATAGTTAAATGATTTTTAAAAATTCACTTAAAGTTCTGTTTTTGACATTTAACATCACTTCTCTGCTAAACCCTGTTTCATCGAGAGTTCTGCAAGTATTAGGGCTATTAAGTACCAATCAATCTTCACAAATTAGTTGGGTAGTTGGTTTCTAGAGAATCCAGCTACTGATCTGCTTAGTGGCTGAGGCACAGTTGGTGAAGCTGTGCAATGAGTACCATTTTCTGTGTGCGCCATGACCTTCAAGGACTTGGGAAGAACTGCCCTTGCTTATAGTTAGCTGGAATCATGGAGAAAAAGGAAACTTTACCTGAGGCAGGTAACCCAAGATGTCTATTACCAGGAACTTAGAACCTATAGTTTTGCTGAATGGTGAAACTGCCTCTGGGCCTCTCCTCCCTACAGGAAGCTCCTTACTCCCTTTGTCCTGCTGCCTACTTCCTCTTGTTTGTTTTCTTGAGCTAATCCATTTCTGCCTGGACACCAAAGGCCAAAACTTTGTAGACATAGTTCCTGAATTTCATTCATATCAGAGCTTGTCTAAATTAACATGTATCCAGGACTGCTACTTCCTTGCTCCCTGGCCCTTTCGTGTCTGCCACACAGATCTGTTAAATAGTTTTGAACTAAATCTCCAGCCCCAGGAATTCCTCCCGCCTCCCCCCACCCCATACCAGCTAACTAATTTTATTGCCAAAATACCCTGTCAGCATTCATATGCAGCTCTGGTTTGCAAATACATAGGGGAATTCTGCAGGTGACGAAGACTCACTAGGTAGCTAGGTCTTCAGATTTCCAAAATGAATTATGTAAGACTAGCAACATTCATGTAAGAAACTAGTCTTTGAGTTTGTTATTTTTCTCACTGGATGAACAACTTCTACAGGAGGAAGAAACTGCTTTTTCAAAAACTTCCCAAAAGCTCTCACTGTGCCAGACTGACATACTTGAACATGTGCCAAAAGTTAAAGCCTAACAAGACGGCTTCTTCTCTCTTTCCTCACTCAGACTTTTGCCCCATAGGGAAAACTGTTTCAGGAACAGGGACAAGTGTCACTTAGTACCTCTGGAAGGAGAAATTTTCCAGTGTCTTCCTCCACCAAGGCCTCAGTTGAAAACAGCAAAAACCAAGTTTGTCAGTGGTGTCATTTTACCTCTTTTTCCCTACTGCAGGGAGAGCTACCATCTGGCCATCTAGAAGCTACAAATATAACACCTAAAACCACCTTTTCCTTCATGACTGTTCTGTAGTACCCAAATCTCTTGCCTCCACTCACTCAAACTAACTCCCATTCCTTCCACCCACTAGACTCTAGCTAAAAAATAAGGAAAAAGACCCAGCTCACAGCCTAAAGCCCTTCAGGAAATACTTGCCATTTAAGCTTGTTATCCAATGACCTTCTAAATTAATGGAATATTCAAGGAGATATATGAGGTGTGGCTCTTCTCAACTCTTAGTTATATCCCTCTTAATAATAACACTACTAATAAAAATCATTACTACCAAGAGCAGCCAATCTTTATTGAGTTTTACTATGTGACAGGTACCATGAAAGAGTTTAACATAGATCTTATTTAATCCACATAACCTCCCTTTGAAGTAGAAAGAATTATTGCCCCATTTTATACCTTGAATATACTTCCTCAAGGTCACAGAGCTAGTAAGTGGACTTAGGTCACATAATCTCATTATGTAAGAATACACCTAAGAGTTTGGGAGTCAGGCAAATCTAGATTTACTAGCTATATGCCTATGATCCCAGACCTTTCTGGGCTTCAGGTTTCTTGTGTGTAAAATAAAGATAATAACATATCTCACATGGTTATTAGAAGGATTAAATGATAAGTTACACGTAGAGCATTTAGCTTAGGGTAGAAGCTTAACAAATGTCAATTCTTTTCTCCATTACTGGGTACTCTGAAACTGAAAGATGATCAATTCTCAGTTTATTTTTTATTTATTTATTTTTTTAAAAGATTTTATTTATTTGACAGAGCGAGATACACAGCGAGAGAGAGAACACAAGCAGGGGGAGTGGGAGAGGGAGAAGCAGGCCTCCTGCAGAGCAGGAAGCCTGATGCGGGGCTCGATCCCAGGACTCTGGGATCATGACCTGAGCAGAAGGCAGACGCTTAACGACTGAGCCACCCAGGTGCCACCCAATTCTCAGTTTAAAGCAGTGGTTTTTCAACTTAGACCTCACACCATCTTTTGATAAAATGCTTTCTTTTTTTTTTTTTTTAAAGATTTTATTTATTTATTTGACAGAGAGAGACACAGCGAGAGAGGGAACACAAGCAGGGGGAGTGGAGAGGGAGAAGCAGGCTTCCCGCGGAGCAGGGAGCCTGGTGCCGGGCTCGATCCCAGGACCCTGGGACCATGACCTGAGCCGAAGGCAGAAGCTTAATGACTGAGCCACCCAGGCGCCCCACTGATAAAATGTTTTCTTAAAACTAAACAAAGTTGTCTTCTTTAGGAAAAGAAAGGACTAAATTCATAGACCTATCTAACAGTGATGACCTGTGGATGAGGAAGTATGGACAGAAAGGTGCGAGGGAAAAGGAAAGAGGTTATGTCTAAGATCCCAGAATTTTGTCATGGCTTTGAAGGGCACCAGGATCATCTAGACCAAGAAAGCCTAGGAAACCAGCACAGATGATTGGTGGTGGCGTCTCTTTTTTTTTTTTTTTTAAAGATTTTATGTATTTATTCATAAGAGACAGAGACAGAGAGAGAGAGAGAGGCAGAGGGAGAAGCAGGCTCCCCGCTGAGCAGAGAGCCCAATGTGGGACTCAATCCCAGGACCCTGGGATCATGATCTGAGCCGAAGGCAGACGCTTAACCATCTGAGCCACCCAGGTGGCGTCTCATTGTTCAAAAAGCTACTGTTAATACCCTGGTCACTGAACCCTTGGCACATTTATCTAAAACTCCAACAGGTAAAGAAACTTGAGAACAATTAAAATTTAGTTGCTAAGTAGTGAAAAGTAGGAAGTTTTATGGAAACATGTAGAATATTAAAAAGATATAAAAATAAAATTAAATATAAAATTAAACATTAAAAAATCTGAATCTGACAGCTTAGCTAAGGGGAAAAAGGAAGCAGAACCACACAAAACACAAAAAGCTCAAATCTCTCTTTTTATAATGTTCTATATATCTGGCAAAAATAAACTATGTATTGTCCTGTTAATTATACTAATAACTGATTTTTTTTTTTTTTTAAGTAGGCTCTACACCCAGCATGGAGCCCAAGGCAGGGCTTAAACTCATGACCCTGAGATCAAAACCTGAGCTAAAATCAAGAGTTGGACACTTGAAAGACTGAGCCATCCAGGCACCCCAATGACTGGTTTTTTAACCCCTGAAGTAAGAGGACATTAGAGACAGTATTTTGGCATAGTTAGCAAATGAACTATAGTTGAGAAAATTAAGTTCAAGTTCAGCCTCCTTAAGAGACTCCATTTAAAGACTCCCTAACAAATTAGAATGGCTTCCTACTAAAAAAAACAAAAAAAAGTAAGATTCAGCTACTTCAAAAGTGAGAGAAAAAGGTTTTAAAGTTGAACAGTCAATATTTTAAAATATACCTGAGCTTTAGCTCGGTTGTGATCCAAACGAGTCAAGCAACTGAAGTTCTCCTTGGGGATGGATGGGGCCGACTTGGCGGCAGTCAGGCAGTTGGTATTGGCTGGGTTTCCCACCACGATGACCTAGGATACACGGGAGGCATAGCAAAGTTACACACCATATACTGATGAACTAAACTATCCTAGAATATGGCTGATAAATGTGTAACATGTAGCCTATGTGTCAAGTTTGTATGAGCTAAGTATGTATAGTTACCACTGTAGTTTCTATAGTATTTCGCCCCCCCTCCCCTGCCCCATTGTTAGTGTCTGGTGTGATTACTGAAAAAATGTCTTTAATAAAGCCACCAACATGTATACAAGTTGCTTTCCAGGTGGCAGCATCCAAGACCAAAGGTACATGTCTTTCTATTTTGTGTTGTGACAAAACAGAGACAGAACATTTATCTATTTACCACACACACACAAACAAGTAATCTAGGTTCTGAGAGAGCAATTCATTCATAAAATTTTCCTTCTTATAAAAGTAGTCCAAGAAAGAAATTCTACTTGAGCAGTTTAACTTTAGGACAATGATTTATCTTTATTAATTACAAGAGTTTTTTAATCTTTCCTAATCCTAAGAATTAACTGGGATTTGCTAAAATACAGATTACCAGGTCCCATCCACTCTATACCTGTTCAATCAATCCTTAGCAGAAAGCACTTCAGGCTACTTTTTTTTTTTTAATTGGGGAGGTACAGGATACACTGCATTTTAATATAGTATAGGCAAATGTACACATGTACTTTATCTTTTAAGTTTTAAATTCTTTAATAAAACTATGAACTTACTGGGAAATATGTCAAACTTACTAAAAAGCTGCAAGCGTATTACAAAGCCTACCTCCCACATCCTCTTTACCCAGATCCCCTAATTCTTTCCATTTCTCTCCCTCTCTCTACACACACACACTATACCTTTAGTCTTTCTTTTTGGCCCATGTGAGAGCAAGCTGAAGATATGATACTCCAATGCCCCTAAGTACTACAGTGTCAGTATGTATTTTCCCAAAAACGACCCTTGGCTGAGGGGTGATTATAGTGCAAGCAGCCTGGAGCAGTCCAAACAACACTGTTATGTTTTATTAAGGAACCCCTGCATTTCTACTCATTTCTACTATTTTCTGTTAACGATTACAGAAAATAAAAGTAATCTATTCAAAATGAATTCTACAGAAGCAAAAATTCAGATATGTATAAAATATTATAATAGAACATTGTAACTTGCAACTTTAAAACCTTAAAAGATTTTCTTTTACCTTGGTTTAAAGTCAGGATTGGGAAGAACAAATCTATCAAAATCAGTAAAACCTCTAAACCAGCCAAGTCTTTTTGCTTACTTATTTGGTAAAAGGAGGCCTTATTCTAATATTAAGGCAAATTTAGAAACTAAAGTACCTTGCACACAGAGACAGAAGAGGAAGTTATACCAGTGCAACTCCTCAAGAGACAGGCGTATCAAAATCTCTCTGGATTGAGAAAATCTGAATACTTCAGAAGCTACCATCTCTCACTGCTGACAATGCAGCTTACAGCCTTCTCTCTCTACTATCACACACACAAATCCAAAGTCTGAACAAATATTCCCACCAGAAGGCTCTGTGCCTTCTCTATAGGTCTGTAAATTCATATTAAATTTCCGTATCACAGTAATGGGCAAAATATTTTTGAGCACCTCTAAATAAAGATTTCTATGTTATAAGAAAAAGAAAAAAAAACTCAAAACAATGAATCATGGAATACTATATCAAAAACTAATGATGTAATGTATGGTGAAGAACATAATATAATTAAAAAAAAAACAAAAAACAAAAAAAACTCAGAAAAGGAGAGCTTATCAAGCAAAACTCTATCTGTATTTACTGACCACTGCACAAAACTGGGGGGGAAAAAAAGGCAAATAATTTTGTCTTTACTTCAATGCTAAAAGAAGTAGTTTCAAATGCTGATAATGAAAACCCCATAAAATACTGTACTGGTCACCTTAACTGACTTCTTGGCATACTTCTCCAAGGCTGCACCCTGGCATTTGAAGATTTTCACATTTGCTTTGAGTAAATCTTTCCTCTCCATGCCATCCCTTCTTGGCATGGAGCCCACAAGAATGGCCACATCCAGGTCTTTGAAGGCAATGTCTTCTTTATCAGTTGCTATGACATCTGTGAACACGGCAATAAATATGCAGAGCTACTGAAACACCAAAGTCTGAGGTTTTCTTTTTTTTGTTTGTTTTTTTTTTGAGGTTTTCTTTTTCACACTGAATCTACCCAGTAATTCTTTCACTTTGTAGCAAATGTTTACTTTCACATATCATAATGATAAAAAGCTTCAGGGGTCTAAGAAAAGAAAAATTATATAATCAATAAACACAGTATTAGCAGAAATGTAAATTACATTTATTTTGCTTTTCCTATCTCAGTAATTATTTCAAGTTTGAAAACTCTACAGCTTTTTTTTTATGATCAGATATGATGCAAAGTACAATATGATAACTTTCAACTCTGTGCAACATTTGTTATTCACACCAATTACCACAGATAACATGAAAGAAACTAATTTACCTAACCTTTAAAAGTTGTAATTACTTTAAAGTCTAAGATATCAATCACAAATTCAAAATAATGTTTATTGAGGTGTTTCATGCCAGGAATAACACTACGAATTTTGTTGTATCAAATTTAATCTTAATATTTCATCCATGAAGACACAGAAGTTTAAGGGGATTAATTTGCCATCAAAAAGCAGTGAACCTGTAATTCCAGCCCAGGCTGGTCCAGAGGTCAACCACTCTTCCGCTGTGCTAGTCCAATAAACATATACCACTTACTCTTTGATTAAAGAACATGTATCACCACTCTCCTTTATTGACAGTATTAAAAAGGCCATGACCAGTGCTACAGACTGAATGTTTCTGTCCCTCACAAAATTCATGTTGAAACCTAATCCCCAATGTGATGATATTAAAAGGTAGGGCCTGTGGAAGATGATTAGGTTATAAGGGTAAAGACCTCATGAATGGGATTAATGCCCTTATAAAAGAGGCCTCAGAGAGCTGCTTCACCCCTTCCGCCTTGAGGACACAGGAAGAAGACGGAACCAGGAAATGGCCTCTCACCAGAATGGGACCATGCTGGTACCTTAATCTTGGATTTCCCAACTTCCAGAACTATGAGAATTAAATTTTTGTGTTTATAAGCCACTCAGTCTATGGTATTTTTGTTATAGTAGCCCAAATGGACTAAGACAAGCAGGATTCAGCATTGTCATTGGTAAATTTTTAGGGGAGTCAACTTGTGTCACAGTAAGGCTGCTGTAGAGCCCCCAACAGGTATACAAAGAAACACCAGTTGGTGAGGGGAATGTTCTTCCCAGCCATGCATCCTTATTTGCAGAATCTTCCCTCCCTGTCATATTCACAGCTGACTGAGGACAAGCTGACTATAACCTGGATCCATTAGAGAGAGCAGAACTCAGCAGAGAAAGGAATAAAAATGGGACAATGCGACAAAGTTGATTTGGAAATACAGAGTGAGTTGTGTGTCAACTATACTTCAGTTTAAAAAAAGAGAGGGTGAGGAAAGGGAGCCAGCAGAACAGCTTGGCAGGGCAATGCACTCTCTTATATAACTATGCAGCCACATGATTCAGACAACAGAGTACCCCTAGTAAATGTTTATTGAATGGATGTATGAATTCTGAGCATGGTTTTTCTTTCTTTTTTTTTTTTTTTAAGATTTATTCACCTATTATTTTAAAGAGAGAGAAAGCGAGTGTGCACGTGCGTGCACACACACAAACACCCCCCCCCGCCACATGCAGTATGTTGGGGGAGGACAGAGGGAGAGGGAGAGAGTATCTCAAGCAGACTCCCCGAGGATCATGGAACCTGATGCAGAGCTCGAGACCATGACCCAAGTCGAAACCAAGAAGAGCTGGACACTTAACCCACTGTGTCACCCAGGTGCCCCTCTGAGCGTGGTTTCCATTGGGTGTGTATATATTTTGCTCTGTGCAAACTCAGCAGAGTATTATTAATTAATCCTTACTAAAAGAAATGATCATAATGAAGGTATACCTAAAGAAAAATATTCAAATTAGTTTACAAGTTGACTTAACATTTTAATGAAACCCTCAATCAAATTTAAGACTTCTGTCTTACATATGTGTAATAGTTCAATGATTCTTAAAGGCTCTTAGCAGAACTCTCACGGGCTTTTTCAAATGATGCAGAATACGATTAGGACAATTTATGCTGTTTCTCAATCTGATGACCAGCTGTGGGTTAGGACTACATGTGAGGGACCAAATAATTTCCAGCCTCAGGGCAACATATGGCTCTGGAAGACATCACTGAGTGCTGCATAATTTAGGTACTACTATTACTTTTTAAATAGATTTTAAATAACAACACAATGTAGACAATCTCAGGTGTATAACTCTTGTGCAATATTATGCTTAATTAGTAAGGTAAATTATGTATAAGCATGTTGGAAAAAAAGCATAGTCTTTTAACTGACATTGGTTACTTCTTGCTTTTACCTTTATTTATTCTTGGTATACACTTTACCAAATAGTTATAGTTCAAAAAACAAACAAAAAATACTTTTATGAAATAGTTTCTAATTGAAAGGCTAGTTAAAAATCTAAACCTATTTTTTGAAAGACATAAAATACTATAAAATCCTTTTATCCTCCACCCCCCCAATTCACCTTTCAGGAGAGGAAGGGCACAGTCTTGCAGTTCCATTAGGACACCATCTAGGACACCCATCATGGGAGTAATATCCAACAGCACAAGAATTACTGGCTGCCAAATAAATAGCAAAGACAGCATCTGTCAGTGTAGGTTAGGTCATTTAGTCACAAAAAAGTCCTCCTGTAAAGTTTTTGCTTATTTGGTGTGTGTGTGTGTATATATATATATGTGTATAATTACCATTAATTAGTTATAATTATTTTAGGAGGTTCAGGTATCTAACATCATGCCACTTTCAGAAAAAGGAAATGCTATAAAACCAGCAATAGTTTGCTAACAGACAAAGTAAGAGGAATCATCATTACTGACTTTTAAAGGAGTATACATGGAAAAAATATTAAATTGAAGTGACATGCCATAGCTTACTTTTTTTTTTTTAAAGATTTATTTACTTGAGGGGCGCCTGGGTGGCTCAGTTGGTTAAGCGACTGCCTTCGGCTCAGGTCATGATCCTGGAGTCCCGGGATCGAGTCCCACATCGGGCTCGCTGCTCAGCGGGGAGCCTGCTTCTCTCTGACCCTCCCCCCTCTCATGTGCTCTCTCTCTCTCATTCTCTCTGTCTCAAATAAATAAAATCTTAAAAAAAAAAAAAAAAAGATTTATTTACTTGAGAGAGCGCGCGTGTGTGTGCACACCCGCACTGAGGGAGAGGGGCAGCGGGAGGGAGAAGGAGAGAATCTCAAGCAGACTCCTCTCGGAGTGCAGAACCGGACATGGAGCTTGATCTCATGACCCTGAGATCACGACCTGAGCTGAAACCAAGAGTCAGATGCTCAATGAACTGCACCACCCAGGTGCTCCAGCCATAGTTTACTCTCATTGTTCACAGCTCTGTATCTAATTTTAGTTCATGGAAAGCTAAATATTATCTGGCATGAAAGAAGAACGTGATTATCTATGGGTGAAGAGAAGGAATAAATGAATACTTTAGAAAGGATTTTAGTGGAATAGGGGAATAAGAATAGGGGGTGCCTCTTTAAAGATTTTTATTTATTTATTGAGAGAGAGAATGACAGAGAGAGAGCATGAGAGGGGGTAAAGTCAGAGGGAGAAGCAGACTCCCCGCTAAGCAGGGAGCCCCATGCGGGACTCGATCCCGGGACTCCAGGATCATGACCTGAGCTGAAGGCAGTCGCTGAAACAACTGAGCCACCCAGGCGCCCAGGGGTGCCTCTTTAAACTGGAAAGCAGATCTGCCTGTCTATTTTGGGTTCTAAGGACATTTATCAACAAGGAAGTACTAATTCAGCAACCTTCTCTCCCACATGACTCTCCTTAATAGTTACTGTTACTAGTGAAAACCTTCCACTGACTGATACCTGCTGGCTGTACCAAGTCAGCTAAATAAAGTATGCGGAATAATTGATTTGCAAAGCATTTTCAATGGCGGGAGGGGTACATATAAATAAGATACCAGCTTACATTTATAGCAGTGTGCCCAGTACATTTATTGGGATAACCCATTCCTTTATCATTAAAAATAATTCTTTGAAACTAATTACAGGGTTTACTGACAATATTCTTATTTTGACTTGAGGTACACAGATAGTTCCCCTACCTGGTCTTTACCAAAGACAGATCCATTTCCAATACTGTACAGCAGTGAATATGCAATCTGACCAGCCGCTCCAGTCACAAGGACTCTGATTGGTTCAGACTGTAATGAAAGAGACCCATTAATTAACATCTGATTTAAAAATGCTATTTTACCCTAAAGACATTCAGAGTTTTCTCTATAATAAGACAATCACGTACTTTAAAAGTTAATGTAAAATTTTAAAGTCTCTTCACATTTGGCTTAGTAGAAGACAAACTTATTCCAGACTTGTCCCAGTAAATATAGCATGCACAAATCAGCTGAGCAACTTCTGGAACATGTGTCCTTTGGCTAGCTATTTATGCGGTGTTACTTAACTCTCACTGTTATCCTGGATTTACTTACAAAATCTTATCCATCTCTTCAAGGCTGTTTTGCCACTGAAATAGCCTAACAATGTTGATGTGCCTTATATGGTGATACAAACCCTGGCAGCGACTGGAACCTTATAAATCCTCTTATGCAACTCCCCCCACGCCCCATCTGCTAGAACAGGGATCCTTCACGCCAGGAAGGGGAGTGACAGTGGCTAAAGTTTTCCACTTACAGTAAGTCAGAAAGTTTTAATAAAACTACTAATCATGATTCAACTTGACTACTTGAAGGAGGAAAAATAAGTCTTTATTTTTTATTTAAGGAGAAAGAAAAGCAAGAGAATACTGGATTACAATAAATTTTAGTATTAAATAACTACATCAAAATATAGTGACAGCTGACAACCTGATTCCAACGGAAAATTCATTTTAAAAGAGAGGAGGAAGAAGTACAAAGAGGATAATAGTTATAATAGAAGTCGCCTTACAGACCTCAACAGACCCTAAACAAAATACAGGCATACGTAAAAAAATAGTAACCAATATTCAAAGTGATGATCCTGAGTCACTAAAAAAAAGAAGCTCAGAGAATTAAATAGAAATATTTCTATTAAAAAGAACTGAACAAAAATGTTTGAAAACTTAACGGATACATTAGATGTACAAATTTGATCAAGGTGAACTGTTCCTTTTCTTGAGAATACTGTGTAAACAGACTTTCACTGAGTCACCTCAGTGTTACCCGCACCAGAAAAGTGGTCCACTGAAATGAATCTTTATATTTAGAATTCCCTCTTCCAGGTGAGTCATGTCTTTGGGGTAGAAGGAGACTATGTCCTCTGACCTTCTAATCCTAACCTCTGAAGGTCAGCAGCATTTAGCAATTTGACACCCAGAGAAATCAAAGGAAAAAAAAATCTCAGGAAAGAAGTGTCAACTGCTTGTAGAGATATGAAACTGTACGTAGCAGACTATATGTGCATTTCTTCCTCACAGGTGTGACCAGGATGTAAGTGCAAAAAAGGAGAAAACTATGGAGAGTTAACTCCCTGACCTTCTAAGTCCCTTCCCCATTTTCTTCACCAACTTTTCCCCTAGGCCTTCATACCCCTACAAAGACAAAATATGGTAATTCCCCAAATAAACCATTTTTTTTTTTTTTACAATACATTCTTATGTTTCCAACAGACTTTAGGTTTATAAAGAATGCTAAAAGTTATCATATATGGTTATTTTTTTTAATCATATGGCCTTTATATGTTTTTAATTCTGTCATTTTTCCCTATTCCCTTGAAGTAGAGAGGTGAGGGAATAGAGGAAGAAATTATTCCTCCTTTCGCTTTAGAATGCAAGCTCCTTAAGGACAGGGGCTTTGTCTGTTTTATTTACTGTTGTATTCCAACTGCCTACAACAATGTCTGGCACACAGTTAGAGCTCAAATACTTGATGAAGGAATAGCTGGATCTTGTACAATTACTATCCTGAACTTGGAAATGGAAAAGAATTGTTTGGAAGCAAACCTAACACGCTTCAAAAAACTGTTTAAGATATTTTATTCATATATACTTGCATTGATAGGGTTGGAAACTTAGTGACCACAATAATTCCAGCTATAATTAGCAAAATTATGTCACCAGTTCTAATGATATAGTTTTATAAATCAACTAATGAACTGTTATTTCACTTCATTCATTAAATACACTACTGAATCTCTATTATGTACCTGGTACTATTTTAGGCCAGAGAATCCATTGGTGAACCATATGCAGGAAACAAGAGGATAACCCAATTTTCTAAAACAGGGGGCTAGAGAGGTGGCAGAGTGTAGTAAAGAGATAGCCTCTAAAGCCAGATGTTCTGGGTTCAAACTTAGACTTACAACTCATCAGCTGTATGTTTTTGACAAGTTACTTAACCTCTGTATTCAGTTTCCCCACAGTAAAGTGGAGATAATGATAGCAGCTACCTAACATAAGGTAGTTGTATGGATTCAGAGTTAACATACAAAGCATTAAGAACAGTATGTAGCAAATACTATAATTATAGGTCTCTGTCACCATAAAATTTTCCTCTAAGGATTCTTACACCTTGTGGTGTTCTACTTACATGTCTGTTACTCTCTACTAGACTGTGAACCACCACCCCCTTGCTGTGAGAGCAGTCTGCCCTTGACTCAAATTTGTACTCCCATACAGTGTTCAACAAGTATTTGTTGAATTAATAAAAGAGTTAAGAAAAATATAAACACATGCTACTTCAATGTAAGCAGGCCAGGATAAGAAATAAAAATGAGCTGCTAAAAAACATGCTCCCAGTATCACAGTCCTTAGTGAAGTGGTTGTGGCCACTAATGAACAGCTGCTAATTCCATCTCAGCAGTTGCCTTGTTCTATGTCTATGAACAAATTATTTTCACAGATAAGTAATTCTATCTTATTAAGAGTAATATGAAGCCTAGTAAATGCCTGAATGTTTGATTATGAAATGGGAAAGGATATGTGTATTTGATTCTTTTTGCTCTTTGCAACATTGCAGTAGAAAATCAGGAGGGTGGGAGATTCCTGCTGACTTTCTACAATGTTACAGTGTGAAGACAGGTTACTATTCTTTGCTTAGATATCTGGGCAGTCTGCCAAGATCCAAAGCAGGAATGTCTCTGCTCTTGGCAGGGCTCTAATGACCTTCCTGCAGATTCAGACTGCCTTGCGCATGTGCTCAAGTCTCAGTTGTAAAGCTTGAATGTAAGTGTTCTTTCTGTTATTCTACAGAAAGACCCATGTATTCCTTTTTTACTTTCTAATTTACACATATTTCTGTAATATAAAAAACAAACTATCATTCAGATTTCTTCATACAGTTAATCCTTGCTGTCCCTCCCTATTCCTTCTTTTAAAAAAATTGCTTTGAACAGCTTACAAAAGATGGCTCTTTTTAAACTCAGTGATTGTTCACATGGTCTCCTGAGGAGGCAAGGAGATTCTGAGTCACCTGAGAGGGCTGTCAGTTTCAGTAAACTGACAGGAGTGTTCTTTCTTAGGGACATCTCTGTGTTATCTGGTGCCCAAGGGACCTTCCAGGGGTGAGGCCTGTCTTTATCTACTGCGTTGCAAAACAACGTAAGAATGGGGCCTCAGGATTCTTCCTGTGACCTTGGAAAAATCATTTAACCTCACCAGGCTACCTTTTAAAATTAGAGTAAATAATCTCCAAATTCCCTTCTAAGTCTAGAATTCCAATATTCTGAATTGCAGGGGAATAAAGCTATCAGGTAATATAAATGCTGATAAAATACTTTAGTTTGTATTTGCAATTTGTATGTTCCTCCAGAACCTCAGCTACTGAAAATAAATTTTCAAAATGACTTGATAATTGTATGGCACAATATGGTATGACGGAAAAAGCTGTAAGGCTCCTGGGAGCAAACTGTTGTATGACCTTGAGCAAATCATTCTCTTTGGGTCTCAATAAACTCAATTTTAAGATCTGAAGTGGGGGGAGATTTATCAAAATGATCTTTAAAGGTCCCATCCAGTTCTAAAATTATAAAGTCTCAGGTTCTCTGTTACTTCCGCATTCTTGCTAAGATTATTAGGTCAGAGACCACTGAAACCATCATTTAAATGACTAAATTATAAGTAGGAAACTGAGGTTTAAGATTTACTGAGAATTAGTAGGTGTCCCCACTGGACCCTTATAAAGGCAGAGGCAGTAATCCCCTTGCCTTAAAAATATGTCTTTTCAGGTTCTGGAAAATTTCCAATTCATTCAAATATTGCCCCATAGTTCCCACCTATTTCAGTATTTTGAGATAACGGAGGAAGAATAACTTCAACTATAAATACAAGTACTGGAGAAATTTGATGTCAAGTGTCACCTTCAAACGTCACGCAGATTATTCATACGACAGAGTTCCCTCACGCCGCGCCCCCCCCCTTCTCCCTTTCAGCAGAGACAAGATATGGTGATCTAGGTATCCAGACCTTCACAAGATGGTTACATTGTGTAACATTACAAGTAGTGGCTCTAGAATTCATAACCTACAGACCAGCAAAGAGTATCTACACTAGATTTTGCCTAGTGATGCCATAACTGCAACACGTCCTGTCATTACAAAAGGAGATCAATAAACAGGTTTTAAATAACATTTTGTGAAATTAGATATGGCGGAAACACGTCTCTCGAAAACGTCGATCGTTATCTGGAGTACCTGGTAAGCACAATCTTTACAACTGAGGGCCTTCTGCTTTCAAGGGCTTTGTGACAAAAGCCCTTAAAAACACTGTTGGCTCAATAAAAAAAAGGGGGGGGTTAGGAACCAAACATCCCCGCCTCCCATATCAAACCTTAGCATCCTTATCAAACCCTATATCGTGCTTTGGAGAAAACCCGCAGCTTATTTTGTACCCACGCCACGCAGCAGGACTGAGATTAAGCCTCTCCAAGGACAAATTTCTCCAGAGTCCTTGTAAGAGCTCCCCAGTGGAAACCGACCCCTTCCCAATTACTGGGTCACTGCGACAGTCCCCAAAAGATGAGTCGGGTTTTTCCAAAGGGCTGGAAAGACAGTGCCTTGCACAGCCGCCCCCCGCCCCGAAAGTCCTTCAAATGCAAGAAACCCCACACAAGAGCGCGAAGGTCGGGGGTCGGCAGGATCCAGAGGCCAATACTCACCATGATTAGGAAGTGCGCGAACAATTTCAGCACCTGCAAAACGAGCCTCAAAGAATTGGGTCACCTCTACCGCGGAACTGACTTGGGGAGGGCGAGCGATGTTAGAAAGAAAATGCTCATCTCCCAACCGCAGCGCCCTCTGGGAACTGTAGTTTATAGTGGCCGGATTCTGGCGCACTCTCCAACGCATTTCCTTCAAGTGTTGAACTACACTTCCCGAGGTCAGAGGGTCTGCTCACGCCCTTCTCCCTGCGCTCATCGCCATTGCAAAGTAGTCCCTGAGGGCGGGCCGCTGTGATTGGAGGACAGCGATGAGCAGAAGATTTGTGCTGAAGAGGAAAGACCCGCCTGTTGGCGCCCAGTAATTGGTGGGAGGGGAGGCATGTGGAACTCGAGGGAGGAGATACAGACCCTTTAGCTACATCACCCACTCGTGCGCAAGTGAGACTTATCTTACCCCAAGGGTAAACGTGGGAGGTAAAGAGACCTTCCGCTGCGTAGAAGCGGCTCGACCCGGAAACAAAGTCTTTTTAAAAAACTATTCACACTCTGGAGGGGCGGGCGGAATTGACGTGTCGCGAAGACTGGAAGGCTTCGCAAGTTGCTAAGCGACGAGGCTGGAGAGCGAGCGCACGCCCGAGCCGCTGAGGGATTTGTGGCTGTTGCAGCTCCTAGACAGAAGAGACCGAGCGAGCGCGCCGCGGCCTGCCGGGTCCTCCTTCCCTAGTTGCCAGGGGGGACCCTCCGCTCTGGGTAGTGTCCGGTGACGAGCTGAGCAGCTTGCGGGGACGCCCCTCTGAGGCGGCCACGGGCCGCGCGTCTTCCCCACTCCAAGAGGCAGGTGAGCCCGGGCCCGAGGGCAAGGGTTTTTCTGTTAACCTTAGGGTCCGGAATGCGGTTGTGCGCCATCCGGCGTTGCTTTTATCTACCCGGGTGCTGACCTACTGGGTGGGTCCCCGCAGCCTCGCCGGTCCCTACTCAGCGCTGTTAGGACAATAGCATTCTGGAGGGTGTAGTGCCCTGAAGTTCTCGCGCCCTCCCTTCTGTAAGATGCGGCTCTTTCAGAGTTAAATAAAAAATAGTGAGCGCTTGCCTAAATGAGCCCTTCCCTTCCTGGAGCTCACAGTTCACGGATCTAACTTTTTCTTAAGACCTCCGTGAATGTTGACAGTTTTGCCCATTCGTTTTTGGAAACTGTCTGCTGTATAAACCATCTTGACCTTTAAATTATGCCAAACCTGCATTTCTAAGGAAAGTGTGGCAGCTGTATGGGGGACACTGGTTGTTTCAGGCAGAATCTCAACTGGTAAAACAAGAGGTTTTTATTTAAAATTAATGCTGCCCAAGAGAGTTGTAGTGCTCCTTGAAACCTTGTTTGATGTGGATATTGAAAGGAAGATGTGGTGTTCTGGAATAGCATATCTGTAAAGAAAATGAGTGCAGTATCTATATTAGATAACATTGCTGTAACTTCTAGTTTTTCTCTATCACTGGTAATTGAACGCCAAGTGGCATCGTTCAGTTTTACTCTCTTGAGGTAGACTCTTTTGGAGGGTTTGCTATTATGGGAAAGAATATAACACCTTTCCAATTTGTTTTATCAATAGCATTTATCATAACTGAATGGTTCTGTCTTCCTTGAATCACTTTATTCACTTGTTAATCATATACTTTTCTGGTTTTCCTCTTACGTCGCTGGTTGCCCCTTTCAGTTCCTCGAATGTTCTTTTTTACCTCTGACTTCTTAACATTGGAATGCCTTTGTCCTTCGGTCTACACTTAATCCCTAAGTGATATAAGTCATGAGTTGCATGTTACAAACGTCAAATGCATGATTACGTCTATGTCAGAAAACTCCCAAATTTGTGTCTTGTCCTGAATTGCAGATTCTTTGTCAAACTACTTCTTCGTTATTTCCCCATGATTTTCTAAATGCATCATTTTCACTATTTTACAGTGTTTTCTACTGAACAATCATATATGGAGGTAAAACACCACACCCTTTGATACAGGTAAAATGACCTGGAATTTCTGCAGTTCTAAGATGTTTGTTGTGGATGGGATTATGAGATTTCAAATGGTAGAGTAGTAAAGAGCTGCGAGTAGTTAGGTGAAGACCGGCTTAATAAATTGGCTAGGAAAGGGACGCCTGGGTGGCTCAGTTGGTTGGGCGGCTGCCTTCGGCTCAGGTCGTGATCCTGGAGTCCCGGGATCGAGTCCCACATTGGACTCCCGGCACGGCGGGGAGTCTGCTTCTCTCTCTGACCCTCCCCGCCTCATGCTCTCTCTATCTCATTCTCTCTCTCAAATAAATAAATAAAATCTTTAAAAAAAAAAAAATAAATTGGCTAGGAAAATGTAGGGCAAGGGCCTTAGGATGTGGCACCCTATTAGGCTGTGGGAAATTAGAGATTAATATGACACAATTGCTGCCTTTTTAGAGCCCTCATAATAGCAGGGAATACAACTATGTAAACCCGTAATGATAACATGGTATGACCTGGTTGGTAGTAATAAAGACTTAGTAACTCTGGGGTGCCAGGACTTTTCAAAGGAGGTGCTGCCTTGAATGAATGAAGACAAATGGATGTTTTTGCCAGGCAGCTAAGGTAGGAGGTAGAACCACATTTGCAGTGTTGTAGTAGGGTTTTGGGTTGGCAGTTAAGACAATTTGCAACCATACATGCTTTAAGTTCCTGATTTTTTTTTAAACTAAAACTCTAGAATTATATTACTCAAGACTGTAGCTATGAATCATGTGGCTATTAAATTTAAATTAATTAAAATTAAATAAAATAAATAAAATTAAAAATCCAGTTCCTCAGTCACACTACCTATATTTCAGGTGTTCAATAACCACATGGGACAGAATATCAAACATTTTCATTATCACAGAAAGTTCTTTTGCACAGCTGCTAGAACTTAGTGGAAGCAAGGCATCACCCAAAGCAGGCACAGCTGCCACATATCTTTGTGGGGGCGTTTCTTTTGCCCCGGGTGTACAATGGAGTGCATAGCTGTTTGTGATACTGACTACACAGGAAGACTACGGTCAGAGGCAAGAAAAAAACCCAATTCTAGTTTTGACCATCGCCTTTGTATTTTGGAAGAACTTACTTTAACAGTCTTGGTGTGCCAATTTGAACGAATGTTTCCAAACATTGCATTATCCTGGATCTTGAGCCAGACTTTGCATCAGTGAGCCCAGAAAGGGTTGAGAAAGCAGAGGTCATTGCCTGGGTGATACCACACAACATCTGTCTGCTGCTCTCTACTGTTTTGGAATACCTTTGTTCCTGCCACATTTAAATTGATGGAAGAGCATATAACACATGTAGAAGCTTGAAATAGAATGGCAGTTGAGGACCTTACCAGTAATGGGGATTAGGAGGGAAAGGAGCCTCACTGGGGTATCTGTATACTTTAATGTGTACAACAAGTCCATGTTCTTATGTGCTTCTAATGAATTGTCATATGTTATGTTTGGATATATTTGTTTTCTTTATCTCTTTTATGAGTTCTTCCTATTAAATATCTAGCTGGTTTTATAATTTTTAATATTTTCAGTTTGAATGAAACAAACATGCTTTTTGTAAATCAAATTTCACCACAGTTGTCATTTCTAAGGAAGGGGAAAAAAAGAGAGATATAATTGGACACTGGCCTAAGTGTGCTTTAAATATATGGGTGGGTGGAGAAAATATTGGGTATTCATTTTATTATTTGTTCAACTGTACTCAACCACCCAGTTTAACAAAGAATATTACCAGTCCCTTCCCAGAGATCTTACATTGACACACATGCACATACACTCACTCTTGTGTGTATAGATACATTTTTTAATTATAAAAATGTCACATGAGTTGTTAAATAATAAAATCAACTAATGCTTTTTCTTATCCCCTACTAACTAGATATTATGGAAACTTGTTTTATGTTACTGCTGATGGCTTTTAAATGTAAAGAAATACGGGTGTATAAGTGCAGACATATCTACATTTTGCCATAAATATGTCCAAAGACATAAAATTATGCCCATGTTTGAAGAAATTAAGATACAAAAAGGATGCAGTGGATCAATTTATGGCTCATAAGAGGTGAGGAAGAGTGGGAAGAGCTAGACCTTGGACAGTAGGTAGAAGTATGGGCAGAGCAGGGACAGGAGAGTAGGCCAAAAAGAAAGCAATTGAATGTGAAGAATTAATACTGAAGTGAAAGGGAGGAAAAAAAATCTCACCAAGCACACTCATTTGCGTTTTACTACACGTTAGCCAACCTACTTGCTGTTGCTAAAACATGTCCTTTGATTTTATGCCTCCATATTTTATATGTGCTTTTTCCTTAACTGGAGTCTTATCCTCTGTTTCTGCCTGTTAAAAAATCCATTCCACTAGGTTCTTTATAAATGCTTTGGCCATTATGAAACCTTTCTCCCCCCCACCCCCCTTTTTTAAAAAGTATTACAGAAAATTTAAAACATAAACAAATGAAGAGATAGTGGTATAATTTTCTCAGTCCATCATCCAGCTTTAACAATTATTAACAGTTTATCAGTCTTTTATTTATTTTTTTATTTTTTTAAAGATTTTATTTATTTATTTGACAGGGAGACACAGCCAGAGAGGGAACACAAGCAGGGGGAGTGGGAGAGGGAGAAGCAGGCTTCCCGCGGAGCAGGGAGCCCGATGTGGGGCTCGATCCCAGGACTCTGCGATCATGACCTGAGCTGAAGGCAGACGCTTAACGACTGAGCCACCCAGGCGCCCCTATCAGTCTTTTAAAATATGCAAGCAGCCAAGGTCCAGTCAGCAGGGAAGGCCAAGCAAATCTGGGGAAGCGCCTAAACTGGGTCTGTCAGACCTTTGAATAGACAACTGCAGAAGCCACAATCCAATAAGGGCAGGGCAGCTAAGGGTTCAGATCCTTCAGGAATGAAGGCTCTGGTTACACCAATAGGCAAACAAACAATACAGATCAGCCAAAATGCTGGCTAAAAGTGAGGGAAATTGGTGATAAAGGAAGGAGATATATATCCAAAATGGCTGTGAAAATTAATAGAGGGCAACATCAGTTAAGTGGAATCAGGAGGATAGAAGGGGAGGCTAGACGGGGTAACCATACCACTCAACATCAATTACAGGAAGAATTGTCAGTTATAGACCCCTGCAGAGAATCATCAAAAGAATGAATCATCCAGTACAGGCTTCAACTGGCAAAGATGTACATGGTATCTCCTACGAGAAATCAAATACCCCTGCAAATCAGTCAATTTCCCCAATGGACGGAGTTTAAACAACTCTTCCCAATTTCCTCAAATAATGTTCCCTTCCTTTTTTTTTTTGAGTTGCCATAGTTTGCATGCCCCAAAGTACAATTCTCTGTTACCCCTGAATAAACCCATTTTTGCTGGCAAGAAAAAAAAATATATGCCTTCTTGCTTCTCTGCTCCCCCAACATTTTCAAACATACAGAAAAGCTGTACAGTGAATAACCCTTTATAGTAGTCTGAGTTTAGTCGGAGACAGACCTCTGCTGGTTTTGAAAATTTAATATGATGAAATGTTAACTAGAACAAGGAGGTGGTTATACTAAAAGGCATAAAAGAGCTCTGAGTCTAAGGGTTCTAGAAGTAGCAGGTGTTAAAGAGCAGCTAATATTTCTAGGATGAGGCAGAAGAAAAGGGCCCTTTTTCCCAGAGCTTGTATGGAGACCTGTTCAGAAAAGGTATGTGTACTATTGCTATGTGGTCTAGAAAAGTGCCCGCTGTCAGTGGGGAGGCTGGAGCCACGGCCACAGCTGGAACTTGTCTCCTCAGCAAGGCTCTTGGGCTCTCATGCCAAATAATAACAATAATAATAATGATAATATAATTGTTATAATAATGATTATGATGGAGGCCTGAATTCAAAAGGCAAGTGTCTCTTTGCTGCTTTCACATTACAGGGTCACTCCATTGTCCTCTCTAAAGCTGGCGAAGGAAAAATGTTTCTAGTGTCACAAAGCAGGACGAAGAAAAGTAGATTTGGAGTGGAGGGATAATAAATTGATAACTGGCACACCCCTATACCCACCACCTAATTTCTACAGTTGTTAGCGCTTTGTTATATTTACTTTATCATGTATCTATGCATCTCTCCATCCACATGAAGCCTTTTTTGATTCCTCAGTCTGTTGATCACGCTTTGTTTTAAATTTTGAGTTTTAAAATTATCTGCAAAACTAATCTATGGTAGGAAAAAAATCACTAATAGTGGTTCCCTCTAGGTGGGAGTTGGGGTGGAGATTGCGAATGGGCAAGAAGGAACTTTTTAGGTGACAGTATAATGTTCTAAATCTTGATGGGGTTTGGATTACAGAGGTGTAAGCATTTGTAAAATTTGCAGTTGAGACACTTAAGATTTGTACATTTCATATATGTAAATTTCCTCTAAAACAGCTAAAAACTATTAAGCTCTGGCTAATGATAGGTATATTGAAGTATTTAGGTATGAAACATACTTAAGCCTGCAACTTTCTTTGAAATACATTAGGGGGTGCCTGGCTGGCTCAGTTGGTGGAGCATGGGACTCTTGATCTCGGGGTTGTGAGTTCGAGCCCCATGTTGGGTGTAGAGATTACTTGAAATAAAATCTTAAAAAAAAAAAAGATGATGGATGTAAAGAGGGATGAATAGTTAGGTCCATAAAAAATTAAAATATAGATAAAGCAAATACAGTTACAGGAAATGCTGTGTAGTAAAATGTTAATTATAGAATTTAGGTGGTATTCACTGTGCAATGCTCTCAAATTTTCTGTGTCAGTTATTAGACTGGTAATTTCTTTGAGTTTAGAGACTGCATCTTATACATCTGTGTATGCCTCATAGAACATGACATGTTGTCTTCCTCACAGTAGGTACAAGAGAAATATCTTTATGATTGCTGTTGTGGAATATGGAAGACTAATAATCTTGGCTTAATGGACCTGATCAGTTTCAAACTTTTCTAGCTAAGCAGAAATTTTGTAAGTGCAAATTATATTGGAAAATGATTGGAAGAACTTGTGAAATACTGAGCATATCTGAAATTTCACAGATGTAATTTGACACTTTAATAAAAATTTATATATCATCAATTTTTGGTAAATAGCTTATTCATTTGAGTACAAATCATTTAGCTAAATTATCAGGATTAACCTATAGGCAGAATTAAGAACAGTTTTGATTATAAAATATGTATGTTGGAAAATTGTTTTTTTATTTCAATATGATGTAGTTATTATCTAGTAAGCTTGGTTTGCTTGGAGAGTATAGTTGGCTCCATCTAAGTGAAACTATGGAGAACTGTAGTTGGAGGCCCAGAAAATGGGCATGTGTTACTCTTATGGGTTTCATAACCTTGCTGCAGGCCTAAGAATTTATGTTACAAAATGCTTATTTTAAGATAGAAAGTTGCAAACTGCCCCCAAAAGATGAGATTGACTGGGTAAGGATGGCCTTCCATAACATTGTTCCTAAATCTAAGTCCCCTGTTCACTTTTTACATTTCAGTGTCTGGTTTTGTAATACCTTCTTATATTTGGCTAAATTTAATTTTAAAGAAACGTGGCACATAGGAATTTATTTATTTATAGATCAATTTAATATATAGCCCCTGAAAATGAACCAAGTTTTCATGACTTACAGCTGGGATTTGTTATGTGATGTCTTCTTGGTCTAATTCATATAAAAAGGACTCAAAATTAAGGGAGGTGTTACTTTCCTAGGCCCTCGTAAATTTAATCATACTGTTTTACATTTTACAAAAAAATATATAGATAGTGAATATGTATAATATTACATAGGTATAATCCTGAGGTAGAGTGAATATTATTCTCATTTTTATAGTTTAAGAAACTCAATTTCAAAGGTTGTGATTTGTTCCAGTTCTTCTAGCCATGTCTAGAAAACTGAGATCTTCTTACTTTAAGAAAACAAACTACATATCCCCTCATACATTTAAAAATGAACATTTAAAGTGTATCATGTTTATACAGTTGTAAAGGTTGTAATTTCCAATGTATTATGAGTATTGATTTTTTAAAGATTTTATTTATTTGACAGAGAGAGACACGGTGAAAGAGGGAACATAAGCAGAGGGTGTGGGAGAGGGAGAAGCACGCTTCCCGCGGAGCAGGGAGCCCGATGTGGGGCTCGATCCCAGGACTCTGGGATCATGACCTGAGCCGAAGTCACGCTTAATGACTGAGCCACCCAGGCGCCCCTATGAGTATTGATTTTTTAAACAAAACTGTTAGATCATTCTTTCAAAAGTGTGCAGTGGAATCTAAATATCCTCCTACCCTCATCCACTTAAAAAATATGTAAATATCTCTTCTTTGACAGTCAAAAGTTGAGGTTTCTATACATTGCTAATCTCAAACTTCCAATACACTTCACTGACGTAATTTTATCTTACTTTAATGGATTTTAAGGCTAAAAAGGCTTTTTATGATCATACTGTCAGTTTTTTATCACAAAAATATGAATATAAGTTGAAACTAATTTTTGTTTTTTTAATTTGTCATCTGTGGCTGTAAATAAAATAAACCTTTTATCATTACAGTTCTTAATAGCATACGGTTTATCAAAACAAATGTTACAAATTTAGATATTTAAAATTTAATGGTTTTATCTCAATAGATGGGACTTTTCCTCCCTGATTAATTTATATACATGTGGATGAATATTACTTGTGGTTAGAATGAGACTGGATTCTGTTTCAAATTTATTCCTGTTTAGATTCATAGATGTAAGTGCTTAGAAACCTATTCACATAAATAAGAAGATGGGAATTATTTGAACTCCTTCCATGTTATTTGCAAAACAAAATCACATGGTGGTCTGTTATCAGAAACTGTTTTCAATGATGTAACTCATTTAGGCCATTTCTTTAATTTGGCTGAAAACAAAAAATTGAAAACCACCTGACTTCCAAAAGGATTTATTACCTATTAGTCATTCAAAGCTTTACTAAAATTTGTCTAAAACTATACAGTCCCTCTTTGATTTAGAATTACCTTGATTAATTCAATATGCTCTGAAAGTGTTAGGAAAAATTGAAATAGGATTTCATTATGACCTTCCGCAAACAATATTTTTAATTAAATGCTTTCATCTTAACCATATGCTTTAAATCTGTTTAGATATGTCAGAGACTTGAGGTGGTTTATTTGCTTGTTGAATTTTCAATTTTGGATAAAATAATGCCATGGAACCTAATTGGTGAAGCCCAGTCAAATAAGATTGATTTACTTAAAAAAAAATATTACTTCATTTTAAATTAAATTAATGTGTTAATACCCATTTTGAGGAATACTATAAAAACCACTGAGAAATAAATTATGGATTGCGTTTGAAAAAGATTATTAGGGGTGCCTGGGTGGCTCAGTTAAGCATCTGCCTTAGGCTCAGGTCATGACCCCAGGGTCCTGGGATCAGGGCTCTCTGCTCTGCGGGAAGCCTGCTTCTCCCTTTCTCACTCCCCCTGCTTGTGTTCCCTCTCTTGCTGTGTCTCTATCAGATAAATAAATAAAATCTTTTTTTAAAAAAAGAAAGATTATTAAACCAATAAAGTCAAGGTTAAAATGATCCAGAGATAAAATATTGTTTAAAATGACTTATTAAAATCACAATAATGCTATTTCTCATTGCTTAATTTATAATAAAGTGATATAAAGTGGACCTAAACGATAAATGATTTATGAAGTGAGGAATATGATAAAAGGCATGGTATTCCTTCAATAAATGGGTATTAAAGGTTTTGAGCTGCAGAGTACTTAAGAATCATGTATACAGATTAGAAGTAAATACAGAAATTTTGTTAGACTTCTTACATCTCAACCAGTCACTTCACAATCAGACTTTTCCAATGTACTTAATGAAGAAAGAAAGTGAATTACTAAAAGCGAGTTGATCTGGCAACTAGCATATAATTTTTTTTTTAAAGATTTTATTTATTTATTTGAGAGAGAGAATGAGAGAGAGAGCACACGAGAGGGGGGAGGGTCAGAGGGAGAAGCAGACTCCCCGCTGAGCAGGGAGTCCAGTGCGGGACTCGATCCCGGGACTCCAGGATCATGACCTGAGCCGAAGGCAGTCGCTTAACCAACTGAGCCACCCAGGCGCCCTACCATATAATTTTAAATTTTGGTAATAGAAACTAGAAAATAACATTTTCTAAGATCAAGATTGACTGTAATTGGAATAAATACTTTATTGTGTAATTCGCTTAAAAAATGTGGTTTCCATTAAATTCCTACCAAAGATTGGGCATAGAGTGCCAGGACAGCTCTCAAGGTGTGGCCCACAATATGCTCCCTCTGGCTTTCCTACTTTCTTCCTTCTCTCTGGGAGCAAAACAGATTGATCTCCTTTTCTCTTATAGAGTAGGTGTGCATATTCTCCAAACCTAGCTTCTAAGTTTATAAACAATTTCTCCCATGATCCTACCACATGAATTCTACTAACCGCTAAGAGGAACAGGTATTTCCTCTGTTGTTATTCTTAAAATCTCATGATTTCTGTCCTCGATTTACAGTGAATTTTTGAAGGGAGAGTTTCCAAAACCACAAATCTCGCTGCAGTCCTACAGTGGAATAGGACATCTGCATATTCCAAGTAGGCCATATACGTGTATACCTCCCCCCCTCCCGCCCCGCCTTCCAGTCCAAATACAGTCAAAGTCAGCTCTATGGTAGTTCATGGGCCTTTCCTCTCTAAGTCAGATTAAGGAACACTCATTAGCACTGATTAGTTTATAAATTACCTTTCACAGGTAATGTAATATGTTGCAAGAGAGAATTTTTGTTCTAGTGGGCATATTAGCCCATTTCCAATTATACTAATAATAAGGTTGTCATCTCTGCTTTCTGGAAGAACCATCTCTGGTAATAATTAATATCAAGTAGCACAATATGTCATTGCAGTTTCATTGTGATTTTGAATTTCCAGGTGGTTTCTGAATTCCTCATAAACGTTCACTTTTGTTAAGGCAACAAACAATAGAGCATTAATCTGTTATGTTAGATTTGGAGATTTTTTAATGTTTTTTCTCAGCTCAGCATTACTTAGGTAATGTTTAATTCAAATGACAGAAAATATTTGAAATATCATTCTAACAACATCCAACAGAGCTATTGAAGGAGCATTAAGTTTCATATCCCTAGAATTGAATGTTGGCTCTTGATACTCTAGGTATTTTAGAGCTTACAAGATTTTATACTTACACAGTATGAAATTATTTAACCTCATTAATTTTATTTATAGCATATGTAAAATTGGTATGATTCTGGCTAAAAATCATTCATTTTAATGTTTTTTTTTTAATGAACTACAATTAAGTTTCTTTATATAACAATTTTGTTATAATCTGATTCCATTTCATTGAAACCAGCAAAGTAATATTTAGGGAGTAATCTTAAGATACCTTTGTTGTTGGTTTAAATATCTGCATGTTTAGAAATAGGTGTTTTACATACCATCTGTGTAATTAATAAAGAGCCATGGTAGATAATAGTGTAATTAAAAACAGGATCTTTTATTTTTACTTTTTTATTTTTTAAAGATTTTATTTCTTTGAGAGACAGAGCAAGAGAGCACAAGGGGGGAGTGGCAGAGGGAGAGAGAGAAGTAGGCTCCCTGCTGAGCAGATCCCAGGACCCTGGAATCATGACCAACCCTGAGGCAGATGCTTAACCAACTGAGCCACCCAGGCACCCCCAAAACAGGATCTTTTAAAAAGCAAGATTAAGACTTGTGAAATAAATCAGAGACCAAATTATTATAAAGTTTTTTTTTTAACGATGGTAAAATACACATAAGATTTACCATCTTAGCTATTTTTAAGTATAATATTCAGTGGTATTATATATCTTCATAATTTTTGGCAGCCATCATCATCTTTCATCCCCATAACACTTTTCGTCTTGTAAAGCTGAAATTCAATATCTATTAAACAATAACTCTCCATTTTCCCCTCTCCCCAGCCCATGGCAACCACTATTACAATTTCTGTCTTTGTGATTTTGACTGCAAGCAACCCACATAAGTGGAATCACATAGTTTTTGACTTTTTGTAACTGGTTTATTTCACTAAGCATAATGTCCTCAAAGTTCATCCATGTTGTGACATACTCAGAATTTTCTTCTTTTTAAAGGTGGGCTAATATACCACTCACTGTATGTGTAAGCCACATTGTGCTTATCCATTCATCAGTTGATGGACATGGGTTGCTTCCAAGTTTTAGCTATTGTGATTAGTGTTGCTATAAACATGGGTGTACAAATACCTTTTTGAGACCCAGCTTTCAATTCTTTTAGGTAAATACTCACGCTTAACCAACTAAGCCACCGAGCACCCCAACTCATGGGGTGGATCATATGGTAATTGTTTTTAATTTTTCAAGAAACCACCATTTTGCTTTCCATTTACAGCTGTTCCATTTTATATTCCTACCAACATTGGACGAGGGTTCTGATTTCTCCACATCCTTGCCAACATATATTTTCTGTTTTTTTGATAGTAGCCATCCTAGTGGGTACAAGATTATACTTTATTGTAGTTGTGATTTGCATTTCCCTAATGACTAGTGATTTGAGGATCTTTTCATGTGCTTATTGACCATTCATTCATATATTTTCTTTGGAGAAGTGTCTACTAAAGTCTTTGCCCATTTTTGAATTGGATTTTTTTTTAAGACCTTATTTTTTTAAAGTAATTTTTATACCCAGCATGGGCCTTGAACTCACAACCCCAAGACCAAGAGTCATATGCTCTACCAGCTTAGCCAGCCAGGTGCCCTGTTTGTTTTTGTTTTTGTTGAGCTTTAGAATTTGTAGATTCTAGATGGTAATCTCTTACCAGATATATGATTTGCAAATATTTTCACACATTTTGTGGGTTGTCATTTACTCTGTGTATAGTGTCTCTTTTTTTCTTAGTAGTTTTTTTCTTAGAACCTTTTCAAGTAATTGTGGATGTTTATCTTTAATACTAAATTAAAATTACACCAATGGTAGTTTCTCAAAGGTTATTTGCAAAATGGAACCTGAAACAATATCATTGAATATTTCCTATTCGATTACATAAAAAATCTGTAGACCTTTCTTGCACATTAAATGGCTCTTGTACCAATGCATGACTTTTTAGGTAATTCATTGTTTCACTAAGGATAGTGTCTTTTGGTGCATAAGATTTTAAAATTTTCATGTAGTCCCATTTGTCTATTTTTTCTTTTGTTACTTGGACCTTTGGTGTCATATCCAGGAAATCATCACCAAATCTAATGTCACAAAGCTTTTGTCCTATGTATTCTTTTAGGAATTTTATTGTTGGGGTGCTCGGTGGCTTAGTTGGTTAAGCATCTGTCTTCAGCTCAGGTCATGATCCCAGGGTCCTGGAATCGAGTCCCACACCAGGTTCCCTGCTGAGCAGGGAGTCTGCTCCTCCCTCTTTCTCTGCCCCTCCCCCGGCTTATGCTCTCTCTCACTCACTCTCTCAAGTAAATAAATAAAATCTTAAAAAAAAAAAAAAAGAATTTTATTGTTGTAGGTCTTACACTTAGGTCCTTGATCTGTTTTGAGTTAATTTTTATATGAGATGTTAAGTAAGGTTCCAGCTTCATTTTTTTGCCTGTGCATATCCAGTTTTGCCAGCATCATTTGTTGAAAAGACTCCTTTTCCCATTGAATGGTCTAAGCACCCCTGTCAAAAGTCATTTGACCATATATGTCAGGGTTTATTCTGGGCTTCTATTCTATTCCATTGGTCTATATATCTGTCTTTATGCCAGTACCACACTGTTTTAATTACTGTAGCTTTGTAGTAAGTTTTGAAATGAAGAAGTGTGAGGACTCCAGTTTTGTGTTCTTTCTCCAATTATTTTGGCTCTTTGGAGTCCCTAGAGATTGCATATAAATTTTAAGGTGAGTCTTTCTGTTTTGGCACAATATGTCATTAGGATTGCGTTGAATCTGTAGATTGCTCTGGGATGTATTGACATTTTAACTAAATTAAATCTTCCAGTCTGTGGACATGGGATGTGTTCCCATTTATTTATGTTGTCTTTAATTTCTTTCAGCAGTGTTTTGTAGTTTTCATTGAACAAGTCTTTCATCTCCTTGGTTAAGTTAATTCCTAAGTATTTTATTGTTCTTGATGCTGTTGTAAATGGAATTGATTTTATAATTTCCTTTTCAGATTGTTCATTGTTGGTGTGTAGAAATGCAACTGATGTTTGTTTGTTAACTTTGTATTCTGCTAATTTGTTGGTATTCTGACAGCTGTTTTGTGGAGTCTTAGGGTTTCTAAATATAAAAAATATAAAATCATTTTACTTCTTCCTTTCCCATTTGTATGCCTTTTTTTTTTTTTTTTTGCCTAATTGCTCTACGTACGACTTCTAGTACTATGTTGAATAGAAATGGTGAAAAGTAGGCATGTTGCCTTGTTCTTGAAGTTAGAGGGAAAGCTCTAAGATCCTCTAAGCTTATAAGTCTTTCACCGTTGAGTATGATGTTTGCTATGGATTTTTCATATATGGCTTTTATATTATATTGAGGTAGTTTACTTCTATTTTTAATTTGTTGAGTGTTATCATGAAAAGATGTTGAACTTTGTAAACTGCTTTTTTATCCATCAATTGAGATGATCATGTGCTTTTTTTTTTTTCTTCATGTGTTGATTGTGTATTACATTGATTTTCATTTGTTGAACCATCCTTACATTAATCCACTTGGTCATGGTGTTATCTTAATATGCGGCTGAATTCTGTTTGCTACTATTTTGTTGAGTATTTTTACATCAATGTTCATAAGAGATATTGATCTGTAATTTTCTTAGAGTGTCTTTGCCTGGCTTTGGTATCAGTGTTATGCTGGCCTCCTAGAATGAGTTAGAAAGTATTCCCTTTCCTTCAATTTTTTTGATAAGTTTGAGAAGAATTGATTCATTTTTCTTTAAATGTTTGGTACAATTCACCTGTGACAGCTGCAGGACTTTTCTTTATTGGGAGATTTTTATTACTGATTGAATCTCCTTCCTAGTTATAGATTTCTTATAGATTTCTAGTTATAGATTTCTATTCACATTTTCTTTTTCTTCATGATTTAGTCTTAGTAGGTTTTGTGTTTCTATGAATTTCTCCATTTCATCTACATTGTCCAGTTCTTTGGTGTATAGTCGTTCATTGTATGTAGTCATTCATTGTAGTTTCTTTTTTTTTTTTAAAAGATTATTTATTTATTTATTTGACAGAGAGAGACACAGCGAGAGAGGGAACACAAGCAGGGGGAGTAGGAGGGGGAGAAGCAGGCCTCCCGCTGAGCAGGGAGCCCGACGCTGGGCTCAATCCCAGGACCCCAGGACCATGACCCGAGCCGAAGGCAGACGCCTAACGACTGAGCCACCCAGGCGCCCCAGTAGTTTCTTATAATACCTTTAATTTCTGTAGAATTAGTAGTAATGTCCTTCCTTTCTTTTCTGATTTTGATTTTTGAGTAATTTGAGTCTTCTCTCCTTTTTTCTTTGTCTAGTTTAAAAGTTTGTCAATTTGGTTGATCTTTTCAAAGAATTAACTTTTTTTCATTGATTTTCTCTGCTACTTCTCTATTCTTTATTAATTTATCTCTGCTTTAATATTTATTATTTACTTCTTTCTGCTAGATTTGGATTAGTTTGTTCTCCTTTTTCTGGTTCCTTGAGTTGTAAAGTTAAGTTGTTGATTTGGTATCTTTTTTTTTTAAATGTACACATGTATAGCTGTAATTTCCCCCTTAGCATTGGTTTTGCTATGTTCCATAATTTTTTGCATGTTGTTGTTTTTATTTTTTTCTAAGTATTTTCTAACTTCTATTGTGGTTTCTTGTTTGAAATATTGTTTACAAGTATATTCTTTAATTTCCACAATTTTTAATGTTTTAGTTTGATTTTTGTTATTGATTTCTAACTTCATTTTGTTGTGGCCAGAGATTAGAGTTTGTATGATATCTTTTTAAATATGTTGAGACTTAATTTGTGGCACAATATATGGTGTGTCCTGGAAAATGTCCATGTGCACTTGAGAAGAATGTGTGCCACTGTTTTTGGGTAGAGTGTTCTGTAATGTCTGTTAGCTCTAGTTTGGTTTATTTTATTAAGTGGTCTATTTCCTTAGTTATCTTTGGCCTGGCAGTTCTATCCATTATTGTGAAATGAGTATTGAAGTCTCCAGCTATATTATAGAGCTGTCTATTTCTCTCTTAAATTCTGTCATTTTTTGCTTCATATATTTTGAGCATTTTATGTCTTTGGGTCTTAAGTGCATCTCCTGAAGACAGCATATAGTTGGGGCATATATTTTTATCCCTTCTTTTAATCTCTGTCTTTTGTTTGGAGAGTTTAATACATTAAAATATGGAGTAGTTACTGAAAAGGAGGGACTTTTGTCATTGTGCTATTTGTTTTCTATATGTCCTATAGACTTTTGGACCCTCATTTCCTTCATTGCTGTCTTCTTTTATGTTTAGTTGATTTTTTTGGTAGTAAAATGTTAAATTACTTTCTCATTTTCTTTTGTGTATATAGTTTGGTTAATTTCTTTGTGGTTACCATGCAGAATACATTTTATATCCTAAAGTCATACATTCTAATTTGAACTTATACTGGTTTTAGTAACATACAAAAACTCTATTTCTTTACAGCTCTAGCCTCACTGTTTTGGTTGTTGATGTCACATTGTGTACCCCCAAACATAAATAATTCTTCTAAATGCATTAGTTTCTTAAATTATATAGAAAACATTTTTTGGAGTTACAAACCTAAGTTACAGTAATACTAGTTTTTATACTAATTGCTTTTATTTCTTTAAATGAATTAGTCTCTTAAATCATGTAGAAAACAAAAAGTGCAGTTACAGAACATTGTTACGTAATACTGGCTTTTATAATTGCTTGTGTATTTACCTTTATTGACATCTTTATTTCTCCATATGGCTTTAAATTGCTGTCTAGTGTCTTTTTTTTTCTTTTTGTTCCTGAGCCTCAGTAAATTTCATTGTTCTATTTTCAAGTTCACTGATTCTTTTTTCTCCATGCTCAGGTCAGCCTTTGAATCCATCTAGTGATTTTTTCATTATAGTTACTGTACTTTTCATCTCCATAATTTATTTTTGGTTTATTTTAGGTTTTTTGTTTCTTTATTGATATTTCCATTTTGTTCACACATCATTTTCTTGACTTTCTCTACATCTTTCTTTGGTTCTTCGGGCATGTTTAAGACAGTTGTTTTAAAGCCTTTTGTCTAGTATATCTGCCATTATGTCTTTCAGGGACAGTTTCTTTTAGTTTTTTCCATTGAATGGGCCGTACTTTCCTGTTTCTTTGTATGCCTTGTAATTTTTTTTTTTTGTGGAACACTAGACATTTGAATCTAATAATATGGTAACTCTGGAAATTGAATTCTCTGCTTTCCCGAGGGTTTGCTGCTATTGTTGTTGTTTAAATATAGGCTGCATCTGTGCTGAGGTTAAGACTGAAGTATAAAGTTAATGTCTGCTCAGGTCTCCTGTGAGCCTTTCTCTGGGCATGCATGGTCACTTTCTAATTTGAAATTGTATGTGTAGTGTTTTTGATGTTCTACTCTTTAATACCTGGCTCCCCAAAGAGGGAAAAAGCAAAAAATGAAGAGGGAAAAAAATGGGCACTGGCCCTTTAAATCCGTGGGAAGTCAGTTCAGCAGAGGGGAAGGGGCTTGCAACAATGAAGGGGGTGTGCAACAAGAGTGGCTGCCTTTTTGCCCTCTGTGAGCAGAAGTAGTAATCAATTATCACTATTTGAAGGACAGAGTTCTTTTAATTCCGCCTGTGTCCAGGAGGCTATGAGCAAGCTGCTCCAGGAACACAAGCACAGCTGTCCACTGGCTGCTACTGTGCTGAAAGTTGAAATTGACTGAAGCTAACAAATTTGCCCATTCAGGTCTTCTGGAAATTGCAAGTTTTCATCTGACTCCAGACATCCAAAATAGTTACATATGACAGATTCTGCCAGTGTAAATTATTGACTAGGTAGGGAGACAGATTCCTGGTGTTTCTCCTACTCTACCATCTTCCCAGAGTTCTCTCCACATAAATATTTTTTTAAATGGAAGGATTATACAGATCTAAATAGTTACTAGTTGACTTAGCTACTAAAAAAAGTTTGGGCTGTACTCTTTTTTAAATGCAAGGATAATTAGGTATCTTGGAAATTATTTGGTTTAGGTGACATGCAAAACAGTTTTTGCAAGTATTCTTAAATGGCTTCTAAAGTGAATACAGAGTTTTTAATTTGTTTTAAAAGATTGTATTTATTTATTTGAGAGGGGGAGAGAGAGAAAGCACACGTGGGAGCCCAAAGAGCAGGGGAGGGGCAGAGGGAGAGAGACAAGCAGACTCCCCGCTGAGTGCAGAGCCAACTTGGGACTCAGTCCCAGGACCCTGAGATCATGACCTGAGCCAAAGTAAGATGCTTAGACACCCAGGCACCCCTAGAGTATTTTAAAAATGATTATTACATTCACTTTGGCAGGTCTTAAACACAGCAATTCCAGAATCAACTTTAGTTGTAGAATAAATAAAAGTAGCTTGTAATTTAAGTTAAAATTGCAGTCACAATGGAAGCTGCTTTATTACTGTTTTTTAATATTTTATACATATACAATTTACACACATCCCAGCATAGCTATAAAATATATATTTTTAAAAATATTTTTTAAAAGATTTTATTTGTCAGAGAGAGAGTGCACAAGCACGGGGAGCGGCAGGCAGAGGGAGAAGCAGGCTTCCCACCAAGCAGGGAGCCTAATGCGGAACTCGATCCCAGGACCCTGGGATCATGACCTGAGCTGAAGGCAGACGCTTAACCGACTGAGCCACCCAGGTGTCCGTAACTATAAAATATTTGATTAGATTTTCAGGAATGGTAAAGTATAGGATATTTTAACAGGAGGAAAGTTATGGTCATGTGATTATCATATAATCAAGTTGCTGTGAGTGGTCAAGAGGTAGAATTGACTGGACTCAGTTGCTAGGACCTCCTCTTAATTTCATGTAAAACAAGATAAAATATATCAGGATTCTTTTTGATAAGTGCTTGTTTCCAGTTCTATGAGGTACCTAACCTTGAGATTTTTTTCTTTTAAGTAGATGTATAATAGAATTTATTGTTTTTTAATTTATAGGTTTTAAATTTTTAAACTGCCTAGCTGTGTGATCTTGAACAAGTTTTTTGGTCTCTATAAGCCTCAGTTTATTAATAAAGGGAGGATAATAACACAAAAATGACCATAAAGCCTGGAAATGTGATGTAATAGTTCCACTCCTATAGAGAGCCATTTCAAAAGTCAGGAGATGTACAAGAATGTTCATAAGCAGTTTCTAAGAGCAAAACTACCCATTTGTCCATCAATAGGAGAATGAATGAATATATTGAAAATGAATGGACCGTAACTGCATACACCAACATGGATGGATATCAAAAATACAATGTTGAATGAAAACAAATCACATAATATATACTGTATGGCCCTATTTTTATAAAATTTAAAAATGTGTAAAAATCCTGTTTAGGGTTTCATACACATCTGGTAAAACCATATAGAACAACAGAGGAATGATTAATTCAGAAGTTATGATAGTGGATAATGGCTTCTTTGATGGGGAGTGGGAGAGGGTGTACTGTGGTCTTCAAAGCATTGGTAATCTGCTTCTTAAGATGTATGGGTACATGGGTATTTGTGTAATTTATTTTATATGTTTTTAATATTACATATTTAAAATATATACATCTGATCACACTTGTATGATACTTTATAAAAAATACATAATGCTTAGAGCTTTTTCTTTTATTATGAAATAACACCTTTGAAAAAGATTTATGTCTCTCATAAATCTTCTACCCTAATAGACAAATTTACATTTCTCTAAATCCCATTCAGATTTTCAAGGTTAGATTTAAATTATCATTTTGCCATTTGTTTTGTTTGTCCTGTATTTTTGTTTTTTTAAAGATTTTATTTGAGAGAGAAAGAGAGAGTGAGAGAAAGCACGAGAGTGGGGTAAGGGACAGAGGGAGAAGCAGACTCCCCATGGAGCAGGGAGCCCGATGTGGGACTCAATCCTGGGACTCCAGGATCATGACTTGAGCCGAAGGCAGCCACTTAACTGACTGCGCCACCCAGGCGCCCTGTGCCATATGTTCTTTGTTCTCTCTCTTCCCTCCTTTTCTTCCTTCTTTTTGATTAATTGAAATTTTTTATGATTCCATTTTATCTCTTTTGTTGACTTATTAGTGATAAGAGTTTTGTTATTTATGTGACTGCTTTGAGGTTAATAGCATACTTTCTTTTCTCATATCCACCTTAAATTGGTGTTATACCACTTCACTTATAGTATAAGAATATTCAGTAAGTTACTTGCATTTTTCCCTTCCTGGCCATTGTGCTTTAGTTGTTATATGTTTTATTTCTGCGTAAGTTTGAGTCACATACTACATTGTTATTTTTGTTTAAACAATTACCTTTTAAGGAGATTTAAATAATGATAAAAATATCTAACATTTACTCATGTAGTTACCATTTTTAGTACTTTCATTGTATAGATCCATTATTTCTAGTATGACGTGATTTTTTTTTCTACCTAAAAGATTTTCTTTAAAATATTTATTATAGCACAAAGTGGATGGTGAAAAATATTCTCAGCTTTGTATGTCTGAAAAACTCCTTGTTTTACCTTTTATTTTGAAAGATATTTTCACTGGGTATAAAATTCTAGGTTGACAGTTTTTTCTTTCAGTACTTTAGAGATGGTGGTCCACTGTCTTTTCCATCTGCCTTGTTTCTGATGTCATCTGCTGTCATCTTTATCTTTCTTTTTGTATGTGTCTATTTTATTATCACTGGTTTTGAATAATATTATTATGGTATGCCTTGGTTTAGTTTTTTTCATGTTTCTTATGCTTGGGTTCTTTGAAATTCTTGGATTGGTGAATTTGTAGTTTTCAACAAATTTGGGAAAATTTGGTTATTATTTCTTCAAATATTTTGTCTGCTTATCCCCCATCCTGCCACTATTTTGAGGATGCAAATTATTTGTATAGTAGGCTGATTGAAATAGTCCCATTGCTTACTGATGTTCTGTTCCTTTTTTAAATTACTGCTTCCTTTTGGGTTTCATTTTGTAAAGTTTTTATTTCTGTTTCTTCTAGGTCACTATTTTCTTTTCTTTTTCTTCTTCTTTTTTGTTTTGGTTACCTGTAATCTGCTGTTAATTCCATCCATTGTACTTTTCATATCACATGTTGTAGTTTTCATCTCTAGAAGTTTGATTTGGGTCTTTTTCATAGCTTTCATGTCTGCTAAGTTTTTGGAATCTATGAAATAGATTATAATAATTGTTTTAATATTCTAGTCTCTTAATTATCGTCAGAGATGAGTTGGTTTAGATAGATTTTTCTTCTTATTTTGGATCATATTTTTATGGTTCTTTGGATACTTCGTAATTTTGTATTGCATGCCAGATGCTATAAATATTATCTTTTGGGGTGTTGGATATATTTATTTCTCTATAAATAATTTTGAACTTTATTCTGGAATGCAGTTACGTTATTTGGAAACAGGTTGATCCATCAGGACTTGCTTTTAAGATTTATTAGGTAGAACTGAGTAGTGTTCAGCCTAGGGCTGATAATTCTTCATTCCTGAGGCAAGACTTTGGTAAACAAGACTTTTCTGGATACTCTATACAATTACTGTAAATTACCAAGTTTTTCTGACAGGCTGGTGGGAGCAGGCACTTTTCTTAGCCCCATATGAGTGCCAAGCACTATTATCTTTAATCATTCCTGGTCTTTCTTTCCCTGGTCTTGTGAAATTTTCTTATATGCATATACTGTCAGTAATCGGTTGAATTCTCAAGGGGACTCTGTGAAGATCTCTATAGTTCTCCCTCTATGTGGCTGTCTCCTCTCCAGAGAATTTTAACCGTCTTGTCCTCACCAGCCTTCCAGCACTGTCTCCTCAACCCAAGTTGTTTCCTGGGCTCCTCCTGATTTCCTCTGTTCTGTATCATACCTTCTCTCTCCGAACACAGCTTCAATATGCCTACCAGTTTTGTTTTTAGTTCCTACTTACTTTTTGGTAAACAAGAACTTTTTCTTGCAAGCTCAGCTATTTTTTTCTTTCTATGGGCCAAGTGTTTTGCTGGTTTCTCCATGTTTGCCTTGTTCTTGATGGGAGCTGTTGAAAATGGTGGGTGCTTTTCTCGAGAAGTTTGGCCTCACCTACAACCCAACAGCTGGTCCTTGGTGCAGCCAGGAGAGCTCCTTGGAGACTGATATTCCCACAGGAGGCCCCATCAGCCTTAGGCACTGGGATGGATTGGATTATTTTCTAAGTGGAAGAACATTCTACTCCTCCAGTTTAACCTTTCCTTGCAAACTAAAATGGGGAAATCACTTTCCAAACAGACAAGCTCAAGGAGAATAAAAAATATCCTCTACTAGGTAGCTTGACAGTACCTACATTAGTCAGTGTTTGGATAAGAACAAGCCCTTCAAGGGGTAATGGAACCCTTCTTTGGACCTTAATTGATTTTTGTGTTTGTTCTGCTTTTAATTCTTTGTGGAAAAGTGATTTGTAGTGCAAAGTGGCTTTCCATGTTATGGGTGCTGTATTATGAAATACTTTTCTTATCAAAAAGTCATTTTTGCTTGTTTTGACATTTTTTTATTTCTGATCCAGCCTATGTTTATTTTTATTTTTCATTTTATTTCTTCTTGTTTTTACAGTTTTTGTTCCTCTTATTTCTCCTGCTTATTTCTCCTTATTTCTCCTGTTCCCTGCCTCCCCCGCCCCCATCATCTATCAGAGGAATGGGAAGGAATAGGGACATTTGGTTTACTCTTTTTTTTTTTTTCAATTTTCCAAACCAGTTGGTTGGATATCTTCAGAAAAGTCACCATTTCCCTAGTGAGTTTGTTATATAAGGTGGAGCCTCCTTAGTTATAAATCTGACCCCTAAGAAACTGGGTTATGTTTATTACTAAGGATTAAAGCCATATTGGCCTGGTTGTCCCTTTAGGGTCTGTGCTGTTGTCCACCCCTGATGACCAGGGTGATCCTGGCTCATGAACAGGGCAGCTCCTTACAGAGGTACCCTGTTGTGTAAGACAGTTCTATAGAATAGTGGTGACTAAAGTCTCTTGGTAAAATGAGGTTGTTAGACAATTTACATAATAAATCAAGAACTTGGAGATTCAAAGGATATTGGCATGGGTTTGTTCTTTTTTATTTTATTTTTTCATGATAAGTGTGCTTTTTAATCCCTCTCTCCTATTTCACCCATGCCCCTCACCCACCTGTCCCCCCGGCAATCATCAGTCTGTTCTCTAGAGTTAAGAGTCTGTTTCTTAGTTTGTCTCTCTCTCTCTCTCTTTTTCTTTTGCTTGTTTTGTATCTTAAATTCCATGTTTAAGTGAGATCATATGGTGTTTATTTTTCTCTGAATTATTTTATTTAGCATTATACTCTATAGCTCTATCCATGTTGTTGCAAATGCCAAGATTTCATTCTTTTTTATGGCTGACTAATATTCCATTGACTATATATACCACCTCTTCTTTATCCATTCGTCTATACTTGGGCTGCTTTCATAGTTGGGCTATTGTAAATAATGCTGCAATAAACATAGGGATGCATGTATCCCTTTGAATTAGTGTTTTTAAATTTTGGGGGTAAATACCCAGTAGTGAGATTACTGGATCATAGAGTAGTTCCATTTTTAACTTTCTGAGGAATTTCCATACTGTTTTCCACAATGGCTTTACCAGTTTACACTCCTACTAGCTGTACACAAGGGTTCCTTTTTCTCCACATCCTCTCTAACACTTGTTGTTTCTTGTGTTTTTGATTTTAGGCATTCTGACAGGTATGAGGTGATACCTGATTGTAGTTTTGATTTTCATTTCCCTGATGATGTTGAATATCTTTTCATGTGCCTATTGGCCATCTGTATGTCTTCTTTGGAGAAATGTCTGTTCATATTTTTTGCCCATTTTTTAATTGAATATTTGTCTTTTGGGTATTGAGTTGTATCAGTTCTTTATATATTTTGGATACTAACCTTTTATCAGATATATCATTTGCAAATATTTTTTCCCATTCAGTATATCGTCTTTTAGTTTTGTTGATTGTTTCCTTTGCTCTACTTCCTTTTTGGTAAATATGAACTTTTTCTTGAAAGCTCAGCTCTTTTTAAATATCTTTTTTTAAAAAATAATTTGAATTTGCTGAAGAATTGTAAGAATAATGTAAGAACTTCTGAGACCGCTCATCTATATTTACCAATCAACATCTAGTTATATTTGCTTTATTACACTTGTTCTCTCTCTTTACTTTCCCTCCAAATGTTTTTTTCTGAATCATTTGATACTAAGTTGCAGACATCATGCTTTTTTTTTTTTCACTCCAATATTCTTCAGTGAATATTTTCTAAGAATAGGGACGTTCTTTCCCATAACCAACAAACAATATAAAATTCAGAAAATTTAACATGATTGTATACTCTCCTGTAGGAAAAAAACTCAGTCTTCTTCCTATGTTTCTCCTTTGTTATTCATACAGAACACTTCACTTCTGACACTTCTGGTCATCCAATGTATGGGGATTTTTCGTACACCAAATAATTCTGCAACACTAGCTGGATGTCCTACAGTTTCACCCAATCCTGACATTGTCTACCTAGAGATAGTGTCAGATCACACAGGTTAAGGCCCTAGTCCCTTGAGACTGCTCCTCACTTCAGTGCCAATAGCAAGTGGTGTATCCCCAGGTTACCCCTAACTTCTGTCCAACTTGGCTGCCAATCAGAGGCAGATTTGATTTTTTGCCAGAGCAGCACACAGAACTCAAGGAAACACCTATTTATGTGTACCAGTGTTTTATATAATAAAGGATATGATACATGATACAGATGAATAGCCAGATAGAGAGATCCACAGGGCAAGGTCTGGGAGGGTTCTGAGTGCAGGAGCTTTTATTTCTATGGAATTGATGTGCATCACCCTCCTGGTATACAGATGTGTTAACCAGTCTGAAAGCTCTCTGATCCCCATAGTATTGGGATCTTCATGGAGGTTCATCATGTAGGTATGATCATTTATTAACTCCATTTTTAGCTCCTTTCCCCTCTAAAGAATGGGGGGATAGGAATGAAAATTCCAAGCTTTTAATCATGGTTTGGTCTTCTGTGACCAGCCTTGATCCAGGAGCCCACCTCATTAGAACAAAAAACACTCCTATCATCCAGAAAATTCCAAGGGACTTAGGAGTCCTGTATCAGAAACCAGGGTCAAAGGCCAAATATTCACCTAGAAAAAAATGGATAAATGCCTAGAAACATATAGTCTTCCAAGACTGAATCATGAAGAAATAGAAAATCTGAATAGACCAATTACCAGCAAGATTGAATCAGCAGTCAAAAACCTTCAAACAAACAAAAGCCCAGGACTACATGGCTTCACTGGTGAATTCTACCAAAGATTCATAGAATATTTAATACCTATCCTTCTCAAACTGTTCCAAAAAATTGAAGAGGAGGGAGTGCTCCTAAATTCATTTTATGAGGCCAGCATTACCTTGATACTAAAACCAGACATGGACACCATAAAAAAAAAAAAAAGAAAGAAAATTACAGGCCAATATCTGTAAAGAACATAGATGCAAAAATTCTCAACAAAAGATTAGCAAACTGAATTCAGCAATAATTAAAAAGGTCATACACCATGATCGAGTGGGATTTATTCTAGGAATGCAGTGTGGTTCAACATTTGCAAATCAGTCAGTGTGATATACTACATTAACAAAATGGAAGATAAAAATCATGTGATCATTTCAATAGTTGTAGGAAAAAAGGCACTTGACAAAATTCAAGATCCATTTGTGATAAAAACTCTCAACAAAGCAGGTATAGATGGAATGTATCTCAACATAATAAAGGTTACATGTAACAAACCCACAGCTAACATACTCAGTGGTGAAAAGCTGGAAGCTTTTCTTCTAAGATCAGGAAGAAGACAAGGATGCCCACTCTTACCACTTTTACTCAACATAGTATTGGAAGTCCTAGCTGGAGCAATCAGGCAAGAAAAAGAAATAAAAGGCATCCAAATTGCAAGGGAAGAGGTAAAAGTTTCCCTTTAGAGATGACATGAATTAATATATAGAAAATCCTAAAGACTCCACCAAAAAATGTTAGAACTAATAAACAAATTCAGTAAAGTTGCAGGATACAAAATCAATATACTAAACTCATTTCCATTTTTATACACTAACAATGGGCTATCAGAAAAAAGGAGTTATGAAAATAATCCCATTTACGATTATATGAAAAGGAATAAAATACATTGGAATAAATTTAACCTAGGAGGTCAAAGACCAGTATACTGCAGTCTACAAGACATTGATGAAAGAAATTGACAATACAAATAAATTGAAAGATATTCCATGCTCATGGATTGGAAGAGTTAGTATTGTTAAAATGTTTTTATCACCCCAAACTAAACTGTAGATTCAATATAATCCCTGTCAAAATTCCAATGGCATTTTTCACAGAAATAGAAAAAACAATCTTAAAATTTGTATGGAGCCATAAAAGATTCTGAATACCCAAAGCAATCTTGAGAAAAAACAAAACTGAGGGTATCACACTTCCTAATCTCAAACTGTATTACAAAGCTATAGTAATCAAAACAGTGTGGTATTGGCATAAAAACAGACACATAGGTCAGTGGAATAGAATAGAGAGCCCCCAAATAAACCCATGCATGTATGACCAATTAATTTATGACAGAAGAGGCAAAAATATACAATAGGGACAGGACAGTCTCTTCAATAAATGGTGCTGGGAAAATTGGACAGCTATATGCAAAAGAATGAAACTGGATCACTATCATACCATACACAAAAATTAACTCAAAATGGATTAAAGACATTAAAAATGGATTAAAGACTTGAATGCAGTACCAGAAACCATAAAACTTGTGGGAGAAGATAAAGGTAGTCAGGTTGGCATCACTCTTGGAGATTTTTTTTTTTTTTTGGCCTGGGGGGTCTGACTCCAAATGCAATGGCAACAAAAGCAAAAATAAACAAATGGGACTATATCAAACAAAAAGATTCTGGTCAGCGAAGGAAATTATCAACAAAACAAAAGGCAACCAGATGCATGGGAAAACATATTTGCAAGTCATATATTTAATTATGGGTTAACATCCAAAATCTATATAAAGAACTCCTACAACTCAATAACAAAAAAACCCCAAACAATCTGATTACAGAATGGGCAGAGGATATGAATAGACCTTTTTTCCAAATGGAAAAAAGATGGCCAGCAGGTACATGAAAAGATAACAACACTAATCATCAGGGGAATACAAATCAACACCACAATGAGATATTACCTCACACCTGTCAGAATGACTATTATCAGAAAGATAAGAAATAACAGGTGTTGGCAAGGATGTGGAGAAAAGGGAGCCCTCATGCAATGTTGATGGGAATGTAAATTGGTGCAGCCACTATGGAAAACAGTGGAGGTTCCTCAAAAAACTAAAAATAGAACTGCCATACGATCCAGCAATTTTACTTCTAGGTATTTATCTGAAGAAAATAAAAACAATAATTCAAAAAATATGTGCACTCCTGTGTTCATTGCAGCATTATTCACATAGGATATGGAAACAACCAGTGTTCACTGATGGATGAATGTATAAAGAAGAAATGGTATGTATATGTACAATGGAATGCTACTCAGTCATAAAAAAGAATGGAATCTTACCATGTGTGACAACATGGATTGACTTGAGGATATAATACTAAGTGAAGTACATCAGACAGGAAAACACAGATACCATATGATTGCACTTATATATGGAATCTAAAAAACAAAACAAAGCAAAACTCATTGCAGGGAACAGATTTGTGGTTGCCAGAGGGGAAGGGGGTTGGGAGTTTGGTGAAACTGGGGTGGAGGTCAAACGTTACAAACTTCCAGTCATAAATAAGTCATAGCATTTTAATGTATGGCATGGTGACTATAGTCAATAATATCGTATTGCAGATTATATAACTTAATATGGTGATGGGCAAAACTAGACTTATTGTGGTGATTGTTTCACAGTGTATACAAATATCAAATCATTATGTTGTATACCTGCAACTAAAGCAATGTTATATGTCAGTTTTGCCTCAAAAAGTAAAAAGACCCAAATATTCAAACTAAACATGCTCCTAGTATGTTATCACTTAGGAAATTATAAGAATTTTGGGACCTCTTTGCTGGGAACTGGGGTCAAAGGCAAAATATTAGAACAAAAAATTCTCCTAGCACCCCTTTACAAGGGTTTTAGTTTTCCCTTTCAGGAACTAGAGGGAGAGACCAATATATATATTTCTTCTTATTTCACAACTATAGTATCCTCTCATGCTCACATTCTGCCAATTGTCTCAGTAATAACCTATAACATTTTTTAAAAGAGATTTTATTTATTTGTTTGAGAGAGGGTGAGAGCGAGCGAATGGGGGGGTGCTGGGAGGAGCAGAGGGAGAGGGCCAAGCAGACTCTATATCGAGTGTGGAGTCCTACATGGGGTTTGATCCCATGACCCTGAGATCATGACCTGAGCCGAAATCAAGAGTCCAGTGCACTCAACCGACTGAGCCACCTAGATGCCCTAACATTTTTCTTTAGAGATTTTATTTTTAAGTAATCTCTACACCCAATGTGGGGCTTGAACTTAAAACCCTGAGATCAAGAGTTGCGTGTCAGCCAGGCACCTCAACATTTTTCTTCAATACATGATCATGCCTTTTCCCTTTGTAATTAATAATCAGTGGTGACATACTTTGTATGTTAAAATCCTATTTCTCATCAAAATTTATCGAATAGTTTTAGCTCTCACTGATAATTTTTTCTCAAATCAGCTATTAGTATGACAGTAAAATGCTCTTCAAAGTCTTTCATTTTTCAACACTTATTAGATGTCATTCTGTAAGCTTGTTTTCCTTTATTATTTATCAATATATCATCTATTCTTATTACCAACACTTCTGACACCAAATGTGTGTGTTTTCTACGCCAAACAATTATCCAGTTCTCTGTGGATACCAACTGGGTGTCCTACAATTCAGCTCAATTCTGACACTACCTGGAGTTAGCAAGACCCTACAGGTTAAGGGCTTGATCACACGAGACTGCTCCCCACTTCAGAGCCATCACAAGTCCACACGTCCCATAATTCTGACCGACTGGCTATAAATCACAGGTTTCCACGACCACTCCTTGGGTTCAGTAATTTGCTAGAATGGCTCATAGAACTCAGGAAGATTATTTGCTATTACTAATTTATTATAAAGGGTACAACTCAGGAACAGCCAAATGAAAGAAATGTATAGGACAAGGTGTAGGCAAGAGGTATGGAACTTTCATGTCTTCTCTGAGCATGTCACCCTCCCAGCACCTTGATGTGTTAAAAAACCTGGAAGTTCTCTGAACCCTGTAGTTATTATGGAGGTTTCATTATGTAGACATGATTGAGAAAAATCACTGGCCATTATTGATTAACTCATTCTGTAGCCTCTCTCATCTCCTTGGAGATCCTGAGGCGGGGCTGAAAGTTCCCAACCTTTAATCATGCCGTGGTCTTTCTGGCACCCATCCTGAAGCTATCTAGGAGCACCTCAGCCAAGAATCTCAGTATTACCAAAGGCAGTCTTATCACTCAGGAAACTCCAAGGGTTTTAGAAGCTCTTTTGCTAGGGAACCAGGGATGATGACCGAATGTTTATTATATCACAGTATCACCCTGTCTATCTAGTTAGTATAGGCTTGTGGATTTTTTTTTTTTAAAGATTTTTTATTTATTTATTTGACAGAGAGAGACATAGCGAGAGCAGGAACACAAGCAGGGGGAGTGGGAGAGGGAGAAGCAGGCTTCCCGCTGAGCAGGGAGCCCGATGTGGGACTCGATCCCAGGACCCTGGGATCATGACCCGAGCCGAAGGCAGACGCTTAACGACTGAGCCACCCAGGCGCCCTAGGCTTGTGGATTTTTATTTAGTGAATTACATTAGTATCTTAAGGGGTTCTTTTTCTTTTTTTTTTTTTAATTTTATTTATTTGAGAGGGAGAGCACACATGAGCCAGGGCCAGGGTTGGGAAGGGGGGTGGGGGAGAGGGAGAAGCAGGTTCCTTGCTGAGCAGGGAGTCTGACTCGGGGCTCAAACCCTGGACCCCGAGATCATGACCTGAGCTAAAGGCAGACGCTTAACTGACTGAGCCACCCAGGCGCCCGAAGGGTTTATTTTTCTTTAAGTAAATGATAATGACTTTTTCTAATTTGGCATGACCTAGTAAGAGGAAATGAGCTAATATCAAAACCAAAGGTCTTTTATTTAGCATTCTTGGTTTTTTAGGAACAGAGATTACCTCAGATGCTTTGTAATTTTGAAGCTATACTGTAAGGGTACACGTAGTAAGAATAAAAGCACAAATCTCAGCAACTTGGCAAGAACTCTCAGAACCTAGGGAAAGTCAAACTGAGATTTTAGTCCCACTCTCCCTTTCCCTGAACAGGAACAAATATGACAATTATGTGAACCTCATGGAGAATAGAACTGTTAGGCTATTCTAGAATCTCGGAAGGTTATGGATTCTTGGTTATCTTGTCCATCTAGCTTTAGGAATTCACAGATCCACCAATAACCTGACTTCTTTTTAAGTCTTTCTGCTTTTCTTCCTACTCTTAACTGTCTGGTATATCCATAATTGCTGAGAAAAAGAGAGAGAGGGAGAGAGGCGTGGAAGGTTCTCACCATTGTTGCTTGGGCAGAGCTTCCCCTACCAGAACCCTCATATTTTGCTTACCAATCTTCAGACTATGGCAGGTGCCCATTCCCAGCCCACTCAGATATATGTATGGAGTCATGATTTTCAGAACACATTCCTTTTCATGGAATACCCTTGTAGTAGGGTTGTTGGAGGGGGCATTTTCCCTAAGTGGCTATTTCGGATATAGTTTGCAGTATGTATCTGCATCCTGGTTCTTCATCCTTCCAGAACAGAGCCTTACTCTGTCTGTAGGCAACATAAGCTAAGTGATTGACATTCTGAGTTATTTTCAGAATATTAATATGTGATATTTATTTTAATTTATTTTCAGTAATGATAATGCTGAAAATTGGTATAAAACTTAGACAAGGATTTTCAATAATCTAATACCTGGTATTCACTAAAAGTATTATGAAAGCATGACTTGTAATTAAGTGTGCCTCATTAATTTAGCCTGATTAAGAGGTATAAATATAACTGTATATTTCCTTTACTTTTATGTTACTATGGCATCATCATTTAGTATTTTCCTTAAAAACTATTTAGCACTTTCTATGTAAATCTGTGTAGACTAGACTGTTTTCCCTTAACATTTTCTGGAAGCCCAAAATAGACTTCCCACATTGTATAATTTGCTTCTTGTGTTCAAGAAGTTTTACTTGTTCATGTGTTCTTGTTATTTAATATGACTGAAATATTAATAACTAATTGTTTAAAGTGGAGTATTTCAGTTAATTCCATGTATAATTAAAAAATTTAAATACATTAACATTTTACAACATAGTCTGTGATTGGGATTAGGACTGTTTGTGTTTGCTATTCCAATACTCAGTATAATATTTGATATTTGGATAAAATGCTATTTCTCATATCAAGTATATTTGTTTAAAATTTTAGAGAGGATATACTAGGGAGCTTGGAAAATTTGTATTTAACATAAAATTATTTGATTATTTTCAGATATTAAAAATACAGAACAGTTTTTGGGAATCTCACAGGCTTATATGATTATTAGATTTTGCAGGTTTGCATCCTTTAATGATATGTGTCTTTTTTTATTTTGTCATACATAAAACATTTGATCTCTGGGTCTTGCTCAAAATGGAATAAAGGGTGGGAAAAGTGAGATGAGATACCCTTTCAATTCTTTTCTAGAGCCCATAAAACTGTCTCATTTCTTTGAAGCAGTCTCTCCCAAATGATTAACTTTATTTCACAAGAGGAAACAAACCTTTATTTTAAAGTACAATACTTTCCTTGTACATTGTATGAATTGTTAAATGTGTTGACGTTTTAAAAAGCTGCCTGATGGAACCAACTATTTACAACAAGCCCAGGTCAGCCAGAACTACTTGGGGTGGGCATATAGACTTACTGAAGTTAAAACTACCACAAGGCAAGATTATTCTAGAGACATGAAGTCTGGGTTTTGGCTTCAGGAAATATCACTTTGAAATTACTCGCTACGTAGAATTAAATAAAAATTGAAATATGTGTCTAAAATTAATGAAGTTACCATACTGAATTGAACTCATTGCCAAGGGATTTTTAAAAACATTTTGGTTACTGTTATTTTAAATTCTTTAAGAATGTTTGAAACTGAATTGTGGAACTACTTTGTAATGAAGGCTTTAAAACAACATGGTCTTTCCTGGCTGTGAAAATGTGATTTTTATTATAAGTTGATTATGAGAAAGCTATTTATTTAACCTATGTCTGACTGAAAAGATAAAATTACTTAACTGTGTGCCTGTAAAAAGAAAATAAACTCTTTTCTCATTGTAATAAACAATGGGGTGAAAAGTTAAAATACAGGTGTCTAGGATTCATAGTTATTTTCTGAATTCTTATTCTAAGTGGTGGAAATGATCATTTTAATATTAGGAAAATTCTAATTTTTTATATTGTCTAGGATTTATATATATGTATACACATATATACACAGACTATGCTGTATGCTATATATGTATAGTATGAGTTTATATATATACTCTATACTGTGTAAGATATTCTTATATTTATAACATACAGTATATATACTATATATTGTACAAAGTATGTGTATATATATATAGTGTATGTATATTTATGTAGTGTGTGTGTATATATAGAGAGAGAGAGACAGAAACAGAGGCTGACAGATACACTGTCTAGAGTAGAGAACAGTGCATTTCTAGGCTATTTCTATTACATCATATGGAGAAATAATTATATCAGTAATCCTAAGTCTTTTTAGTTACAACAATTATCTTCTAAGCAGGACTTCCTTTGCCATATATTTTAAGGTTGTGCTATATAGAATTACTGGTGGCAGTGTGTACGTTTATCTTTTCATTTTGGCCCTCTGCTAAGCAGACTATTGTCAAAGGACTTTTTTTTTTTTTTTTTTTTTAAGTAGCTCCACACCCAGTGTGGGGCTTGAACTCAGGACGCTGAGAATAATAGTTGCATGCTCCACTCCCTGAGCCAGCCAGCCATGCCCAACATGGGGCTTGAACTCAGGACGCTGGGAGTAAGAGTCACATGTTCTACTGACTGAGCTACCCAGGCACCCTCTCAAAGGATACATTTTATTTTATTTATTTTTTTTTTTAAAGATTTTTTATTTATTTATTTGAGAGAGAGAGAATGAGAGAGAGCGAGTACATGAGAGAGGGGAGGGGCAGAGGGAGAAGCAGACTCCCCGCTGTGCAGGGAGCCCGATGCGGGACTCGATCCCGGGACTCCAGGATCATGACCTGAGCCGAAGGCAGTCGCTTAACCAACTGAGCCACCCAGGCG
>NC_138378.1:70600179-70607103 GCF_054177405.1 Leptonychotes weddellii | reverse complement strand
AAGGATACATTTTAAAAGAGAATGTGATCATGACTTTCATACAAATATAAAATGAAAATATACTAAAGATTATATTTAACTCATTAATTAATTATATTATGATACTGTTGCCAGTTCAAAGTACCACATGCTTATGGTCTAAGGGATGCTGAAATGAACGTACAAGTGAATGCAGAACAGATAAAACTGATCAGTATCCACTGGACAATAATCAGGACCAATTTGCATTTCTAGGACATGTTTGTATTATTATCCATTTCCACAAGTTAACTTCTCTTTCTACAGACTTATAAAAAAGTCTAGTCAATGACAAATGCCTGAAATAGTCAAGATACCCATTTAATTCCAGTCTTTCACAGTTTTTCCTTACTGTCCAGTACTGTTTTCATTTCTGGTATTTTATATTAACTTGATTTGAGTAGTTGCATGAGAAAAATTGTTTCATGTCCATCTACTGATTTCAGTTTAGTCATGTAAATTCTGTGAGGGCTGGTACTCAAAAATGCATGAATCTATTAATCAATAAAATGATGTTCTGGTGTAAATACAAAAGTTGAATGGTTAAAACCTATGTCCTGCTTCAAAAAATAGAAGAAAATAGGGTTTTTATAAACCTAATATTATTTTAATTGTAATGGAGGAGTCAGTTATTTGAAGGAATCCAGCAATGAATACTTTCGAAAAGCAAGAATTCTCTTCGGATAGAATTAATTCCTCCTTGCCTTTTTATTTTATAAATGAGAGCTATGTATATCACATTTTAAGTTGGGTATAACTTTAACTCCAAAATAATTAGAAGTGCTGAACCATGAGTGAAGCAAGTATGGCATGTTATATTTATGAAATCCTCATATTGTATGATTTTGCTCTGATGTTTGCTCTCTTGCCATTGTATTTTATAACTAACAATAATATCTTAGAACTAACTTAGAGTTACATACCCCTCTCTCATTTTGAGGAATACCAAGTATGGTGAGGTAAACTGTACCTATACCCCTGGCAGCTGGACTGTGAGTCAGAGATAGTCTTGCTCAGGCCATTGACTTTTTTTTTTTTTTTTTTTTGAGAGACGGACTGAAAGAGAGAGGGAGAGAGAAAGCGTGAGCACACAAGCAGGGCAGAGAGGAAGAGGGAGAAGCAGACTCCTGGCTGAGCAGGGAACCTGATGCGGGACTCTATCCCAGGACCCTGGGATCATGACCTGAGCCGAAGGCAGATGCTTAACCAACTTAGCCACCCAGGCACCCCCAGGACATTGATTTTTGAGGGAGTGAGGGATGTTAAATTAGTTAGATCAGATGATGCAGCTGTGGAATAGTTTCAGCAGTATGGGTGTGGAGAGTGGGGATGAATATTCAGTGGGTTCTCAGGGCTATGGGGCCTGAGTTTATGGCTTAGGATTTTCATCATACCGTGCCTCCTTTGATTTCCTTGGGAGTCTGATTCTCTGGGCTTCTATTGATTCTATGATCTACCTGATTTCTTTGCAGTCAGTTTCTTTTCTGCTAAAGTTAACTGGACTTCGTCTCTGTTGTTTATTAAGCAAACAAAAACCGAAACAAAACTCTAATAGAAGAAACAATCAAGTACATGATTATGTTTCTAGTTATGTGATCATTATCAAATTTACATAGGACAAAGTGAAGTATGTATTATTGTATGTGGGGAAAATAGAAACAATGCTGAAATAATTAGGTTGCTGAATTGTAACGTAACAGACCACATGAATCAATTTATGGACTAATAGTATACCTGTGAATATATCATTTTGAAGTATTGTAGTCCATCTTTTACCTTAAGAGTCACATGCCCAAGAATATCCTTTGAATATTTAAAACTTCTCTGGCATCTTAAAATATTAGCTGCTTCTAGTAATAGTGGAGTAGCTCGTATTGAACTAATCCTCCTGCAGAAAACCATTATAAATTCTGGACAAAATACAAAAACCCCACAACTCTGAAGGCACTGGAGAGTGACCATAAGCAGGCAGAAATGGAAGGGGAGTCAACACTTGGAGAGAATAACACTGCATAAACAAAAATGAGATTTTATTGCCAGCAGACTTGCATTATAAGACATGCTGGAAGGGAGTTCTTCAGGCTGAAGGGAAATGATACCAGATGGAAACTTGGGTTTTTCATAGGAATAAAAAGCACTGGAAATGGGAAGTATGTGGGTAAATGTATTTATTATTCCCCAATTCCTTTAAAACACATCTGAGTGTTTAAGGAAAAATTGTAATATTGTATTATGAGGTTTCAATATGGCAATATGTAGATGTAATACCTACAATGATTATAGCATAATGTTGAGGAAGGGAAATTGCAAGTTTCCTGCATTTTTATGAAGTGGTACAATATTAACTCTCAGTAGACTGTGAAAAGTTAAGGATGTATGTTATCTTCAGAGCAACCACTAAAAAATGGTGCAAAGAGGGATTGCTAAAATATGAGGTTAGCAGTTTTCAATATGCTGGCATGCAGCTGAATCCATATTTCAAAAAAGAATGACAAATGTATTTAAATTATTAGATTTCAAACATAATTTTTAATGGTAGAGTAGAAAATACTAGCAGCATGTAAAAGTACTGAAATAATGCAGAAACTCTCTGGTAAATAATAATAATTATCGTTAAAATTTATTGAATGCTATGTATCAGCACTGTGTTAAGCTCTTTACATATATTATTACATTTATTCATTACAACATCCTTAATAGGGTAGTTACTATTATTAGTTCCATTTTACCATAAGTGAGGTATTAAATAATATGGTTTTAAATAATTTATCCGAGGTATCATAGCTAGTAAGTAGCAGAGGCAAAATTTGAACCCAGAATACCTGATTTTTAGAGTTTATGCTCCTAACTACTTTATTATATTTCCTCAGAAAATGAGACCTGAATTAAGCCTCATGACCAACATATTGCAGATAAAGTACAGTATATGAATAAGACTAAATTAAAGGTGAAGCATGTGTTGAAATATGAAATTTGAGGAAATGTCAATTCCTATTTCTAATATTCTTAGCCTTCTCTTTTCCTCATGTGTAATATATACATTTCAGTTTCTCCGATATAAACTTGATAATGATCATCTAGCTAGTGTATCTCCGTGGTTAATCCCTGGGGTGGGTAATTCCTATCCCAAATTCTCCACTCTTTGGCTTTATTTTGTCCCTTAGTGCTTTCTTTACCTTGGTGGCCCCCTCTTTCAATATATCTGGCTGGAAAGTAAGAGCTTCTTATAGCCTGGAGTAGGAAAGATGAGGGAAAGTTTGTGATTCATAGGCCATGAAGAAGAGAAAAATCAGGCTACTGTTTGGTGGGGAAGGACATAGAGTTATACTGAATGCCCTCTGTGTATCAGGTTCATAAAAATGATCTGCATTCTGTCTTCTGCCATTTCTGTTTAACAATACATGGTATAGCTATGTTTTCAAACTTTTTTTGTTAAAGAGCAAAGAATCTTTTTTCCAAGTTAAAAATCTCATTTTATTGCAATGTGGAAAACAAAAGTGGTATTTTATCTACACAGATGTTTTAGTAAGTTCTTATTTGTAATGTTTGCATCAAGTCAGATTAATCACGTTTTGCTAAAAGCAGAATTTGAAAATGAGAACTGTAGATAATTATGACCTTAGTCTCAGCACCCAGCTATTTCTGTGGTTTTGGTTGCTGAATGTTGAGATAAGTGGTGAAAAATGGCCTTACTAACAGAGGGGCAGAGAGTCATGTATCACATTCCCACCCCTTTTCTTGGGTTATCTTGAGTGATTATAACTATGTATAGACACTTGAGGTTTAAGGCGTGTAAAAAAAATCTGAAGGGTCTTTTGAACTGCTCATTAGGGGTCCTTCCTGTGTTGAAGTCGGGTAGCCTACTCTGAGGGACCACTGACTAAACTGAAAACATGCTTGCTAGCCACATCAACCAGGATACAGCAAATATCATGGAGGTGGAGAATTTGGGGGTTTTTAGTCATCACATATACTATTAGTCTTTTAAAACTGCCTTTTTGCTTTTGTATGTCAATGATAGCTCCAGTGCACTTATGCCTTGTCCGTGTGACTTAGCAAATGCTTGCAATCAGGAAATTGGGTATAGGCCCCAGCACCAAAGATAAAGAAGGCAGAAAGCCAGGTGGTGTTCATTTTCAGGTAGGATAACATTTAAAATCCTTGGGCTCTCCCATCTATTTTTTGACATTGCTTCCTTGGGCTTCTCTCCATCCAGTTGGATCTTTGCATAGATGACATAGTGTAGCCCTATCTAGATATATGTGAAATAATTCATAACATATATTAGGCATAAAGGAAAAAAAATACATAAGTGTACCCCTACCCCCTCCAGTTTAAGAAATAGAACATTACCAGTGCTTCTAAAGCACCTGTAGGTCCCACCACAATTTCATTCCCTTCCTTCCCTATCAGAGATAACTATCCTGAGTTTTGAGTTATTCTCTGGCTTTTCTTCATAAATTTCTCATTTATATCTTAAGTTGTGTCATGTTTAGTTTTGATCATTTAAAATTTTTATATAAATGAAATCATACATATTTTTCTTCAGCTTGCTCCTTTGCTCATATAGTTGAGAATCAGTCATCTTGTTGTCTGCTGTATACTGAGACCTTTGGGTTGTTTTTGATTTTTAACTATTTCAAACATTGCTACCATATACATTTTTGTACTTGTCTCCCAGTACACATGAGAAGCTCTCAGGGAATTTTTAAAGCTCTTCAGACTGAAGAAGGACTGTCTTTGGGAATCTCCTTAGTAGTTTCCACAGTCAGAGACTTCTTCCTGTTTTCTTATTTAAGCTAGTTATATTATAGTTTAACTTGTTTCCTTATGTTCTAGAAAGCATAGTGGTTGAACCAGCTTAAAAACTCCCAACTTTCTCATGTCTGTGTGATTTGGGGCAAGTTATTTAACCTCTCTGGCTTCAGGTCCTCACCTGCAAACTACCTCGTATGGTTGTTTTAAGGATCAATGAATTAATCTATATAAAGTGCCTGAAACATGGTAAACATTTAAAAATTTTAGCTATCATTATTCTATTCTACCCATAATGGAAATGGAAAAAGCTTGTCATTATCTTTTATGAGAGACCCATTTATACATTTAAATTTATTACTTCCCAGTCCTGTCCTTTTGGAAGCTTACTTATCAGTAAAAATTTACTTATTTATTCCAAAAATTTAAACATTTACTAGATGCATGGCATTGTATAAGTCATGGGGCATACAATCAGCAACTAAACTGGATGTCTCTGCCTTTAAGAAACTTAAGAGTTTAGTAGAGTTTAGAGACATAAAATAAATACACAAGTATTGAATTTCAGACTGTTATTAGTGCTATGAAAGGAAAGAATATGGACTATGAGGGGGATAAAAGCAAGGAAGTATCTCCTTGAGATGGAGGAACTAGAGAAAGCCCCTTTTAGCAACTGATATTTAAGCTGCAATAAAAGCAAAGTAGGGAGAGGAGTGTTCCCTAAAAGGGGTTATCATGTGCCAGGACTTTCAGGTGGAGAAGAGCTGGTATGTTGGGGGCCTAAGGGAAGCCAGAGAGGCTAAAGCTTAGCAAGGTGGGAGCAGTTGAAATTGGAGAAACTGGAAGAAATACACTCAAGGACTTGCAGGCCAAGTAAAGAACAACAAAGGGGAATTGCAATGGATTTGAAGATGGAGAGGGGCAGGATCCATTTACATCATAAAGGAACTGCCTGCAGCATAGAGAAGGTATTAAATATAGATTAGTTGGGGAGGCTGTAATCAGTTTTAGAGGTGGCAGATGATGATGGCAGGGGAGATGGAGAGAACTAGACTTTCAGAAATATTTAAGATATAGAATAGACAAGACTGGGTGATGGTTGTTTTTGTAACCATGGGTGGTGAGAGAGAGGGAGGTGTCAAAGATAGTTCTGGTTTTTGATTTATCAACCTTCTGTGCTAACTTTTGAATTGTATTTGTCATTTTTTATTCAATATGCCCAGACTTACAACTTTTCTCTTCAATTGTATAAACTGTAATAGAATTTAGTGCTTTTTAAAAATAGATACTTGGGGTATCAGACTGACTCAGTCAGAGGAGCATGTGGTGCACTCTTGATCTCAGGGTTGTGAGTTTGAACCCCATGTTGGGTGTAGATTACTTAAATGAATAAATAAAAACTTAAAAAAGAACTAAAATCTTAAGAAAATAGATGCTTGACTAATGTGGGATTCTTGGTTTTATATACTGATTTCCTGCTTGCTTTTAAGATTACCTTGGAATATAATAATTTTTAAAAATTTTTAAGACTTTACAATGAGCAAGGCACTGGTTAGACAAAGTGAGCGATTCAGAAGTAAATTGAATGTAAGCACAGTACTAAACCACTGACACCCTATTTACTTCAGTGGCTCCTAGATGTCTTAAGTATATATAATTCATCTTACAGGGTTTGAATATTCCTTGAATTTTTTGAATACTTGTTTTTTTAATTTTTAATTTTCTTTTTTTTAATTATGTTATGTTAGTCATCATTAGTTTTTGATGTAGTGTTCCATGATTCATTATTTGCATATAACACCCAGTGCTCATTACAACACGGGCCCTCCTTAATGTCCATCACTGGGCTAACCCATCCCCCTACCCCCATCCCCTCTGAAACCTTCAGATTTTTGGTTTCTTTTTCTTTTTTTTATGTTATGTTAGTCACCATACACTACATCATTAGTTTTTGATGTAGTGTTCCATGATTCATTGTTTGTGTATAATACCCAGTGCTCCACGCAATACGTGCCCTCCTTAATACCCATCACTGGGCTCACCCATCCCCCCACCCCCTCCCTTTTAAAACCCTCAGTTTGATTCCCAGAGTCCATAGTCTCTCATGGTTCGTCTCCCCCTCTAATTCCCCCCCTTCATTTTTCCCTTCCG
>NC_138378.1:70523813-70600079 GCF_054177405.1 Leptonychotes weddellii | reverse complement strand
TATTCATCCTTTCTGATGGCTGAGTGATATTCCATTGTATATATGGACTACATCTTCTTTATCCATTCATCTGTTGAAGTGCATCTCAGCATTTTCCATAGTTTGGCTATTGTGGACATTGCTGCTATGAACATTGGGATGCATAGGTACCTTCTCTTCCCTACATCTGTAATTTTGGCGTAAATACCCAGTACTGCAATTGCTGGGTCATAGGGTAGCTCTATTTTTAACTTTTTGAGGAACCTCCACACTGTTTTCCAAAGAGGTTGTACCAACTTGCATTCCCACCGACAGTGTAAGAGGGTTCCCCTTTCTCCACAACCTCTCCAACATTTTGTTGTTTCTTGCCTTGTCAATTTTTGCCATTCTAACTCATATAAGGTGGTATCTCAGTGTGGTTTTGATTTGAATTTCCGTGATGGCTAATGATGTTGAACATTTTTTCATGTGTCTGTTAGCCATTTGTATGTCTTCTTTGGAGAAATGTCTGTTCATGTCTTCTGGCCACTTTTTGACTTGATTATTTGTTTTTTGGTTGTTGAGTTTGAGAAGTTCTTTATAGATCTTGGATACCAGCCCTTTATCTGTAGTGTCATTTGCAAATATCTTTTCCCATTCTGTGGGTTGCCTGTTTGTTTTGTTGACTGTTTCCTTTGCTGTGCAGAAGCTTTTTATCTTGACAAAGTCGTAAAAATTCTTTTTCGCTTTTGTTTCCCTTGTCTTTGGAGACGTGTTTTGAAAGAAGTTGCTGTGGTTGATGTCGAAAAGGTTACTACCTATGTTCTCCTCTAGGATTTTGATGGATTCCTGTCTCACACTGAGGTCTTTCATCCATTTAGAGTTCATCTTTGTGTATGGTGTTAGAGAATGGTCGAGTTTCATTCTTCTATATATAGCTGTCCAATTTTCCCAGCATCATTTATTGAAGAGACTGTCTTTTTTCCATTGCATATTTTTTCCTGCTTTGTCGAAGATTAGTTGACCATAGAGTTGAGGGTCCATATCTGGGCTCTATTCTGTTCCATTGATCTATGTGTCTGTGTTTGTGCCAGCACCATGCTGTCTTGGTGATCACAGCTTTGTAATATAGCTTGAAATCTGGCAGTGTGATGCCCCTAGCTTTGTTTTTCTTTTGCAACATTTCCTTGGCAATTCGGGGTCTTTTCTGGTTCCATACAAATTTTAGAATTGTTTGTTCCAGCACTTTGAAAAATGCCATTGGTATTTTGATCAGGATGGTGCTGAAAGTATAGATTGCTCTGGGTAGCATAGACATTTTAACAATGTTTATTCTTCCGATCCATGAGCATGGAATGTTTTTCCATCTTTTTGTGTCTTCTTCAGTTTCTTTCATGAGTGTTCTGTAGTTCCTAGAGTATAGATCCTTTACCTCTTTGGTTAGGTTATTCCAAGGTATCTTAAGGTTTTTGGTGCTATTATAAATGGAATCAATTCCTTAATTTCTCTTTCTACAGTTACATTGTTAGTGTATAGGAAAGCAACTGATTTCTGTGCATTGATTTTGTATCCTGCCACATGGTATCCTTTGCCAATTTGAATACCTTTTATTTCATTTGTTGTCTGATTGCTGTTGCTGGGACTTCCAGTACTATGTTGAACAATAGTGGCGAGAGTGGGCATCCTTGTCATGTTCCTGATCTTAAGGGAAAGGCTCTTAATTTTTCCCCATTGAGAATATTTGCTGTGGGCTTTTCATAGATGGTTTTTATGAAATTGAGGAATGTTCCCTCTATCCCTACACTCTGAAGAGTTTTAATCAGGAAAGGATGCTGTATTTTGTTAAATGCTTTTTCTGCATCAATTGAGAGGACCATGTGGTTCTTGTCTCTTCTCTTGTTTATGTGTTACATCACATTGATTGATTTGTGAATGTTGAACCACCCTTGTATCCCAGGGATAAATCCTGCCTGGTTTTGATGGATAATCCTTTTAATGTACTCTTGGATCCTATTAGCTAGGATCTTGTTGAGAATTTTGGCATCCATATTCATCAGGGATATTAGTCTGTAATTCTCCTTTTTGATGGGGTCTTTGCCTGGATTTGGGATCGAGGTAATGCTGGCCTCATGGAATGAGTTTGGAAGTTTTCCTTATGTTTCTGTTTTTTGAAAGGGCTTCAGGAGAATAGGTATTATTTCTTCTTTAAATGTCTGGTAGAATTCCCCTGGGAGACCATCTGGCCCTGGACTCTGTTTTGGGGGAGGTTTTTGACCACTGCTTCAATCTTGTTACTGGTTATTGGTCTATTGAGATTGTCAGTTTCTTCCTGTTTCAGTCTTGGTAGTTTATAGGTTTCCAGGAAGGCATCTGTTTCTTCCAGATTGCTTAATTTATTGGCATATAGTTGCTGATAATAATTTCTAATAATTGTTTCTATTTCCTTGGTGTTAGTCGTGATCTCTCCCCTTTCATTCATAATTTTATTAATTTGGGTCCTTTCTCTTTTCTTTCGGATAAGTCTGGCCAGAGGTTTATTGATCTTATTAATTCTTTCAAAAAACCAGCTTATAGTTTCGTTGATATGCTCTATTGTTTTTCTGTTTTCTATTTCATTTATCTCTGCTCTAATCTGTATTATTTCTCTTCTCCTGCTTGGTTTAGGTTTTATTTGCTGTTCTTTCTCCAGTTCCTTTAGGTGTAAGGTTAGCTTGTGTATTCAGGATTTTTCTTCTTTTTTGAGTGAGGCTTGGATGGCTGTGTGTTTCCCCCTTAGGACTACCTTTCCAGTGTCCCATAGGTTTTGGACCAATGTGTTTTCGTTCTCATTGGTTTCCATGAATTGTTTAAGTTCTTTAATTTCCTGGTTGACCCAAACATTCTTTAGCAGGATGGTCTTTAGCTTCCAAGTGTTTGAATTCCCTCCAAATTTTTTCTTGTGATTGAGTTCCAGTTTCAAAGCATTGTGGTCTGAAAGTATGCAGGGAATAATCTCAGTCTTTTGGTATTGGTTGAGATCTGATTTGTGACCCAGTATGTGGTCTTTTCTGGAGAAAGTTCCATGTGCATTGGAGAAAAATGAGTATTTTCTTGTTTTAGGGTGGAATGTTCTGTATATATCTATGAAATGCATCTGGTCCAGTGTGTCATTCAAACCTCTTGTTTCTTTGTTGATCTTCTGCTTAGATGATCTGTCTATTGCTGAGAGTGGAGTATTGAGGTCTCCTACTATTAAAGTATTATTATCAGTATGATTCTTTATTTTGGTTCACAGTTGGCTGCTTCCATGTTGGGGGCATAGATATTTACAGTTGTTAGATCTTCTTGTTGGATAGACCCTTTAAGAATGATGTAGTGTTCCTCTGCGTCTCTAACTACAGTCTTTAGCTTAAAATCTAATTTGTCTGATATGAGAATTGCTACCCCAGCTTTCTTTTGAGGTCCGCTGGCATGGAAGATGGATCTCCATCCCTTCACTTTCAGTCTGGATGTATCTTTAGCTTCAAAATGAGTCTCTTGTGGACAGCATATGGATGGGTCCTGTCTTTTTATCCAATCTGCAACCCTGTGCCATTTCATGGGATCATTTAGGCCATTCACGTTGAGAGTGATTATTGAAAGATATGATTTTATTGTCTTCATGTTGCCTGTGAAGTCCTTGTTTCTATAGATTGTCTCTGTAAATTTCTTTTCTATATTACTCTTGGGGTCTTTTTTCTTTTATAGAACCCCCCTTAATATTTCTTGCAGGGCTGGCTTGGTAGTCACATATTCTTTCAGTTTCTGCTGGTCTTGGAAGCTCCTTGTCTCTCCATCCGTTCTGAGTGACAGCCTTGCTGGATAAAGTATCCTTGGCTGCATGTTCTTCTCATTTAGTACCCTGAATATGTCTCGCTAGGCCTTTCTGGCTTGCCAGGTCTCTGTGGACAGGTCTGACATTATTCTGATGTTCCTCCTTCTGTATGTAAGAAATTTCTTCCCCCTAGCTGCTTTCAGGATTGTTTCCTTGGATCTAAGATTTGCGAGTTGTACTATTATATGTCGGGACATTGATCTGTTCACAGTTCTTGGTGGGGGGGTCCTTTCTGTCTCTTGGACATGAATGCTTATTTCCTCCCCCAGATTAGGGAAGTTCTCAGCTACGATTTGCTCAAATATATCTCCTAGACCTCTCTCTCTCTCCACCCTCTTAGGGATCCCAATAATTCTGATATTGGAACATTTCTCTCTCAGTCTGATCTCTCGTGCTTTAAGCTGTTTTTCCCAGGCCTCCTTGGTTTCCTTCTTTTCTGTCATCTTATCGTCTAGCTCAGTAATTCGTTCTTCTGCCTTGTTTAACCTGGCAGTCAGAGTATCCAGTTTAGACTGCATTTCATTCATACCATTTTTAAGTTTGGACTGATTAGATCTCATTTCTGCCCTTAGAGATTCTATGTTGTCGCTAATATTTTTCCAAGTCTAGATATCGACTTCATAATTGTGACTGTGAAGTCTCTGACATCTTGCTTATATCCATATCCATTAGGTCTGTGACAGAGGCCACAGTCTCCGATTCTTTTCTTTGTTGGGGGTTCCTCCTCTTAGTCATTCTGTTGGGGGGTGGTTGAGGGAATGTACAGAGTCCAGAGTATTGACCAGGACCCGAGCAAGATGCACCTGTTTTATAGGAACCCTAGAGTTCTCGTCCTCTTGTTCTTCCAGCCTGTTTTCTGGGGGAGGGGCCATGCTGCACTGTTACTCAGGCAACCCTGATTAGGCAGAGTTGCCCTGCCCCTGTGCGGGGTGTGGGGACTCAGTGAAAACTGTGTTTTTGAGCTTTTGTTCTCTGGCAGCTTTCCCTGGAGGCTTTCCGTGTCTCTTCCTAGAGTCAGAGCAGAAGTGACCTTACCCAAACCTCTGTCCCAGAACAGAGAAATTGAAGTCTGCTCTTCACTGAGCTCTCCAGGACACACAGTTTCTGTTTCCATCAACGCTGCTAAAAATCGCAGCCTCCCAGTTGTGGGCCCCACAGCAACTCTCCCAGAGGTCAATCCCAGGGCTGGGCCGTCTCTGCCCTTTGTGCTTCTAAAACCGTGAGCTGCCCCTGGTTCAGGCGCACACACCTGCAGCTCCTGGATACTGTCTGGGGGCTGGACTAAAGTCCTTTCCCCACCACTACTGGTCTGCGAGTCTTGTGCCCAGTCCCCAGCGTAGGATGTTTTTGCGCTCCGGTGTTATATCACCTTCCCAGAGCCAGCTTATAGTGGCTCCCTCCCCCTTCTGTTTATCTTCCAATATCTGCCTGCAGAATCATGGCTCTACCCTTTATACTTCAAGACCTATGGAGATTTTCTGCTTGTAGAGATCCAGATATATATTTTTACATCTCAGGCTGATTTTGTGGGTGTTCAGAATGGTTTGGTAGATATCCAGCTAAATTCAGGGGACTGGTTGAAATAGGGTCCTCTACTCCTCCACCATCTTCCCTCCTCCTGAATATTTCTTTGTCTTCTAGCATATTTTTTATTGGCTCTGACCAATGGTCATTCATATGTTTATTCAGACCCTTATTGAACTTAATTGTATTTTCAATCATGTATTCATAACAAGTTAATAGGTTTCTGCTCATTTAAAAAACAATCCTTTTTAGGAAGATCTTAAAACAGTCTCCTATAAGCTTTGAGGGTGCAGTTTTCTTTTTTTTAAGTTGGAGTATAGTTGACATACAATGTAACATTAATTTTAGGTGTACAGCATAGTGATTGGACAACTCTGTATGTTCTAACATAAAGATTGTTGGCTTTTCTGTGAGGCCTCCTGAACAGTGGTGGCGGCTGGGAGTGGCCCTGGGGAGGAGAGGGTGGGATGACGTCATCTTCCAGCCTACCAGCACAGTGGGACTTCACAGAGACACAGCGCCCGCAGTGGAGTCTGGAGTCACTTACACCAAACCCTGCCCCCCTGCACCCAGCAGGGGCATATTCACTAGGGCAGGTATAACTTGAGCCAGCGCATCCAGCCTGTCCCTCAGAGGACAAGCACAGGACCCAGCATGTCCCGAGTCTACTGATTATAGAGTGCCCCAAAGTGTCAGCTTCAATTCTGGTAGAAATAGGACCAGGCCTTTTTGTTGTTGTTGTTGTTATGTATGTATTTATTTATTTTCTTTTTCTTTCTTTCTTTCTTTCTTTCTTTCTTTCTTTCTTTCTTTCTTTCTTTCTTTCTTTTCTTTCCTTCTTTCTTTCTTTCTTTCTTTCTTCCTTCCTTCCTTCCTTCCATCAGGCTTATAGTTTTTTGTTTGTTTTCTTGTTTTTTGGATCAGGCTTCTTTCTTTTCTTTTTTGCTTTTTAAAAAATTTTTTTGAATCAGGCTTATAGTTTTTTGATTGCTTTTTTGTTCCTTTTTTCTTTTTTTGGATCAGTTTTTTTTTTTTTTAATCAGGCTTATCTTAAACAAATCAGAGCACACCTATTTGAAGGTCCAAACATTCTTCACTGGAAGCAAGGAGGAACTCTGCAGAGGACTGACCTGTGGGAAAGAGCAGCCAAAACGCAACAGCAGAGTGCACACCACATAAATCCCAAACACTTCCTGAAGCACCAGGTCCTGGACAGTGTATGACCCCTTCTTAATATGGCATTTGTCTCAGGAGCAGGGCAGAAACCTAGACAAAATGACAAGACAGAGGAATTCTCCCCAAAAGAAAGATCAAGAAGAAATCACAGCCAGGGATTTCTGAGCAAAAATTTAGAACAACAGTAGTAAGAATACTAGCTGTACTTGAAAGTATAGAAGACACCAGAGAAACCCTGGCTGCAGAGATAAAAGACCTAAAAACTAATCAGGCTGAAATAAAAAATGCTGTTACCGACGGGATGTAATCACAAAGAGGATAGAAGCAGAGGATTGAATAGGTGATATAGAAGATAAAATTATGGAAAATAATGAAGCTGAAAAGAAGAGGGAAAGAAAACTATTAGATTACAAATATAGACTTGGGGAAATCAGCAATATCACAAAGTGCAATAATATCCATATCATAGGAACCCCAGAAGAAGAGTGGGGAAAAAGGGGCAGAAGGTTTATTTGACAAATTATAGCTGAGAACTTCCCTATCTGGGGAAGAAAACAGGCATTCAAGTCCAAGAGGCCTAGAGAACTCCCCTCACAATCAAAAACAGGTCAACACCAAGACATGTAATAGTGAAACTTGCAAAATACAAAGATAACGAGAATGTGGAAAGCAGCTAGGGGCAAAAGGTCCTTAACCTATAAAGGTAGACACATAAAGCTAGCAGCACACCAGAAGAGAGTGACATGAAATATTCAACGTACTAAATGTGCAAAGTATGCAGCCAAGAATACTGTATCCAGCAAGGCTGTCATTCAGAATAGAGGGAGAGATGAAGAGTTTCCAAGACAAGCAAAGACTAAAGTGAGATCATGAACACTAAACCAGCTCTGCAAGAAATATCAGAGGGGATCCTTTGAATGGGAAAGAGAGACCAAAAGCAATGAAGACTAGAAAGGAACAGAGACAGTCTACAGGAACAGTGGCTTTACAGGTGTAAATGGTACTAAATTCATCTCTATCAGTAATTACTCTGAATGTAAATGGACTCAATGCTCCAATAAAAAGACATATGTTATCAGAATGGATAAAAAAAAACCAAGACCCATTGGTAATGCTGCTTATAAGAAAGTCATTTTAGACCCAAAGACAACCTCCAGATTGAAAGTGAGGGGGTAGAGAACCATGTATCCTGCTAATGGACCTCAAAAGAAAGCTGGAGTAGCCATACATATATCAGACAAAGTAGATTTAAACCAAAGACTATAACAAGAGATAAAGAAGGGCACTATATCATAATAAAAGGGTCTGACAAGAAGACCTAACAGTTGTAAATACTTATGCCCCCAATGTGGGAGCACCCAGATATAAAAATTGATAACAAGCTTAAGGAAAATCATTGATAATAATACAATAATAGTAGGGGACTGTAACACCCCACTCACTGCTATGGACAGATCATCTAAACAGCATATTAACAAGGAAACAATGGCTTTGAGTGACACACTGGACCAGAGGGACTTAACAGATATATTCAGAGCATTGCATCCTAAAGCAGCAGAAAACACATTCTTTTTGAATGCACGTGGAACATTCTCCAGAATAGATCGCATACTGGGTCATAAATCAGGCCTCAACTTGTACAAAAAGATTGAGATCATACCATGCATATTTTCAGACCACAACACTATGAAAGTTGAAGTCTACCACAAGAAAAAATTTGGAAAGACCACAAATACATGGAGGGTAAAGGACATCCTACTAAAGAATGAGTGGGTTAACAAGGAAATTAAAGAAGAAATAAAAAAAATAATACATTGAAGAAAATGAAAATGAAAACACAACACTCCGAAATCTTTGGGATGCAGCACACGTGGTCATAAGGGGAAGTATATAGCAATACAGTCCTTCCTTATGAAGCAAGAAAGTCTCAAATACACAACCTAATTTTCCACGTAAATGAACTGGAGAAAGAACAGTAAATAAAGCCTAAAACCAGCAGAAGAAGGGAAATAAGATTAGAACGGAAATCAATGAATAGAAATAAAAAAAAAAACAAATCAACAAAGCTAGGAGCTGGTTCTTTGGAAGAATTAACAAAATTGATAACCCCCTAGCCAGACTTATCAAAAAGAAAATAGTGAGGACCCAAATAAATAAAATCACAAAGGAAAGATGAGAGATCATAACCAACACTGCAGAAATACAAACAATTATAATGAAGATTATGAGCAATCATATGCCAATAAATTGGGCAATCTGGAAGAAATGGATAAATACCTAGAAACATACACTACCAAAACTGAAGCAGGAAGAAATAGAAAATTTGAACAGACCCATAACCAGCAAAGAAATTGAATCAGTAATCAAAAATCTCCCTGACAAACAAGAGTCCAGGATGGATGGCTTCCCAGGTGAATTCTAGCAAACATTTAAAGAAGAATTAATATGTATTCTTCTGAAACTATTCCAAAACATAGAAATGGAAAGAAAACTTTGAAACTCATCCTATGAGGCCAGCATTACCTTGATTCTAAAACCAGGCAAAGGGCGCCTGGGTGGCTCAGTTGGTTAAGCGACTGCCTTCGGCTCAGGTCATGATCCTGGAGTCCCGGGATCGAGTCCCGCATCGGGCTCCCTGCTCAGCAGGGAGTCTGCTTCTCCCTCTGACCCTCCTCCCTCTCATGCTCTCTGTCTCTCATTCTCTCTCTCTCAAATAAATAAATAAAATCTTTAAAAAAAAAAATAAAAAAATAAAACCAGGCAAAGATCCACTAAAAAGGAGAATTACGAAAGATCAGTATCCCTGATAAACATGAATGCAAAAATTCTCAGAAAGGTACTACCTAATTGAATCCAACAGTATATTTACAAGTACTATTCACCACAATCAAGTGTGATTTATTCCTGGCCTGCAGGAGTGGTTCAATATCCACAAATCAATCAGCATGATATACCACATTAATAAAAGAAAGGGTAAAAACCATATGATCCTCTCAATAGATGCAGAAAAAGCATTTGACAAAACAGCATCCTTTCTTGATAAAAACCCTCATGAAAGTAGGGATAGAGGGAACAACCTTGACATCATAAAGGCCACATATGAAAGACCTACAGGTAATATCATCTTCAATGGCAAAAAAGTGAAAGCCTTTCTCCTAAGGTCAGGAACATGGCAGGGATGTCCACTCTCACCACTGTTATTCAACATAGTACTAGAAGTCCTAGCCTCAGGAATCAACAAGAAAAAGAAATAAAAGGCATCCATATCGGCAAGGAAGAAGTCAAACTTTCACTCTTTGCAGATGGTATGATACTGTATATAGAAAACCCAAAAGACTCCAACCAGAAAATTGCTGCTAATGATACATGAATTCAGCAAAGGCACAGGATATAAAATCAACATACAGAAATCTGTTTCATTTCTATACACCAAAATGAAACATCAGAAAGAGAAATCAAGGAATCAGTCCCATTTACAATTGCATCAAAACTGATAAGATACCGAGGAATAAACCAACCAAAGAGGTAAAAGACCTGTACCCTGAGAATTGTAAAACACTGATGAAAGAAATTGAAAAGACACAAAGAAATGGAAAAACACTGCATGCTCATGGATTGGAAGAACAAATACTGTTCAAATGTCTGTACTACCCAAAGCAGTCAACATTCAATGCAATCCCTATCAAAATAGCACCAACATTTTTCACAGAACTAGAACAAACAATTCTAACATTTGTATGGAACCAGAAAAGACCCCAAATAGCCAAAGTAATGTTAAAAAAGAAAACCAAAGCTGGAGGCATCACAATTCCTGACTTCAAGCTGTATTACAGAGCTGTAATCATCAGGGTAGTATGGTTCTGGCACAAAAACAGACACATAGATCAATGGAACAGAATAGAGAATCCGGAAATGGACCTGTAACTATATGGTCAACTAATCTTCGACAAAGCAGGAAAGAATATCCAATGGAAAAAAGAGTCTCTTCAACAAGTAGTGTTGGGAAAAGTAGACAGTGACATGCAGAAGAATGAAACTGGACTACTTTTTTATACCATACACAAAAATAAATTCAAAATGGATGAAAGACCTAAATGTGAGACAGGAAACCATCAAAATCTTAAAGAACACAGGCAGCAACTTCTTTGACCTTGGCCATAGCAACTTCTTACTGGACATGTCTCCAGAGGTAAGGGAAACAAAAGCAAAAAGGAACAATTGGGACTTCATCAGGATAAGAAGCTTCTGTACAGTGAAGGAAACAATCAACAACACTAAAAGAGAAATTTCAGAATGGGAGAAGGTATTTTCAATTGATATATTCAATAAAGGGCTAGTATCAGAAATCTATAAAGAACTTATAAAACTCAACACTGAGAAAATAAATAATCCAGTTAAGGAATGGGCAAAAAACATGAACAGACATTTTTCAAAGAAGACATGCAAATGGTTAACAGGCACATGAAAGAATGCAGAACCACCACTCCTCATCAGGGAAATACAAATCAAAACCACAATGAGATACTACTGCACGCCTGTCAGAATGGCTAAAATTAACAACCCAGGAAATGAGATGTTGGTGAGGATGCGAGGAAAGGGGAACTCTCTTACACTGTTGGTGGGAATGCAAACTGGTGCAGCCACTCTGGAAAACAGTATGGAGGGTCCTCAAAAAGTTAAAAATAGAACTACCCTACGACCCAGCAATTGCACTAGTAGGCATTTACCCAAAGGATACAAAAATAGATTCAAAGGGGCACATGCATCCTAATGTTTATAGCAGCAATGTCCACAATAGCCAAAATATGGAAAGACCCCAAATGTTAAAGAAGATGTGGTGTGTATATATATATGTTTATGCACATATATATAATGGAATACACACACATATACATTTATATACACATATACCTACAATGGAATATTACTTAGCCATCAAAAAGAGTGAAATCTTGCCATTTGCAATGATGTGGATAGAAATAGAGTGTATTATTCTAAGTGAAATAAGTCAGTCAGAGGAAGACAAATACCATGATTTCACTCATATGTGGAATTTAAGAAATAAACAGATGAGCATAGCGGAAGAGAAAGAAAAATAAAATAAGATAAAAACAGAGAGGGAGGCAAACCATAATAAACTCAACTATAGAGAACAAACTGAGGGCTGCTGGAGGGGAGGTGGGTGGGGGATAGCCTAAATGGGTGATGGGCATTAAGGAGTGTATGTGTTGTGATGTGCATTGGATGTTATATGTAAGTGATCACTAAATTCTACTCCTGAAACCAGTACCACACCATGTGTTAACTAAGTTGAATTTAAATAAAATTCTGGAAGAAAAAAAAAATCACCTTTGGCAGCCCTCATAGCAATAATTTATTTAGGCAAAATTATCAGTGGATACTATAGTGAGTGAAAGTTTGATGAAAAGCAGGATATTTGCATAGTCAAAATATCTCCCCATAAAATACTTAGTAATTATTTTTATTTTTTTAATTTTTATTATTATTTTTTAAAGATTTATTTATTATTTGACAGACAGAGACACAGCAAGAGAGGGAACACAAGCAGGGGGAGTGGGAGAAGGTGAAGCAAGCTTCCCACAGAGCAGGGAGCCTGATGCGGGGCTCGATCCCAGGACCCCTGGGATCATGACCTGAGCCGAAGGCAGATGCTTAACAACTGAACCACCCAGGCACCCCAGTAATTATTTTTAAATAAGAAAAAAGTTCTTATTAACTTTACTGAGGCAAGTATCATCTTAACAAGTTACAAAATTTACCAACCCCAGTAATTGGACAAGTCAACATTGTATGCCTCCTGATAATGAACCTAGAAGAGCATAGCCTCAGTTCTATGATATTCTTGCCAAAAATATGTAAGCTGCATCTGTTCATGACAAGGAAACGTTAGAAAAATCCCAATTGAGGAACATTCTATGAAGTAGCAGCATTTATGTTTCAGAAATGTCAAGGTCATCAAAGACAAAGAAAAACTGAAGGAGCATTCCAAATTGAAGTCATCCACAGAGACATGACAATGAAATGCAAAACATGATCTGAATTGGATCATGTTATTGGATTCCATGTTATTGGAACAACTGGTGAAATTTGAATTGGGTCTCTGGTTTAAATGGTAAAATCACTACAACAAAAACTTTTGATGTACTGTATGTTGGCTAACTGAACATAGTAAAAAAATAATAAAAGACTTCAGCCGGGAAGTGATGCATAAAAAAAATAAATCCTAAAATCATGTTAAAATTAATTTGTTCATTTTGGTGATTGTATTATGGTTATGTAGGATAGTGTCCTTAATTGGAGGGAATATACCAAGTAGTATTAAGGGGTAATGGGACATCATGTTGCAACTTAATTTCAAATGGACCAGAAAAATATTTGTGTATATATGAGTGAATGTAAGTTTAATGAGGTAAGATGTTAACAATTGGGGAAGCTGGGTCAAGAGTGTGTAGGAGTTCTTTGTACTATATTGCCACTTTTCTGTTTTAAGTTATTTCACAGCACATTTTTAAAGAAATGCTATCTTCAAAAGTTGAATATCCCTATGACCTAATTTACATTGAATACTCTACTTACCAAGAAAAACGTTTTTTAAATTTATTTCTTTTAAGATTTTATTTATTTATTTGAGAGAGAGAGTGCACACACATACATGAGCAGGGGGAGGGGCAGAGGGAGAGGGAGAAGCAGACTCCCTGCTGAGCAGGGAGCCCAACCTGGGGCTCAGTTTCAGGATCCTGGAATCATGACCTGAGCCGAAGGCAGATGCTTAACCCATTGAGCCACCCAGGTGCCCCAAGTTCTTGTTTTTTGTTTTTTTAATTTTAAAATGATTGGATTGATGCAAAGGTGAGTTTGAGTAATTATACAAAATAGATGTATGGACAGTTATGCCTTGAATATAACAAGGTTGACATGGGACTTTGGATTTTTTTTTTATCTTAAAAAAATACCCTGTCCTCCGAAGTACATAAATCATTTGTAAACAGATGCATTAAGGAAAAATAGCATCCTAGAGGACAAAACACCTCAGGCATTTATCTCTTGACCTTAACAGATGACAGACCTTGAAGGAACTTCAAAGCTACAAAATAACTGGCTCTGACATGTACCAAGTTGAGGAAATACTTTCCATAACTTCTTAGTCTTTAAAGAGAACAAAAGAAAAAATAGTATCATATTTCATAAATAGAACTTAACAGTTGAATACTTCACATTATTCATTTGTGATTTTGTTGTTACTTGGGAAAAGCTAATAAAGTTAAGTTAAACTTATTTTTTATATCCATTATATCCCTCCCCACTTCCCACCCCATTCTGGTAGTGTGCAGTGAAACTGAAAGCTTTAAAAATTTCATTGCTTACCCCTGTTATCAGTGAAAGTGCGTTGGATGCTTTTCTTTCACTGCCATTAGGCCTACACAGGTCAGATTCCATTTTATACCTCTTAGTTGGCATTTGTGTTCTTCTGTAGTTCAGTGGTAACCTATGTTTCTTTCTTAACTTTACTACCCTGTAGAAATCATCTTGACACATTTGTTTTTATTTTACCCTGTAAAAAATTTTTTGCTTCTAATTACATGTGATTCTCTCACCTCTTTTTTTCTGAATGTTTCCTGTTCATCTATCAAAATACATTGTGGGTATCTGTTTCTTCTGGGAAGCTGTTTTCTAGTCCTCTTGGTCCATGGTGATTTCTCTGTATTAAGACATCTTACAGCTTGTTTGTTAAAGCCTTTTCTTTGACATTTAATCTTTAAATCTTCTGCATTTTTGTTTTCTTATTTGTGTTTGTACCCTTTTGTCTTCTCAACTAATTTGTAAACTCCAGAAGAGGAGATACGGTATTTGTACCTCCTAGTCTTTCTGACAGTGCCTAGCTGTCTTTTTAGTTGAATTACTTTTTAATGTACACAGTTATCCTTTAAGCACTTATTACCTAAAATGGATATAAATCCTTTAAAATTGGCATACTATTATTACTTTTTGGAATCTGTTTAAAATTAAAATGATTTTTCAAAATGAATTGGAGTAGGTATACTTTTTTCTCTTGGAATAACTGGGAAAAACAACATAAAAGAGAATGAATAGAGAAAATTTATCTTTTATAAAGGGTGTTATCTCTCAACATTCTGTTCAGTTTAAGAATGCCCAAACACTCACATATTAAATGTGATACCAGTGAAATAAATTTTTACAATTTTCTTTGGGGGAATATAATATAGCACTTACCTTTTTAATAGAATATAGAATATAATTTTTTTTAAAGATTTTATTTATTTATTAGAGAGAGAGTACAAACAGTGGGGAGGAGTTTCCCTCTGGAAAGGGAGGGGAGAAGCAGACTCACTGCTGAGCAGGGGGCCTGATGTGGGGGCTCGATCCCAGGACCCTGAGATCATGACCTGAGCCGAAGGCAGATGCTTAACCAACTGAGCCACCCGGGCACCCCTAACGTGTTGTTTTAAAGAAAGTGAAAAGGTACTCATGCTTAGTTGTTTACTAGGTTAAGAAGAGTTAAAAAAGAAAGAATATGTTGGGGGTAGGTTAAAGAAGGGCAACTAGAAATCTAGATTATAAAAAATATTCATTATCCTTTCAATTGGGTGCATCTGATTTGAACAGGTAATTCACATGTGTGTAGTTGCTTTTAGGAAACCAAAACATTACGCCAACATTTTGCTTTTAATATACTTTGGGGCTTAATTGCTTTATTATCTAAGATCACTGTGGCCAACATCTGTTGCCATTATATTAGTTGTATTTTGACCAGACAGATTTTTAAAATGCCCAAAGCTTTCAGGGAAACTTCTTTTTTCTCTTTTGACTATTACTTTCAAAAATAATTAATAGGCATCTGTAAACTTACCATTGGGGCAGTGGGGGACGGGGGAAGCAGTGACTCTGGCAACAACCCAAAGCTTAATATTATATTGCTGAGGTTCATTCATATTGTTGCATGTCACTATGGTTCATTTGTTTTAACTGCCATATGGTATTCTGTTTGAATATTCCATGGTTTATTCATTTATTGTCTTGGTGATAGACATTTGGGTTTCCAGGTTTTGGTATTCTGAAGACAGGTACATTCTTATACATCTCTAGTACATGTTTTGGGGAATGCATACCTATAAGTTAGAAATGCTAGGCCATATGCTATATGAATGTTCAGTTTTAGGAGATAATGTCCAACACAACTGTTTTCCAAAGTGTTAATTCCTTCAAGTTGGCTTCTGACACAATCCTCATAGTCTTTGAGAGCTTCCTTGTATTCAAGTATGACAAGATGTTTGAGGTCCATCTTGAAGATTTCCTGTTCTAGACTTGGAATTAGTCATTTCTCCAAGGAGCCTTGGTCCTTTTGGAAATATATGTAGAGGCCACAATTTGGACAGGAGTGCACATTATTGGATTGGTTATTGTTTTCTAAGCCTTCTTAGTGGATAGAGCTAGGAAATATGTATTTTTAGGGGGGAAAGAAATACATCATGAGTTCCTACTGATATTCTGATTCAAATTGAGTAAGACAGGGTTTTTAACTTCTTTGGTTTTATTTATTGTATCTTTTCTCATGCTGAAAATTTTGGTTCTAAATGAAAATCAACATAATTACTTAAACTTAATCTAAAAGAGATAGGATTTTAGTATAACACTATCATTACTATCAATATGACTATCAAAAACAGTAATTTTGAATTTCTCCCTTCTCCCTCCCTTAGGATATTCCATTAGAGATGAATAGCAGATTGCTGTGTTTTAAAGTCACTTAAAGTAATTTTTGGTATGTTTGAACTTCATTTCTTTACCTGTTATTTTATCTAAAAATTTTTAATTAAGTTTTTTCTTTTAATTCCAGTATAGTTAACATACAGTGTTTTATTAGTTTCAGGTGTACAATATAGTGATTCAACAATCCTGTACATTACTCAGTGCTTATCATGATAAATGTACCCTTTAATCCCCATCACCTGTTTCACCCATCTCCCCACCAATCTCCTGGTAACTATCTGTTCTCTATAGTTAAAAACCCGTTTCTAGGTTTGTCTGTCTCTTTTTTTACCCTTTGCTCATTTGTTTTGTTTCTTAAATTTCACATATGAGTGAAATCATGGTATTTGTCTTTCTCTGACTTATTTTGCTTAGCATTAATACTCTAGCTCCATCCATATTATTGCAAATGGTAAGATTTCATTCTTTTTTAAGGCTGAATAATATTCCATTGCATATGCATACATATATGTGTATACACACACACACACCACATCTTTATTCATTCATCTATTGATGGACGCTTGGGCTGTTTCCATAATTTGACTATTGTAAATAATGCTGCAGTAAACGTAAGGGTGCATGTATCCCTTTGAGTTTGTGTTTTTTGGGTTTTTTTGGGTAAATACCATATTTCTCTACATTCTTTTGATTCATTATTAGTATTAAGAATGCCACAGGTTTCTGTATGTTGATTTTGTATCCTGCAACCTTACTGAATTCATTTATTAGTTCTAGTAGTTTTTTGGTGGAGTGTTTAGGGTTTTCTATATATAGTATCATATCATTTGCAAATAGTGAAAGTTTTACTTCTCCCTTACCAATTTGGATGCCTTTTATTCCTTCCTCTTGTCTGATTGCTGTGGCTAGGACTTCTAGTACTATGTTAAATAATAGTGGTAAGGGTAGACATCCCTGTCTTGTTCCTGACCTTAGAGGAGACTCTGTTTTCCCCCATTGAGTGTGATGTTTTCTATGGGTTTTTCATTTATGGCCTTTATTACGTTGATGTGTGTTCCCTCTAATCCTACTTTGTTGAGAGTTTTTATCATGAATGGATGTTGTACTTTGTCAGATGCTTTTTCTGCATCTATGAAATGATCATATGGTTTTCATTCCTTTTTTTATTGATGTGATATATCACATTGATTGACTGGCAAATATTGAACCACCCTTGCATCCCAGAGATAAATCCCACTTGATCGTGGTGAATGATTTTTTTAAATGTATTGTTGGATTTGTTTTACTGACATTTTGTTGAGAATTTTTGCATCTATGTTCATCAGAGATACTGGTCTGTAATTTTCTTTTTTTGTAGTGTCTTTATCTGGTTTTAGTATCAGGGTAATACTGGCTTCATAGAATGAATTAGGAGGTTTTCTTTCTCTTCTGTTTTTTGGAATAGTCTGAGAAATATAGGTGTTAACTCTTCTTTAAATGTTCGGTAGAATTTACCTGTGAAGCTATCTGGCCCCAGACTTTTTGTTTGCTGGGCGTTTTTTTTTTGTTGTTGTTGTTAATTTTATTTATTTATTTGAGAGAGAGAGAGAGCGCACAAGCAGAGGTGGGGGCAGAGGGAGAGGGAGAAGCAGACTTCCTGCAGAGCAGGACCTGAGCTGAAGGCAGACGCTTAACCGGCTGAGCCACCCAGGTGCCCCTACTGGGAGTTTTTTTTTTTTTTATTACCGATTCAATTACATTGCTGGTAATCAGTCTGTTCAAATTTTCTCTTTCTTTCTGATTCAGTTTTGGGAAGTTATATGTTTTTTGGAATTTATCCATTTCTTCTAGATTGTCCAATTTGTTGGCCTATAAATTTTCATAATATTCTCTTATGATCTTTTGTATTTCTGTGGTGTCAGTTGTGACTTCTTCCCTCTCATTTCTGATTTTATTTATTTGGATTCTCTCTCTTTTTTGTTTGGTGAGTGTGGCTAAAGGTTTATAGATTTTGTTGCTCTTTTAGAAGAACCAGATTCTAGTTTCACTGATCTGTTCTATTGTTTTTTTTAGTTTCTATTTTGTTCCCACAGCTCCCTCCTCCTGTGGGCAGTTCCTGACCACTATTTCTGTTCTTCCTAACTGCTCAGTTGTAGCTTCTTCTCTACATTTAGTTGTGGAGTTTGTTTTGCCAGCCTTCAGTTCACTCTCTGGTTTACTTACATGGATGCGAGTGATCTCTAGATGGGGTGAGCTTAGGGTCCTCCTACTCCACCATCTTCCCAAGATGCTCCTCTTTGTTTGAACTTCATTTTGCTTTTGGTTTGGGGGAATGGCTTTTTCCCCTTCACTTTTTTTTTTTTAAGTTTTTTTTTTTTTTTAAAGATTTTATTTATTCATTTGACAGAGAGAGAGATAGCGAGAGCAGGAACACAAGCAGGGCCTCCCGCGGAGCAGGGAGCCCAATGCGGGGCTCTATCCCAGGACTCTGGGATCATGACCTGAGCCGAAGGCAGACGCCGAACGACTGAGCCACCCAGGCGCCCCTCCCCTTCACTTTTATTTAATTACATTTTATAGTTTTGTAAACCATCACATGGTTCCCAAATCAAATGTATAAAACGAGGTACATGTAGAGAAATCTAACTTCATTCTTTTCTACTTCAGCTTGGCGTCTCTCTCTTACTCTCTAGGTAACCTTTTTTTTTTTTTTTACTTTTTGGTTTATCCTTCCACTTAAAAAAATAAGTATTTGTGTATCTCTTTAGTAGATAAAAAGCAGGATACCATACATTCTGTGCTTTTTTCACTAATCAGTATATCCTGGATATCAAACTATGGGAGTATATAGAGATTCTACCTTATATTCCTTTTTAAAGCTGCATAGAACTCCCCTGTGTGGATATACCATGGTTTATTCATCCATTTCCCTTTTGATGGATATTTGAGTTGCTTCTGTTACTTTGCTATTAGAAATGATGTTGCAGTGAATTGCATTGGGCATTTTGTATTTTTGACATTTTTTATTTTTGGCATTCTTAGAAGGATTGCTGGGTTTGAAAGTAAATGCTTATTTAAAAAAAAAAGATTTGAGAGAGAGCGCGAGAGAGTGAGTGAACATGGGGGGAGGAGCAGAGGGAGAGGGAGAGAGAAACTCAAGCTGATTCCATGCTGAGTGCGGAGCCGGATGGGGGGGCTTGATCTCACTACCCTGAGATCACGACCTGAGCTGAAACCAAGAGCTGATGCTTAACCAACTGCATCATCCAGGTACCCCAAAGCATATTTCATATCATAATCTTTAGGGTGTAGTTTGACAAAGCCTCTTGGGTGAATCTGAATCCCTGCCTACATTCTCACTTGAAAATCACCCTAGTTATTAGAACTCTTTGAGGAACGGATGGTTGCTCAATTGCACCCTAGGTGTGGCACCACAAATTCCTGTATCTATCTCACTTGATTGTTTGGGTTGACTGGCTGAGGTGTAGTTGGGTCTTTATTTGAACAGGGCCCTTCTGAAATGGAAGACAATTGGAATATGAACTCATAGCCTTTAGAACCAGGTATTTCTGAAGTCTAAAAACCTCTCAGTGGAAAACATAAAATGTCTGGCAGATTAGGGTTTGAGGGTTCATAGGTGGCAGTCCTGATAAAGCTGGCAGTGGCGGTACTCCAAGGAATCTGATTTCATGTGTTACCCTAAAAAGTTTGGTTCTGTGGTTTAAGCCTCTGCATCCCACAGGGCTAGGGTTCAAGTCATGGGGCAGTGTGAATTCTACTTAGCTATCTTTTTTCTTACCTATGAAAATTTTTATTGTATGATCACATGTTGCACTTTCACCTGCAGTTACTAAGGACACCCTTGATCTGATATCCCAGAGCCCTCTTTTTGGAAGAATGAAATCTACTGGATTTATTTTTCCTATGCTATACAATATTTTTAAATAAGGGGCTTGTATAGCAATCTGGATAATTGTTTAGCACAGAGAGTCTGGTTTTTCATTTCTTAGCACAGTGGCTGGAATATGTCAAGTGTTCAAGAAATCTTGAAATTGAAATAATTGAAATAATTGAATAATTGAAATAATTCAGTTGGGAGTAGAAGGAAATAGGAGTATAGGGGTTTTTGTTTTGTTCTCCTTTTTTAAATACGGGAGACACTAAGCATAGTTAAAATGATCATTTGGTTTTTATCCTTCCTCTTGTTAATGTGATATATCACATTGATTGACTTGTGAATATTGAACCGCCTTTCCATCTCGGGAATAACCCTGCTTGATTGTGGTGAATGATTTTTTTAATGTATCATTGGGTTCGGTTTGCCAATAGTTTGTTGAGGATTTTTGCATCTATGTTAATCAGAGATATTGGCCTGTAGTTTTCTTTTTCTTTTTTTGTAGTATCTTTATGTGATTTTGGTATCAGGATAATGCTGGCCTCATAGAATGAATTTGGAAGCTTTCCTTCCTCTTCTGTTTTTTGGAATAGTTTGAGAACAATAGGTATTAACTCTTCTATAAATGTTTGGTAAAATTCACCTGTGAATCCATCTGGTCCTGGACTTTTGTTTGTTGGGAGTTTTTTGGTCACTGATTCAGTTTCATTGCTACTAATTGGTCTGTTCAAATTTTCTTCTTCACCAATGCAGTTTTGGGAGGCTTATGTGTTTCTGGGAATGTATCCATTTCTTCTAGGTTGTCCAATTTGTTGGCAAATAATTTTTCATAATATTCTCTTATAGTTCTTTGTATATCTGGGATATTAGGTTGTTATTTCTCCTCTTCATTTAAACATAGTTCAGTATGGATGGATAAATAAGCGAAAGCTAACCTAGTTTTTCTTATGCAAGTAGGAAAAATTTGTATTGTTTATAAGAAATCATGAATTTTAGGGTCTTGGTTTTTGAAATCTTAGAATAAATGATGCTATTTTAGAGAAGAGATTCAGATCAATTTGAAAGTCATTTATAAAGTAGAGTTTAGTAGATATTGATTGGATGTAAACAGCAAGGGAGAAAGAGTAAAGAACAATCTGTAAGTTTTTTCCTTGAGCAATTCAGTGAACATTCACTAAAACTGGAACCACAAAAAGATGGACAAGTTTGCTTGGTGAAGATAGGGCTTCAATTTTGGTCCTTGATAAGTAACATTATATTCAGGAGTTCTCATTTCAGGAGTTAGAGTAGGGGGAGGAGAGACAGCATAACTTCCAGTGCATTTGAGGATGTTAAGGACAGATTTAGAGGATATTCATAGGGTACTGCAGAAAGGTCTGGCATGGAGGGGAACAGTGGGAGACAGGAAAGGAAAGGAAAAACTGGGAGAGAACATCTTTCCTGCTTAATTAACTGCCATATTTCAGATCTTCCTTCCTTACCATTTGGAACTACAAATCAGAATCTTGGGTAGACTAGCATTCATTTGGGAGTGTCCTTATGTCTTTCTGATCCTTAACTGTTTATGGGAATAGTTTTGAAACATCTTTTATGATAATGATCTAGTAATTTTTTTCCAGTTTCTATTACTTTGTTGATTCTGTTTCTGAATTTATTAATTTCTGCTATTTTTGCTGTATCCTTCTAATTACTTTGAATTTCTTTTGTAGCTCTTTTAAAAGCTTATTATTAACTTATTTTTGACAAATAAAACTTGTGTACATTTAAGATATACAGTATGATGTTTTGATATATGTGTACATTGTGAAATTATTACTACAATTAAATTAGTTGATATGTCCATCACCTCCCATAGTTGTTATTTTGTGTGTGGGGGGTGAAGACACTTGAGATCTACTCTTTTAGCAGATTTCAAGTATACAATACCTTATTATTAACTATGGTCAGCATGCAGTACATTAGGTCTCCAGAACTTAACATTTTAAACTCAAAGATTATATCTTTTGATAATACCTCTTCTTTTCCCCCACCTCCCAGTCTCTGTTAACTACCATTCTACTTTCTGAATTTGACTTTTTTTATATTCCACATAAAAGTGAGATCATGTAATACTTGTCTTTCTGTGTCTGGCTTATTTCACTTAGCATAATGTCCTTCAGGGTCATCCATGTTTATTTCAAAATACTTTTTTCCTATTGATTTTTATCCTTAACTCGTGGTTATACAAAAGTATGTTTCTTGATTTCTAACACATGGAGATTTCTTTTAATTCCATTTTTGTTGTTGATTTCTAGCTTAATCAGAGAATGTGTTCTATAGGATCTAAATCCTTTAATATTTGTGAAGACTTGTTTTGTTCCATTTGGTTTTTTAATTCCAAACTGAGTTTGAAAAGAGTGTATATTCCTTAGCCTTTGAATATAGTGGTCTCTGTATGTCCATTGAGACAAGTTTGTTTATGGTATTTTTTAATCGTCTGTAGTCCAGTTTTTTTCTGATTATTCAATTAGAAAATAGATTTATTTGTCCTTTTAATTCTTTTTCTTTTTTTAATTTTATTTATTTATTTGAGAGAGAGAATGAGAGAGAGCAAGCACATGAGAGGGGGGAGGGTCAGAGGGAGAAGCAGACTCCCTGCTGAGCAGAGAGCCCGATGTGGGACTCGATCCAGGGACTCCAGGATCATGACCTGAGCCGAAGGCAGTCGCTTAACCAACTGAGCCACCCAGGCGCCCTGTCCTTTTAATTCTATTAATTTTTGTTTTATATATTTTGGAGTTGTGTTATCAGATGCATACTCATTATAATTTTTTTTCATGGTGAACTGAGCCTATAGTATTATGAATTGACCCTCTTCATTTCTAGTAATGCCTTTTATCTTAAAGTCTTACTTTTTATGTGTGCTTAATGTTAATGTTACTGTACCAGCCATTGTTTGGTTTGTCTTTTCATGGTAAATCATTTTTCCTTTTTAGGTTGAATTTTTATGTATCCTTATATTTAGATATATCTTTTTTAAATGTCATTTGTTTGTTTTTGGTTTTTCTGTTTTATCCAGTCTGATAATCTCTTTTAGCTAGAGCCATTAATCCATTTACAATTGATGTAATTACTTATATTTTTAGGTTCATAGTTACTGTCTTATTTTGTGATTCTTGTCTTTCGTATTTTATGTTTCTTTTTCTTTCCTCTTTTGCCTTCTCTTGCATTGATTGATTTTTTTAAAAATAGTTTTTGGAGCAGTTTTAGGTTTGTAGCAAAATTGAATAGAAAGTGCAGAAAGTTCTCATATACCCACTGCTCCTCACCACCCACACAGAGACATATAGCTTCCCAGACCAGAATGGTACATTGGTTGCAGTTGATGAACCTACATTGACACATCACTACCCAGAGTCCGTAGTTTACATTAGGATCACTTGTGGTGTTGTACATTCTCTGAGTTTTGACAAATGTATAATGAGCTTATCCACTATTATAGTATGATGCAGAACTGTTTCACTGCCCTAAAAATCTTCTGTGCACTATTCATCCCTCCCTTCCCCCAACCCCTGACACCACTGATCTTTTTTACTGTCTCTGTAGTAAAGAATGCCATATAATTGGAATCATACAGTGATTCAGCCTTTTCAGATTGGCTTCTTTTGTTTAATATTATGCATCTAAGGTTTCTTTATGTCTTCTCATGTGTTGATAGCTCAGTTCCTTATAGTACTGAGTAATATTCCATTGTCTGGATGTACCACAGTTTATCCATTCATTTACTGAAGGACATCTTGGTTCCTTCTAAGTTTTGGCAATATTGAATAAAGCTGCTATAAACATCTGTGTGCAGGTTTTTGTGTGGGCAAGGGTTTTCATTTCTTTTGAGTAAAATACCAAGGAGTGTGATTGCTGGATCATATTGTAAGGGTATATTTTGTTTTGTAAGAAACTGCCAAACTTTCTTCCAGTGTAGCTTCATTCCAACCAGCAATGATTGAGAGTTCTTATTGCTTCACATTCTTATATTTCGTGTTGTCAGTGTTTTGGATTTTCACCATTCTAATAGGTGTGTGTTATTGTTGTTGGGTTGATTTTTTTTTTAAAGATTTATTTGTCAGAGAGAGAGGGAATACAAGCATGGGGGAGCGGCAGGCAGAGGGAGAAGCAGGCTCCCCTCTGAGCAAGGCGCCTGATGCGGGACTTGATCCCAGGACCCTGGGATCGTGACCTGAGCCGAAGGCAGATGCTTAACTGACTGCGCCACCCAGGCATCCCTGTTGGGTTGATTTTTAAAAATCATTTCATATTCCCCTTCTACTAGTTTAGAAATTATATACTCATTTCTCTTCTTTTAGTGGGTATCCTAAAAATTACACATATCGTACTTTTCAAGATCGAAGGCCAACTAATGCCTCTATTTTCTTCTCAGATAATATAACAATCTTAGGCTTTTTTTTTTTTTTTTTTTAAGTAGGCTCCATGCCCAGTGTGGAGCCCAACTCAGGGCCTGAACTCATGACCCTGATATCAAGACCTGAGCTGAGATTAAGACTTGGACGCTCAACCAACTGGGCCACCCAGGCAACCCCAACTTTAGATCTTTTTAATTACTTTTGCCTGCCTGCTGACTTATATGTTATTGCTGATTTATATTTCAATTTTTTTTTGAAATCTCAAAAGAAATTATTGTTATAGGTTTAATACAGGGTTTCATACTTGCATTTCTCACTTTTCTTTTTTCCTTTTTGCATCTCAGATCCCCATCTAGTAGGATTACTTTCCTTCTGCCTAAAGTATATTCATAGAATTGTCATTCTCAAAGGTTGCTGGTACCAGACTTTCAGGTTTTGTTTGTCTGTCTGAAAATGTCTTCATTTTGCACCCATGTTTGAAAGATATTATTACTGAGTTTAAATTTCTAGGATCACAGTTTAGTTTCTTTCAGCACATGGTTTCTCTTGTGGCTTATTAAAGTCAGCTGTCAGTCTAATTGTTGCTTATTTTAAGTCAGTCTGTCTAACTGCTTTTAAGACCTTGGCTTTGTCTTTGGCCTTCTGCAGTTTCACTGTGATGCTTCTGTGCATGAATTTTTATTTCCTTTTAAATTCATCTTTGGATTTGTTGAGCTTTTTGAATCTGTAGACTATTATATTTCTTTTTTTTTTTTTAAAGATTTTATTTATTTATTTGACAGAGAGAGATAGCGAGAGCAGGAACACAAGCAGGGGGAGTGGGAGAGCGAGAAGCGGGCTTCCTGCCGAGCAGGGAGCCTGATGTGGGACTCGATCCCAGGACCCTGGGATCATGACCTGAGCCGAAGGCAGACGCTTAACGACTGAGCCACCCAGGCGCCCTGTAGATTATTATATTTCATCAGCATGAGAAATTTCTTTGTATTCCTTCAAATTTTGCCTCTGCCCTGGTCTCTCCTGTTGTTTTTGAGCAATAATCAGACATACTAAATAATTTCTCACTTTGTACTCTAAGTTTTTTTTTTTTTCAAGACTTTATTTAGAGAGAGTGGGCGCAGGAAGAGGAACAGAGGGAGAGAGACAGGCAGACTCCATGCTGAGCACAGAGCCTGAAACTAAATGGGGCTTGATTCCAGAACCCCGAGATCATGACCTGAGTCGAAATCAAGAGTCAGTCTCTTAACCAACTGAACCACCCAGGCACCCCTCCAGCTCTTTATTCTGCTGTTAATTTTTTCCATTGAGTTTTAAATTTCAATAATTACATTTTTTTATTTCTTGGAGTTTTATTTTTCTCTAAAATCTGTCTTTAAAAAAATAGTTTACTATTCTCTGCAGTATTTTCAACTTGGGTTTTTATTTCTTTAAATATAGTAAGGATAATTTTATAACCTGTACCTACTAATTCCAGCATATTTCTTTGAGTTTGTTTCTGCTTTCTGTTGCCTTTGCTGATTCTTGTTCATGATGTATTGTCATTCTTTATTTGAAAAACTGATTTTGGGAAGTCTTTGAGGTCTGGAATGAAAGTGTGTATTCATTCCTTCAAGAGGAATTATGTTTGCTTCTGCCATAGAAATCACTTACCGGTCTGGGACCACTTTGGGCTAATTTCAAAACTTAAAATGCTTTGGATACCCAGGTCAAGAGAATTTGGACTGTATTTCTATGTGATGGCCTTCAGGCTGAAGTTCTCAGGAGCAGGATCCTTTGGTAACTTTTAGTCCCAAGGTAACTTTCTTTGAAGTCTTCTAGGGGTAAGAGGGTTTGGGTGGGTTTACTTCTGTTTTGTTTTTACATTGAGAATGTAGTACCTCAGGGTTCAAGCTTTACAGTGGGAATGGTTGTCTGTTAGATTCCCTACCTTGGACAGGCCTACATTCTGCCTTCTTTTGAATTTAAAAGCCACATTACTCTTTTTCTCTGAGTTCATGTTTAAGGTTCTGAGTTATCTATTACCACATAGCTTAAGCATAAATATATATATATTTATATATATGCATAAATATATATATGCATAAATATATATATATATGCATAAATATATATATATTAGCATTCACCGCTTTCATTTATTGTGCAGGAGGAATGGGAATAAATATCACCCTCATCTTTTTGCTAACCTAATTATAGGCTAAACCTCTCACAAGCATCCTTTCTAATCTTTCTGCTTTGCTGAACATGTATCCCACAACATTTTAGTGGGTATGGTGCTGTGGGATTCTAGGTTAGGCTCAGGATCTTCAAAGCCATGGCTTTCAGAATCTTAGGAGACTTTATTATGAGTTGGCCTCTAGGATCATGGGATCTCTGGACCAGTATAGCAACGGGAAAGTTTTTAGTAAGTTTTATAGAAGTTAGAAAAAGTTGTTGAACCATACCCACATTTCACAGTACCCCTCATATTACCATAGAACCCAGTTCTCATGACAAGTAATAGTAGTCTAATGAATATGTCAGAAGCAATTAGAGGAGCTAGAAGAGCAAACCTCTGCAGACCAGTGTCCCATTTTTTTGCCATGGAGGTGTCATATTTTTATGTACTTTCAGTCTTTAGAGATTATGAGGTAATCCATAAACAAATGTTTTCAGGTAGATCTGAGCTCTGTTTGATATTGTGGCCAAGAATATTTCTTGGATCATTTCTATGTTTAGCTTTAGACAGATAAACTATATAGGTCATACCCTTCAACTAGGGAAAATGAAAAATGAAATGTCCAAAGACAAAAGAAAGAGTAGATTATCACAGAGTGGATTTAAGAGATAAGAAAATGAATGGTGATAGAGGCCTAGTGCTGGAGAACAAAGGGAAATAGACACTATCCTAAGATTTGATTGCATACTTAAGCTGTTTAAGTGGGGAACCTAGACTAGTTATCATTTTGGATTGAAGCCCTCCATTTTCATGTCTGTGTCTCCCTCTCCCTTCCCATCCCCCCACCACCCATATCTCTCTCTCTCTCTCTTTCTCTCTGTCACACACACACACACACACAGGCACACGCACACACATTTTAACACACTTTAACACTAGCTACTATTCTAAGCCAAAGTGTATTTGGCTCTCTCCTGGCTTTCAACACTGGAGGTTGGCAAGTTGGAGGACTGGTATACTTACCAGCCAGGGAATTCTGTAATCTACAACCGTGGCACCCTGCTGCTAGAAAAGGAATAGGTTTGTCTCTCCAAGTATAAATAGTAGATCTAATGTCTTTGGTAGGGCCTTAGAGTATTTTTCTGTTCCACCTGGGTTTCCCTTTCTCTCCCTCCAATTTACCTTAGAAACGTTTGGTTTTAACTATATAGAGGCAATGTTGATTACAGTAATTCATGTGAAGAGTTTATCATTTATGTTTGATTACCATGTAGAGCAGTAAAGATGACTTATCATCATGTATATTATTAAGTAAGTGTGAGGTTAATATTGTAAATTTAATATAACTGATTTCATCATTCATGGATGCACATTTAAAGAAGTTGTTGCTCAACAATATAATAGAAACATTAATTCCAAAAAATCTAATATTTACTGAGGAAATAATTATAGTAGTATAAATGTAGTAGTATGTCTTTTTTTTTTTTTTAAAGGATTTATTTGTTTATTTGAGAGAGAGAGTGGGAGAGAAACCCGGGGTGGAGAGGCAGAGGGAGAGCGAGAGTCTAAAGCAGACTCCATGTTGAGCACAGAGCCCAACATGGGGCTTGACCTCAAGACCCTGAGATCAGGGCCTGAGAAAAAAACAGGAGTGAGATGCTTAACCAATGGCACCACCCAGGCTGCCCAGTTAAAATAGTCTTTAAAATGTGATTCTGGGTGGAGAACAGGAACAAGAGCCTACCCTGTTACCCTCAGGAAGCCAAAGAAATAGAAGATAAGAGAAGGTATGTCATTGCCTTTGACTATGAAGAGGCCATCCACCATTCTCATTTGTCTCTGTTAATTTTGTCTTTGAAACACATTCTAGATTTTTTTTTTTAAAGATTTTATTTATTTATTTGAGAGAGAGAGAGAGAACGAGAGACAGAGAGCAGGAGAGGGAGGAGGGTCAGAGGGAGGAGAAGCAGACTCCCCGCCGGCAGGGAGCCTGATGCGGGACTCGATCCCGGGACTCCAGGATCATGACCTGAGCCGAAGGCAGACGCTTAACCATCTGAGCCACCCAGGCGCCCCACATTCTAGATTTTTAAGTGTAATTCTTTTTGAGGTAATATGTAATCAGTTTGAGCACATTTGAAACATATTATTTTCAGAATTGGGATCCTACCTCAGAGTACATTTAGATTATTTAAATCACAATTAAAATCATTTTATGCATCTCAATCTATTAAACTTTTATAAGCCAAACAAGATAACAAGTTAAAGTTTGGATGGTTGATGTAGTACTGTAGTGTCTTGATGGTGATGGTGGTGGTTTTTGTTCGTTTTAAATATTGAGAAAGCTTTACTAAATTTGTAGGTTTATTGCCTAGTGAACACTAGGTGGTGCAATTGTGCAAGGACCATGTAATGAAGTATGTGGAAGGTTTTTTTGTTTTTTTGGAAGGCAGGAGGATGAAATTAAAATTCTGGTTTGAGGAAAGTCTTTGGAAATATTAAATATTAAAATGCACGGATGAATCTTGCTCTCTTATTAATTGTTCTGGGATTCAAATGAAGCCTATCTTGTGATTTAGATCACAAAGGCTTCAAAGTATTTGTTTATTGTTTCCTTTGCATTTTAAGCTTAACTAACTATAGAAAGAAAAACAACTCCACAAAAAACAAAAAAGAAAACTGATACAATTTGGTTTTCTATAAATATTTCAATATTGAATTGCTCTATGACTACAAGTAAACTGGCTTACACTCTACTATTTCAAATAATTCGACAGTGCCATAGGATTTCAGCAATTATATGTAATATTATGGTTTATCTTATCAACTGATAGTTGGTCAGTTAAAACTTGAAAGGTAGCTTTCCTCTTGGCATGTTTTGTTTTCTTTTACCCATTAAAAAAAAACAACAACACCTTGCATTCCTGTGTAGGTTGGGGTCACTAAATTAGTAAATTTAAGATTGAGTTTCTGAAATGAAAAATAATTATTATTGATTTACTTGTATATTAAAGAGAAGAAAAGAAAATATTTCTATTCAGATATATATTTGAAGCTTTAAGTCTTATTCTGAAATTTTTTTTTTCCATTTTAAGTTCTTTTCGCATTTGAGATACAGTTCTTTTTGGAATTAAAGTCATTTATGTCTTCCACCAATTTAATAATGTTGTTTCAGTTACAGTTATATTTAAATGTCTTTCAATATTTTGGAAGCAAAAAATGAAACTACCTTATCATTTTGAAACATTCACCAGTAATCACAGAAAAATCAGAATCAATTTAAGTACTTTCGTAGGCTTACATAACTGACAGATTTACACAAACTATATGTGTATTTTTACGTTATTTTTCTAATTGAATCATATATCCTCTATCGGATACAGAGTTATACAAAACTGATTTTAAGTTTCACTTAATGTACTAAAACAACTTTATTTTAAAACTTATTTTCCATATACTGTACAATGATTACAGCATTTTTAGGAATTTAGATTTATGTTTCATGAAACTTTTTCTCCCTAACATTACAATACTTCTCTTCAAGGCTACCACCTTTAGTATTCTTTTTTGAATCTTTGATATATCTATTTTGATGTAATATTATTTCATTACTTATGAATAAAGTCATTTTCCTTCTTTTCATGAAATGGGTATATGTGTTCACAGATATACATACATCAGATTCTGACTAGTTGGGCTATGCTCACGGCTTATTTGATGCTATATATTTTTATTTTAAATTTATTTTCACAGTCCCCTTTGAAACCTTTGGAATGTAACATGTAATTAATATTTTGTTTAAAAAATACAAATTAATATTTGAGTCATATAAGTCAGCTTTAGATAAAATGTTATAGAAACAATTTGTGGAATTGAAAAATCACTATTTTTATAGTAGTTGGCAGCCTTTATAAAATGACTTGCTGTTCTTGCAGATATATCCATTTTCACAATTGTCACTATTTAATGGTACCCATGTTAGCTATATTAGCCAGGGGGCTGAATAGCCATGAAAATGGGAGTAACCTCTGACCTCAGAAATCGTTCTCTTAAAAAGAGGACTGAAACATTGGTGATAGGAAATTTGAATTGCTCTTGCAGCTGCAGTGTTTGTTCTGTGAATACTTAATTTAGTTTAAAGCTATACTTTTTCTTCCAAATCTGTCAGTCTTTCAGAAGCATCAAATTCACTTCAGGAAGAAAAAAAAGTGCTTCCTTCCCAGGCCTGTATTATTGAATGTGGTATTCAAGCTTCAAACCGTTTCATTTAAGTAATACATATAGTCTTAAGAATAGGAATCCTCACATTTGACACGCTCTGTTAAATATATAGCTCATTCAGACCTCGTTCAAGATATTGCTATACAGGCACTTATTTTGGATAATCCTTTTAATGACTATAACTCAGCTTCTTAGCTATGTAAAAGACTGGTGGAGTGTAGAGATATAAATGTGTTTGTGTGTGTGTGTGTGTCGTGAATATATATTACTGATGTGTAAATATACGTATTTATGTACATTATATAAGTTTGTTAAAGTTTTATAAAGAATTTGGATTTTGTGTTATATATGTACAAATTTATTTAGATAATTGAAAGAAACTGTGCAAGACTTATGTTTAATGCGTGGGGAGTTACATATAGAATACTCATTAGAGTGATGGGATTGCTATGGCTAATTTTCACATGCGACCAAAAATTTAGCCCAAAGAGATTTGACAGTGGTGTTTAAAAAAAAAAATTGGATCGTGGTCTCATTACTTTGAAATTATTAACTCATCTGGCTTTTACAAGACTCTTCTACCCTTACTTTTAAACATCTTAATGTATTTGTCTATCAGAGAAAGCAGGGAGAAAAGGGCAGAAACCTAGCATTTGCTGCTTTAATACCAACTGAGGCAAAATCAAAATATTTGCTATATATTTTAATATTTGTTCTGTATATTCCATAATGTTAAATGATTTTGACAGAACAGGAAAGAATATTATGATAAGAACAGTATGAAAGTCATCTGAAATAAGTTTTTTCAACATTATACAATTAAGAATTATGTGAAATAAAAGACCATGTATGATTATTACTTACTTTATTACATGCTGTATTGAATTATAAATCCTGACAGTAAGAACTCTTTGGTGCAGTTTGGAAAATGATAAAGCATTCCTGAAACCCATTTGAGTTTCAATGCTTATTAAATAAAAATGGGACCAATTAAAAACTGAAATACAGAATTTAATCATGTTTTAATTAGGAAAATAAACTTGCTGCTTTTCTTCATTTTGTATTTAACATAAACAATCACATATAGAGACATAATTATTAGCATATCTAATATAAAATGCGCACTTAAATGCTTTCTGGCCCACCATTAGCATTCCTTTATTTCTGAAGGGTTAGAGGTGCCTCTTGCAAGTACCATGTCCATTCCTTAGCCAACTGTAAGAGGAGGCTTTGATACCAACAAGCTGCTTTCTCTACTTCTGCTTTACTTGAACAGAGTGTACATAATTATCTGCTCCAAAAGTGAACATTTTATGTAATGAACTTTCTGAATTCTATACCTTCTTTTAATTCATTAATTTGTTTACACTAGCTGTTAGTGACCTAACTTTGTAGGAGTTTAATCTAGTTATAAAAGAAAAAGAAGTACTTTGATGTTTTAGAGGAATGTTAACGGAGGTCAAATAAATAGACAAATATTTATGTCTTATTTATAAAAATAATTTGTAAATCAAATACTATTTCTTAATATAGGAAACTTGTTTTTGTATTGAATAGAATTGTGCACATCATCTTTAAGCCACCTTGAATAGTGATACAGAAAACAATATATAGATTTTTAAACTCTAGTTGTTTTAAAATTTAATTGCTTTTCAAAATAGCACTTAACTACAAAGCTACTGGAACATAACCTTTTAATAGAAAAACTTGCTTCTATTTAGAATAACAACAAATATGAAGTTATTAGAGTATTTAAGAAATAGGGAATACAAAGCATGTCCTGAATCACTCAAGAAGTGTTTATTAGCTATTATCTACTAATCTGTTCATCTATCAATAAATGACATTGTTGGTTCAAATTCTCTGATTGCCTATAGATAATAGTTCAACTATTGGAAAGAAATACACTACTAAAAATTAGTTTGATAATACTTGTAATCAAAGTATTACCAGAGTTAATTTTTAACCATTATTTGTGGAGCAGACTTTATTCAGCATACTCAGTTTATTCTAACTATATGTTACAGAAATTTTGGCAATGTGAAAGAGTTTTTTTTTTTTTTTTAAAGATTTATTTATTTATTTGAGAGAGCGAGAATGAGAGAGAGTACACGAGAGGGGGGAGGGTCAGAGGGAGAAGCAGGCTCCTCGCTGAGCAGGGAGCCCGATGCGGGACTCGATCCCGGGACTCCAGGATCATGACCTGAGCCGAAGGCAGTTGCTTTAACCAACTGAGCCACCCAGGCGCCCCAATGTGAAAGAGTTTTATCTGCTTTTACCTTGCAATATATACCTTGCATCTGACTTACTTCACTTTTTACTTCAACTGAAAAGAGGGGCTTTCGGTGTCGAAAAATTAGCAAGACTGCAATGAGATAACATAGTTTTCTATGTAAGTGTAAATTGTGGGTTCACTGTCTTAGAAGAAAAGACAAATTTTTTTTAAAAATTAATAATTGTGTATATTTGGGAAAAGTTTCACTTCTCATCAAATGCTATGTTTGCCAAAGGTAGGTTTCCTTTAAATATTTCAGCAACAGATGTTAAAACAATATTCTTTAGTAGCTTATTAAAGTTCTGGGAGACTTGTATTCAGGAATTGCAAAGAGGAAAATTCAGAAAAGTCTGAGAAATAGACACCAGCCCATGAATTTTTTTTTTTTAAGATTGATTTGATAGTGTGTGTGGGAGAGGGGGCGGAGGAAGAGGGAGAGAGAATCCTCAAGCAGACTCCCTGCTGAGCACAGAGCTAGATGTGGGGCTCCATCCATCCCAGGACCTGAGATCATGACCTGAGATGAAATCAAGAGTTGGCCACTTAACCAACTGAGCCACCCAGAGGCCCCCAGCCCATGAATTCTAATGACTAAACCTATATTGTTTTGAAAACATGTACACTAACCATAGAATTATTTTGCATCTCACCTCATGTGATATCTCAGAACAAAATAAAAGTGACTGATTTCCATGAATACATAATTTACTTTTCTTAAATGTTAACTTCATTAGGAGTAATACGATTTTGACTCTCAGAACCATTGGACAGTGAAATTCTATCAGGCTAGTTTCATCTTTTCTGCTAGCTTTATTGCTTTAAAAACTGTAAACCCTTAATAAATTGCTGAAATCTTGTTGGTTTGAAAATACATGTCAAAATAATACATGCTTTAAAAATATTTTCCTTGAATGAGACATGAATGAATGCTTTTAAAGGCGGTGTTGACACTAGTGATTTTGATGAGTGATATTAAGCTATAAAGAAAATACACTGGATGATGTATATTTAAAGCAGACTTATATCAGTAATAAATGCTAAAATTGTTGGGGTATAGAAATCATCTTCATAGCTGGATAACCTTGCTTGTATGAATTTCTCTCCCTTTGAATACCCAAAGCAATTTGTCAAAAGTGAATTTTTAATTTTTAAGTGATGGTTTAAAGTATTTTAAGATGAAAAGCTCTAAACTCAAGTAGATTACAGTGATCTAATTCTACAGGATAGTCACTTTTCTCAATGTTTCTTATTTTTCTACACTAGCATATTAGTGAATCAGTTCATATGTAGTGAGTCAATTTTTATTTTTTAATTTATTTGATTTGAATATCATTGACACACAATATTACATTAGTTTCAGGTACAACATAGTGATTCCACAAGTTTATACTTTATGCTGTCTATGTTCACCACAATGTAGCTACCATCTGTCACCATACAACACCATTACAATGTCATTGCCTATATTCCTTATGCTGATCCTTTTATTCCCATGACTTATTCATTCCACAGCTGGAAACTTGTATCTCCCACTCTCCTTCACCCATTTTGCCTATCCCTCCCATCCCTTCTCCCCTCTGGCAACCATCAGTTCTCTGTCTGATTCTGTTTTTTTGTTTACTTGTTTTAGATTCCACATATGAGTGAAATCATAATGTATTTGTCTTTTTCATCTGACTTATTTCACTTAGCATAATGCCCTTGAGGTCTGTGTGTGTTGTTGCAAATAGCACAGTCTCATCTTTTTTATGGCTATGAAATATATATATATATATATTTATAATGCACACACACATATACATACACACACCCCATCTTCCTTATCTATTTTCTATCAGTGGACACTTGAATTGCTTCCATATCTTGGCTACTATAAATACTGCAGTAAACATAGAGGTACATGTATCCTTCTAAATTAATATTTTTGGGTTTTTTTTGGGGGGGTTGATACCCAGTAGTGGAATTATTGGATCATATAGTATTTCTATTTTTAATTTTTTGAGGAATCTCCATACTGTTTTCCACAGTGGCTGCACCAGTTTACAGTCCCACTGACAGTGTGCAAGGGTTCCCTTTTCTCCACATCCTCATCAACATTTATCATTTTTCGTCTTTTTGATAAATGACATTTTAACAGGAGTTAGGTGATATCTTATTGTGGTTTTGGTTTGCATCTTCCTAATGATTAGTGATGTTGAGCATCTTTTCATATGTCGGTTGGCCGTCTATGTGTCTTCTTTGGACAACTGTCTATTCAGGTCCTCTGCCCATTTTTAATCAGATTATTTGGAGGTTTTTTGGTGTTTAGTAGTGTAAGTTACTTATATATTTTGGATATAAAACCCTTATCAGATATGTCATTTGCAAATATCTTCTTCCATTCAGTAGGTTGCCTTTTTTTGTTGTTGGTTTCCTTCACTGTGTAAAAAAGCTTTTTATTTTTATGCAGTACCAATGGTTTATTTTTTACTTTTGTTTCCTTTGCCTTAGGAGACATGCCTAGAAAAATGTTACTATGATTGATGTCAGAGACATTACTGCCTGTGTTCTCTTCTAGGATTTTTATGGTTTCAGGTCTCATATTTAGGTCTTTAATCCACTTGAGTTTATTTTTGTGAAAGGTGTAAGAAAGTGGTCCAGTTTCTTTCTTTTGCATATACCTGTCCAGTTTTCCTAGCACCATTTGTTGAAGAGACTGTCTTTTCCCTGTTGTATATTATCTTCTTAGTCATAGATGAAGTGTGAGTTTATTTCTGGGCTGTCTATTCTGTTCCGTGGATCTATGTGTCTGTATTTGTGGCAGTACCATACTGTTTTGACTACTACAGCTTTGTAGTATATCTTGAAATCTGGGATTAGTACCTTCAGCTTTGTTCTTCTTCCTCAAAATTACTTTGCCTATTCCAGGTCTTTTTTGGTTCCATACAAATTTTAGGATTTTTTGTTCTAGTTCTGTGAAAAATGCTACTGGTATTTTCATAGGGATTACATTGAATCTGTAGATTGCTTTGGGTAGTATGGACATTTTAACAATATTGGTTCTTCCAGTTCATGAGCATGGAATATCTTTCCATTTGTTTGGGTCGTCTTCAGTTTTTTTCACCAATGTTTTGTAGTTTTCAGAGGGCAGATCTTTCACCTCTTTGGTTAAGTTCTGAGGTACTTTTTTCTTTTTGGTGCATTTGTAAATGGGATTATTTTCTTAATTTCACTTTCTGCTACTTTGTTATTAATGTATAGAAAAGCTACCAATTTCTGGGTATTAATTTTGTATCCTGCAATCTTCCTGAATTTATGTATTACTTCCAGTAGTGTGTTGGTGAAGTCTTTAGGATTTTCTGTGTATAATATCATGCTACCTGCAAATAGTGATGGTTTAATTTCTTTCCTAATATGGATGCCTCTTAGAGTCAATTTTTATTTTTACATCTTATTTGGGATTCTATATATCTAATTTTGTAACTTCACATGTTACTTTAAATAATATTGTTAACAACAATTTATAAATACTTGGTCATATATAATTGAGGGATTGATTATATTTTACTTGATTAAAGGCAGGAGTTTGGACTGTGTGACTCTTGGGGTTCCTTTCTTAGCATTTTGAACCATCATTTTGAATGCAGATCATGTTCTTTGGAATTTAAGCCTTATTTGACTTTTGTGAAATTTTTTTTAATTCTTGTTTTTTTGAGCATAGTATATGGTGATTGCAGATTTATCGTACTCAGATTTTGCCATTGAGTGACATACCTTCTTATTTAGCAGAGATAAGACATTGATTCATTGATTTGACAACAAATATTTATAAAACATCTACTATGTTCTATAAGAGTAATTAAGTTACCTGTCGGGGCTCAAGTCGATTTCAGTCTTGTGGGGGACACTGACAAGTAAATAGGTAATTAAAATCTAAGTATGTAAGTTGATTAGTACTATGCTTGGGGAACGTACAGGGTACCCTGAAAGTACGTGTGGTGGAATTAGGTTTGGCCATCTAACCAAATCTTTGTGGAGCCTGGTGTTGGGGAAAGCTCACTGGAGAAAGTTTTGGCTAACCTGAGGCATAACATGTATAAGTGTTACCCCTGTGACATGTTAGGGAAATAGATGTGGGGCTAGGTAAGTACATTTCATATGAAGTATGTACAAAGGCAAAGAGGAACTAGAGAACGTGGCATGACTCATGGGACTCTAAGACTTCAGTGTTCAGAGATGAAGCTGGAGGTGTGAGCAAGGAGTATTTCTTGCATGGTCTTATCTAGTATTGGAATTTCATCCTTGGTGCAATGCAAAGTCATTAAGACTTTTCAGAGAAATGGCATGATTCTCGTTGCTGTTTTTGCTGGCAGCAGTATGGAGAACGGGTTGGAAGAAGTTAGATTAGAGACAAGGATACAAAGTAAGGACCTTCTGGGTAATTGGTTCAGATGTGTTTGAGTCATAAACTATTTTGGTAGCAGTAGAGTTAGAAAGAACTAGATGAATTTTTGAAATTTTAACTAGTAACAGCGACAGAATTGATGACTGATAGGATGTGGAGTTTGTGGAAGAAATATATAGTAGTAAAATTGACAAGTTTCTCACTTAGGTAATTAGGTGGATAGTGCTTCCATTCAGTGTGATTGGAATCATGAAAGGAGCCAGAAAAGGAAGAATATGAATTCACTTTTATAAATGGTGAACTTCATGTTAGTGTGGAAGATGGCCAGTAGAAGGTAGATATATAAACTAGCTGCTCAGGAGGGAAAGGAGGGCTAGTGACTTAAGAGTCATCAGCATGTTAGGTAGTAATTGGAGTAGATGGGTGTTTTGCAGGGAGGATCTAAAGAGAAGAGATCTTGGAGGACTCTGAGTAGGATCCTGAGGAATTCAATATTTAAGAGATGGACAGAGGAAAACCCAGTGAAAAATACTAAGAAACGTCAGCTAGAGAAAGATAGGTTGAAAATGAGGAGAGTGCCGTGTCACTGAAACCAATAGATGAAAGTGATTAAAAAGGTTATCAGGCAGTTAGAGTAGAAATATAATGGTAGAAAATGTACACTATATGGGAAATTCAGGTGAAGTGCTGTGTCATTTCAGATGAAGGAAAGATCTTTTCTGTCTGGCTAGGGAACAGGAATGCTTCATGGAGGAGGTTGCATCTGAAAACACTTTTTTTTTTTTTTTGATGTCTGATCTTATTTATTCGTCACTCTTAGAAAATCTCATTTTTGACTGGACTCAGACTTCAGGGGTAGAAGCTCTCAGAGAGGACAAACTCTGTCTCTTGGAAATCTGTTCCTGGTCTTTTTCTTTGGCCTCCTTCATTCTTTTGGCCAAAAGTTTAATGTATTCTGCAGCCTCTTACTTCTCTTAGTGTGCTGTTTCTTCAGAGCAATATGGGGACATTTGTGTTAGAGGACACGTGGAGTAACAAGACACTGAATCTTGGGTGCTTTGGTTCTAGGTTTCTCATCTTTGTTTAAGGGCTTTCCCACAATATACTGGCGGACATCATCTTTAGAGAGATTGTAAAGTTTTCGGATTCTGCTGGCTCTGTTGGGCCCCAGGCAACGAGGCACAGTAGTATCAGTAAGTCCAGGAATATCCCTCTCCCCTTTCTTTTTTTTACAATAGCCAAGTTGAGAGCACTATGATTGGCATCCACAGTGCAACTCCGAACAGATTTGTGCTCTCTCTCCAGTCCTCCTTGGTCTATAGCAGGAATGCCCCTTACTCAGCAGCAGGCAGACACGGCCATGGGTCAAGACAACCTGCTCCATGGGGAAGCCTTGTTTGTCATTGCCAGGACTGATTCGGACCACATAACCCTTCCATTCTTCACCCAGAGCATCAGCATCCACTTCTGTGGCCATACACTTCTCATAAAAGGCAGAAAGTTTGCGTTCATCGTCCACTTCAATGAGTTTCTGTCAGCCAGTAGCTGGGAAAGAGATGTTCAGCTTCATCCTGAAGCAGCCTACCACCTCCGAGCTGAAAAGCACATTTAAAGAAGCTACTGAATGGTGGGGAATATATTCCAGGTAAAGGGGCAACATAGTAAAAGGTAGGAAAGTATAAGGCTGTAGAAGTAACAAGTTGTATGTCAGCTAGGGACATACAGTTCTAGGGTTGGTGTTAGAGGTAGGACTAGAAAGGTAGTAGAGGGAAATGATTATGAAGGCCATGATTGACATGCTAAAAGTTCTATGCTCTTGGCAATAGGAAGCCATAGGAGGATTTTAACTAGAATGATTTCATTCCTTTTAAGGCCGAAGAATATTCCATTGTGTGTGTGTGTGTGTGTGTGTGTGTATACACACACATACATACATATATATCAATCACATCTTGTTTATCCATTCATCAGCAGTATATTCTTTAGGGATACATATATAGGTATATGGTAGTAATCTATTTTGAAAAAAGAAAGTAACCCAAAATTCAGGGTGCAAGTCACCTCTGGAGGAGGGAATGGGAGGGATGTGACTTGGGAGGGAACACGAGCATTTTACGGTACTCGTAGTGTTCTATTTCTTAAACTGAATGGTGGGTACAGGATATTCATTTTATTCATTAAATAGTACTTATATGTTTTATACTTTAGGATGTATAATATATTTCACAATTTAAAAAAAAATTAAAGTGATCATGCCATTAGTGTAATTTTCAGTATCTTGTAAATAGAAGAATGATATAAGATTAATCTATTAGTAGGTTAGGTTGGTGCAAAGAGAGTTTCTTTGGAGAGATTATTGAAATAGTCCAGAAAAGAAGTACAGGGCCAGAACCAAATGGAACTATAGCATTGGAGAGGATAGGAAATTAATATAAATTCGGCAAAAAAGTCAACAGTATTTGTGAACTGGTGGAAGGAACAGGGCAAGTGGAGGTGTTCATTTCCAATTTGCTTTCTTTCCTTTTTCTCACAGTGACTTTTATCTAAAATCACTCATAACCCCCCATTCTCCTTGCCTTCCTCAACAGAAGACCTCTCTTCATTCTTCATTAGGAAAAAATAAGTTATCAAGCTTTAATGTTTCACTTTTTTTGTCCCTACTTTACATCAAGAAGCATGAAGAGTCTGAGATTTTACCTTACTTGCAGACTGGTAAGTTAGCCAGTTTCATAGATACTGGTAGAAAACATGAGATTCCTGAGTCAGAGGTTAAGTTTTTATTCACAGCAATAGAGCAGTTGAAATATTAGCATTTTTACATTGGTTCCCTGAACCTCAGTTTCGTTAGTGTGACATGAAGAGTGTCACATGACACCTGTACATGCACTGGGTTGCATTACAGAAGAACCCTGAGCTTAGGGAACCTAAATTTTTTATAATGGGAAGTAAGCATGCCTGCTCTTTGCTCCATAAGAAATATTCTGTATGTTCCAGGGCTATTTGTTATCCTTGAAAAGATAGTCCAGAACAAAGGACACTCAGTGCCTCTTTTACAGAAACCAGGGAGACTTAGAGGATTGTCTCCCAATACCTCAGAACATCTTAATCTCTATCCTTCTTTCATTTCCTTTTTTTTTTTTAAAGATTTTATTTATTTATTTGAGAGAGAGAGAATGAGAGACAGAGAGCACGAGAGGGAAGAGGGCAGAGGGAGAAACAGACCCCCTGCTGAGCAGGGAGCCCGATGCGGGACTCGATCCTGGGACTCCAGGCTCATGACCTGAGGCGAAGGCAGTCGCTTAACCAACTGAGCCACCCAGGCGCCCCCTTCTTTCATTTCTATCTATCTCAGAAATAAGTCATTTCTTTTCGTGGCTAACACTTCAACTTTGATTTTTATCCTCTTCTCTCTTGACTTCTGAGATCTTGTGTCATGGCTATGTCTTCTCAAACCTTCATTTATCAAATATTTATTGAATATTTATATGCTACAATGCGAGATGTTACAAACCAGCTTTATGTAGCACTTATGCTAGTCGAGGTACTCAGACAAGTAAGCAAAGAAATAATAAAGACTATCTTAAAAAAAAGACTATCTTAGTATAGGATAAGCTCAATAAAGTTAAAATCAAAAAGAATGATGTGACAAACTGGGATGGTCCTATTTTATATGGGAATCACTAGAGAAGACTTTGAGGAAGAAGTGACATATGCACAGAGATCTGAATTATGAGAAGAATCAGATCTCCACATAAAAGAAGAGCACAAAAACTAGTAAGAATAAGATTGATATTTTTGGAGAAACAGAAAGAAAGCCCAGGTTTCTAGATTATAGTGAGCTAAGGAGGACAGTGGTAAATGATGAATTTGGAGAGGTAGGTCATGACAAGAGGATTGAATTTTGTTCTGTCTATAACCTTCGTTACTCCACTATATCTTTCTTTTTTTTTTTTAAAGACCTTATTTATTTATGTGAGAGAGACAGAGATAGTGACAGAGAGCACGAGTGGGGAGGAGAGGGAGAAGCAGGCCTCCGCTGAACAGGGAGCCCGATGTGGGGCTCGATCCCAGGACCCTGTGATCATGACCTGAGCCGAAGGCAGATGCTTAACCGACCGAGCCACCCAGGCGCCCTATATCTTTTAACTTTATAGATATTCTAGGGGCCTTTTCCTCTTCTAAATCACTTTTGAATAGATGCCACTACTTCCCTTTCTTTTCCAAATTCTTTAAAACCAGAAAAATTAAAAGACAAATTCTCAACACTGTTGGAAGACAGGAAATGGTGCCATCAGAAATTGTGAGGAATTCCTGAGAGGCAGAAAACAGAAGGCTGGAAAATGACAGCCCAGAATGGCACAGAAAACAACTGTGCATGAAAGGAAACCCTGAAAGGAAACTCTCAAAACTTTAAAGTTCTTGCTAGTAGGGGTAATTATTTAAAGGTATGTGCCATAAATAGGAAGACAGTATTTCTCCTTGCCCAGTTCTTTCTCCTCAAATCTGGCACATACACATGCATTCTCCATTCTTTCCTCTCTCCCTTTCTCTCTCTCTCTCTCACACACACACACATACACACACACACACAGTAGCGATAGCAGGCAGCAGTGGCATTTGTCCATTTCTGAAATTCAAAAGCCATACATAAGATAAACTACCTATCTGGGAAAGGCTTTCAATGTGGCTGTAGGGACATGAGAAAAGAGTATAACAGGGGCACCTGGGTGGCTCAGTTGTTAAGCGTCTGCCTTCGGCTCAGGTCATGATCCCAGGGTCCTGGGATTGAGCCCCGCATCGGGCTCCCTGCTCAGCGGGGAGCCTGCTTCTCCCTCTCCCACTCCCCCTGCTTGTGTTCCCTCTCTTGCTGTCTCTGTCAAATAAATAAATAAAATCTTTAAAAAAAAAAGAGAAAAGAGTGTAACATGAAATAACTTGGGAGGACTTATCTGTGTTACAGATGTGGATGGGAGGAAAAATGAAAGATAGTTCTGCCCAGGAGGGAAATATGTTAGAGTACTCCATAATCAGAGTAAAACTCCTCTTCTTTTGTCACTTGGAGCCTCCTCAGCTTGCCTCTGTAGCCTAGCCTACACGTCTTAATGTGACTATGGCCACTTATATACCAGCAGTCAGTCTTCCTGTATAGGAAAGAGATCAGATGGGGTAGATATCTAGATGGCTATAGAGAAAACCTGGGCCAGCTGTGTATATTCATCAACTTAGCTTTTTGTTTATAAATATGAATGGATAGCCAAGGATCATCAGACACTTAAGAAAACCAATAGCAGGAAAAAGAAGAGCCAAGATGAACAAACCACTGATTTGGATGAAACATTTAATTCAAAAAACAGAGGAGCATATGAAATATATTTGAGAGATTTCAGAAGATAATGGAACAAGAATAGACCATGATTCAAAAGAAGCAATGAGAAAAAGATCTTTGAAATTAAACATATGATTTAAAATTAAAAAAAAAAAATAAGGGTGTCTGGCTGGTTCAGTCGGTAGAGCATGCAACTCTTGATTTCAGGGTTGTGAGTTCAAGCCCCACATTGGGTGTGGAGCCTACTTAAAATAAAAAAAAAATGAAATAAAAAACTATAAATATATACCATTGACCCTTGAACAGCATGGGGGCTAGGGGTGCTGACCTCCTGCACAGTTGAAAATCTGAGTATAACTTTTGACTCCCCTAAAACTTAATTACTAATAGCCTGTTGTTGACTGGAAACCTTACTGATAACATAAATAGTTAATTAACACATATTTTATATATATATTATATACTATATTCTTTCAATACAGTAAACTAGAGAAAAGAAAATATATAAAGAATCATAAGGAAGAGAAAATATATTCACAGAACTATACTGTGTTTATTTTTTAAAATTTTATTTATTTATTTATCAGAGAGATAGAGAGAGCATAAGCAGGGGGAGCAGGGGAGAGGCAGGCAGAGGGAGAAGCAGGCTCCCTGCTGAGCAGGGAGCCCAATGTGGGACTTGATCCTAGGACCCTGGGATCATGACCCGAGCTGAAAGCAGACACTTAACCAACTGAGCCACCCAAGCATCCCTGTACTGTGTTGAAAAACGTCTGGTATAAGTGGGCCAGTTCAGTTCAAACCTGTGTTGTTCAAGATATGTCTTTCTGATTATCAGAAGAGCAAAACAATGTAATAGATCTAACTACAGACTGAAATAATAATCTGGAAGATAAAATCAAAGAAGTATTCTCAGAGTTAAAAGACAAAATGTGGGAAAGAAGTTAAGCCATGGAAGGTCAATCCAGGCAATGCAATATAACTAGAAATTGAGAAATAAAGGCTGTCCCCCCACATGTAACCATTTGGCCTGTTGGTATTAGTGGTTGGGATGGGCCTCTGGACCTTGCTTCAACCAGAGCATCTCTACTTTTACAAGTTTTATATGTTGGAGTTAGTGTAATATTTTATTGAAGGAAAAAGTGGTCTACCAGGAAAAAAACTTTGAAAATTAGTGACATATGGGATAAAGTTCAGATTTGCTGCATTTTATCTGAAGGTCTTTACAGTTTTACCCCAACTTGTCTTTCTAGGGGGAGTGAAGGAAAATTATATAGAAGAGGTAGGGGCCAACTCACATAGGGGTATGTAAGCCAATGTAAGGTCTTTAAGACCTATGCAATGAGAAGTTTTTGAAGAGCTTCAGACAAACAGATAAAATGGTCTAATTTGTATATTTAAAAATATTTTATATTATATTAACTATTATTACATATTGTACATTATATATTAAAAATCTGAAAATATTTTTATATTTCTATGGGAAATGGATTATGATGGCTTAAAGGTTGAAATGGGAGGCCAGTCAGAGGCATGAAATACTCTAGGCAAGATAAGATGGTGTTCTAAACTGGAGAGGTAATTGGGATAGAAGGAAGTAGCAAGATTTAGGATATATTTTAGAAGAAGATGATTCAAGAGGTGCCTCGGTGGCACAGTTGGTTAAGCCTCCAATTCTTGGTTTTGGCTCAGGTCATGATCTCCAGCTCGTGAGATTGAGCCCCACGTCAAGTTGTGAGCTCCGTGCAGAGTCCACTTGAGATTCTCTCTCTCCCTCTCCCACTGCCCTTCCTGCTCGTGTTTGCTCTTTCTCTCTCAAATAAATAATAAAATAAATCTTAAAAAAAAAAAAAAAAAGGTGAACCAAGAAGGGCAAAGAGAACATGAGGGTGGTGACTAATACTGAGAAAAACTTGAAAGGGTGGGGTTTTTGTTTTTCTTTTTTTCCTTTCTTCCTCTCTTCCTTTCTCCCTCCTCTGTCTCCTTCTCCCCACCCCACCCCCTTCAGTAAAACAGTGAGTATTTCTTTATAGTCATAATGTTCTCCATTTTGTTGGGAAAGGGAAAGGAGTTGTTGGTAAGCCTGGAAAGGTTGCCCACATTCAAAATGAATTGCTTATATATTTAATAAAAGAATATCAGAACTTAAAAAAATAAGCATTTGTTATCCTCATTGTGTATATCAGATATTTGAGAGTGGCTTAGATGAGCAGTTCTGGTTCAGGATCTCTCAAGAGATTGCAGTGATCTGATGGCTGGCCTGGAACTTGTGGATATAAGTCCCAGGAGACTCAAGCATCTGGTTGGCAAAGGGTTGCTGATTGTTGCCAGGGGGCCAGCTTTCCCTCCCCCAAAGTGGTCTTCTTCATGGGCTGTTTGAATGTCTTCACAACATGGTTCTGGCTACACCCTCTCCCTCTGGCTTAGGGGTGACAGGCATCTGCAGAGGAAGGTTCTGAGCCTCATGGACAGCTCTAGCAGCTGAAATATGAGGCAGAGCAGTCAGAACTTTTTAAAAAATGGTTTTAATATACCCTACAATGAAAGAAGCATGTACTGACAAAATGATGGATTTTGGGATTAGACAAATTTGTGTTTAAAATATAGTTCATCCAGGGACGCCTGGGTGGCTCAGTCGGTTAAGCGTCTGCCTTCAGCTCAGGTCATGATCCCAGGGTCCTGGGATCGAGTCCCGCATCGGGTTCCCTGCTCCGCGGGGAGCCTGCTTCTCCCTCTGCCTCTGCCTCTCTCTCTCTATCTCTCATGAATAAATAAGTAAAATCTTTAAAAAAAAAATATAGTTCATCCGAACCATGAGAGACTATGGACTCTGAGAAACAAACTGAGGGTTCTGGGGGGGGGAGAGATGGGTTAGCCTGGTGATGGGTATTAAAGAGGGCACGTATTGAATTGGAGCACTGGGTATTATACACAAACAATGAATCAAGGAACACTACATCAAAAACTAATGATGTATGGTGATTAACATAACATAATAAAATAAAATTTAAAAAAATATAGCTCATTACCTTTCTACTTTATAAAATAGGAAAATACTACCACATATGGTTGCTGTTAAGGTCTAAATGAGAAAATGCATATAAAGCACTCACCATACAGTAGGCACTCTCTAATTAGCTGAGAAGAAAACTTTCTTCTTGATCAAACATAAAATGAGTAACTTTAAAACCTTAGAGATTTTTCATGTAAAAACAAGTAAATGCAATTTCTAAAGCAAATTACACATATTTCCTTATTTGCATAATCAGTGATTTATATATAGGAGGTTAACAACACCCAGCACAAATTTAGTTTTCAGGAATTGACCATTGCTTTATTAAGAGTATTAAGCCTTTTATTGAGTATCTTTAATTTAAAGCACTTTTTGAGTATGCCACATATTGAATAATTTGTAACAAAGTCATACCATAAAACTGATGTTTGAAATAACTAAATCATGTCAAACATCAATTTAATAAATTAGGTACTTTATATAAGTGTACATTGGAATGTTCATGGAAGGGGATGCAGAGTTAAACCAGTGTTCATGCCAAATCCACCATGCATTCATATGTATTGAGCTATTCATTTAAAAAATATTTTGTAATTAAAATATGTATATCTTTTTTTTGTTAGATAATAACTGACATGTAATATTTACTAACTACTGAAAAAATAGCAAACCCTGCTTTGAATACCTAGACACCTTCTCATTGGCTGGCACCATCTGTGACAAATTCTGAACTGTACTGTTTACAGACACACAGCTGCAGCCTGAGTTGGCACCAAAACCAAGTATTGACGCTGTGCTCTTTGCAGCCCTGGCCCTGTCTAATTCCTCTGGAAAGGAGGAGATGGGAGAAGAGTTTGCAAATGCAGGAGTGATAAGAATAATTGATAGTTTATGTCTCTTCTCTCTTAAAAAATAAACCCTCCCTCTGTCTTGAAACTCCTTTAGCTACCACCCTTTCTCGCCATCCACATTCATGGCTTCAAACACATAATTGGCTCCTAAACCCATATTTTTATTCTAGATTTCCCTCTTGAGCTCCATATCTGTAGTTGGGTGTTTAATGTCTATCTGATGCTTTAAGTTAGTTTGACACTCTACAGAATATTCATCTCCTAAATAATAAATGCTAACTGTGGGCAGCTCAGCAGTTTTGCACCTATTTTTAAATGCCAGATGACATCATGGAATGTTGCAAAGTCAAAGTGGTGAATTATCCCAGAAAAATTCATGGTGAGTGCCTGTTGAAGTAGTAGGATTAGCTGCTATTGCAGTGGTTAAACAGAGTATCAATTGAAGGAGAATAAAAGATGCCCACCAAGACGTTAAAGGCATTAGCACAGGAGTGAGTGAAGCACCGGGGATGAAGCATTTACTCAGTGTTCACTGCTATTTCCATCTGCATATGTGTTCTGAATAAACATGGGAGGAAGTGGGAAACTTTTTCTTTAAATCAAAATGGCACGCATACATAGTATAGAAAGTCAGAGTTCTACAAGGCTTATCACTAACAATGAACGCCATTTGCATTTCTCAGCACTCTACACAGGCCACCACTTTCAATTCTTTAGTTATTTCTTCTGGTGTTTACCTCTATGTTTGTAAACAACATGCCTTACTTATTTTTCATTTTGAAAATTTTAGTTTTTAACGTACTAACTTCTTACTTTGGAAGAGAACTTAACCCCCACCTTAGCACTTACCCCTCCCATACACACTTCTCTCCCTTCCAGCGCAGATATACCACGGTTTTTGGTTAATCCAAATTGTGTGTCTACAGTATTCTAACGGTATATAATCAAAGTTTAGCAATGTAACATTCTAAGATTACATTTTCTTGTATAATTTTTTTTGCGCAGTAAAAAATTGCCTTACTTTTCAAATTTGCTTATTTTTTATAGACCTATTATTTCCTCATTCTCACCTTCCCCAGCAGAAGTGTAAATCTTCTTTCAGTAAATTTGTATGCATCAGATAATCTGTTAACTTTCAATTTTATTTTTTCTTGGCAATATTCTTCTTGGAGTTTGCTATCCTCCTTTGGTCTGCCTTAGATATAGTTATCCTTGTATGATTTCCCTTCATTGCTATTTTGGAAATCCTTTTTCCTTGTTTTTGTATTAAATCCTTTATTTCCTGAATCCCATATTGTCCTCTTTCTTGGTTTATTATATCCATTGGTGGAACACATCTTCCAGTAATTTCCTGTAAAAAAATGTACAATAATTAATTTTTGAGACTTTACCTCTTTGAACATCTTTATTCTAACTCACACTGAAGTGACAGTTGGGCTACATACAGAATTATAGGTAGGAAATAATTTTCCTTCAGAAATCGGAAGCAGTACTCCTTTGTCTTCTAGCTCCAGTGTTGCTGTTGAGAAGTCTGATGCCTTGATCCTTTTTAAGTGACCTGTTTTTGTCATTGTTTTTTTCTTCTCTGGAAACTTAAGACTTTTGTTTATCTCCAGTGTTTTGAGATTTCATAATGATGTGCCTAGGGGGTGAGTCTTTTGGAAATAATTGTGTTGGGTACTTGGCAATTTCTTTCAACCTAGAAACTCATGTACTTCAGTTCTGGGGAATTTTCTTGTATTATTTCTTTAGTAATTTCTTCCCTTCCTTCCATTGCCTCTGTTTTCTTCCTTAGTCATATTTGTAAGTTAGGATTAATCTGACTGATTCTCTAAATTCCTTTTCTTTCTCTGTCTCTGCATGTGTGTGTGCATGCACGCATGTGTGTTTAAGTATGCATTTCTTTTTTCTTTCTCGGAGATAACCTCAACATTATTTTCCAAGTCTTCTTTTGAATTATTTATTTTGGCTCTCATATTTTTATTTCCAAGAGTTCCTTTCGTCCCTCTTTTCAGAGTAGCTTTCCTACTTTCAGTAATGTTTTCTTTCTTAAGTAGTTGCTCTGATACAACCTTTCAAGAGTCAGTTTACAGTTGTCTTATATGGTAGGAAAGGATTGCCCAGCTGTGCTGGCAGAGAAAAGCACCTCGAAGTCTAAGTATTATTTACATGGAATTTCAAACAGATCCCTTGTTTTCAATCCTAAGCATAGGCATTCCTTTAAAAGTATTTGGTGCCTCCAGTTTCTGAGCCTTTCTAGAGTTCCAGTGCATGAACTCTTTGGCTCTCAGCCATCTACCTTCCATATGTACTTGGTTTTCTACTTTTTTGAATCTATTGTCAGTGACCTTTTGTCCATCTGCTTTTTACTCTCCAAAATTTTGTTGATAACTATTTTGTTATCTTCTAATTCTCTTTGCCTTGAGAGTTTTCTTTTTCTTGTTTATTGTCATTTTAGTGTGGGTTTGGAAGGGAGTGAAGGTAACTATATGTTCTCAATCCCCTATCTTTATTAGAATGGTTCTCTATGCAGGATTTTTGTGTGTGTTGCCAGCTTTCTTGGAGCTGGTTGTGCTACCAAAAGAAACCAATCGAACTTGATATATACCATATTTCCTTGATTCTAATTTATCATTGATTATGAAGTGCTATTGATTTAATATCAAATTCTGATAAAAAGCAACACTATATTAAATGTATACATTGATTTTAAGATATATAAGTTTCAGAAACCATCAAATGTGAATCATACAGTAGATTCATATGACCCAGTAATATGCTGGGTATTCATTTTCTCTAAAAGAGGCCTCGGGTTCTGAAAATGGATTTATGATTTCAATTTTTGTGGCTGGGATTTATTAGATTTAGAATTAATAACTTTCTTCTCTGTACTTTCTTCCTTGGATATGGTTCTATTTTATTTTCCGTACTCATATGTAGTTGTATTCATCATTTTTCTCTTACCATTATCCCATCCCCTACTAAGTTATGACCTCCTCAAGTGCAAGTTCTTGGGGGGTTTAACAATGCATGGCCCATTTTGGCACTTGGTAGTTGCTTTACAAATGTAGGTTGAACCAAACTAAAATAACTTGAAGGTGAAATGATACCCAGTGAAACGCTAAAATAATCAGAGTATACTTTCCTTTTCTATTATTGCAATCAGGCTCTATTTTATGGATATTGAATATTCAGGAAAAGGAAACTGACATTTATTGAACAATGATCATTTGCCACATATTTTCAAATACATTATCCTATTTACTCGGTAAAATAGGGTCCAGTCTGAAAAGCATGGGGAACATTTTTTATGAATCCATGATTTGTTTGGGCTTTAGGTTAAAACATGATCATAATCTAGAATCTTCCTTGTTTTATTCTACTGATTTTAAATATTATTTAATAATTTTCTACTCATTAGGGAATTATTAACATTTTAAGCCATGATGATGTATGCCTGTGTTAAATATATTAAGGTGAAATTGATCCCTTCTCAGGGGAACTTGGTGGTTATTCACAGTCTTCATTTCAATAAGAGAAGGCTGTTCTTTCTTAAGTTCTTTGGTTTTCCATTCAACCACTGAAACAAAACATTAAAAGTATTATATAAGTGATGCTGTGACATACCATTAGTAAAGGTGAAAATAACCAATCAGGGAAGAAAGAGTGTGAAGGAAGATCCAATCACAATATAAAAGGATTCACTGAAGAATTCTTATAAACTGGGAGCTTTTAGGACTTGTTTACATTTCATTAAGAACTTGTCATAGAGATTGAGGAGCTGAGAACTTAATGAGAGTCACTACCAAATAAGGGTAGTAAAAATAGAAATAAACCTTCTCTGATGTAATGCAGTAACTTAAAAAGAAGACCTTAATGTATTTAAAATCAGCTGTAAAACAATAATTCATGTTGGAGCTTACTTTTGTATTATCTGTGAAGTTTGTTAAGTAAATACTCTGAAGATTTTTTAGTGCCTAAGAAATACCAGTTTTAATCAGATGTTTTAGATATATCAGTTTACTTACAAACTATTGATATACTAATTAAAAATAATCCTTAAATCATCATTCAAATAACTTCCTCCAAGGGCTTTCTAAGCAAAATAAATTAAATTTGGCCAGAAAATAGGTTTCATTTGTATCTTTCGCCATGGATTAATTATACAAGTCTAAACTGACACCTGTCTCAGGTACTTAAGCAGAAGCTTAACTAAAAGGCTGTATTTAGCATAGCATTTAGGCAGAGGGAGGTAGAGTAGAAAGAGCACTGCACTGATAATCTGTGGACAGGAATTCTAGCCCTAACTGTTCCTATAACAAGCTGACTGAAGTTGTACAAATTACTTTACCTCCCTAGACCTCAGTTTTCATATCTGTAAATTAAGAGATTTAGAGTCTATCAGAGTTGATTTGAGTTGGGGGAAGGGAGACAAATGGACTCCTTGGAGAAACTGCTATTCCCTGCCCAGAAAAATACTTTTATGCACACACACACCATACATACGCAGGCAGATATGTGCACAATTTAGTACATAATTTCAGAGGGTTACTGTGAGGATTAAATGAAATAATGAATATAAAGTGCATTAAGTAGGTATTTAAAAATGTTATACCCCTTTTCTTCCCCACACTGGGAGGGTTCTTTAGCTTTTAAGCTTTGATAAAAGCCACAGAAAAAGGTTTTTCAAGTCTCTTTTGAGGAAAAAAAGATTTTAAAGTATACAACTATCAAATTGCATGAGATATTCCACTTTTTATAAGAAGCCATTTCTTTCAACAGTTACTAGGGTTTGTTTTTTAGAGGAGGGGGTGGCAATCTGTCATCAAAGTGTTGACAAGTGAAATCTGACAAGGTTGAGGTGGTATAGCTGGAGGCCACTTCAAATTTTTTCACTGTCTTTTCTATTTGAAGAGAAAGGATCTCTATCTTTTTTCATTCTTGCTCACTTTGCAGCAGTCTTTGATTTATATGCTTTTTAAAACAGTAAATCTAAATTGACAAATTATTTCAGCAGTTAGCATTGGTTTAGATAAGAGCATTTCGGTATTCTCTTGTCTTTAACTCAGCTCTTTAGGAATTATTCCTGAAATTCAGTTTATTCGCTCCTCAAAGTCCCATTTCTTCCTATCCAAGTATAGCATAAAACTATATTTATGGAATTATAATCTCAAATTAATTATCATGATTACATTTCTATTTTTCTTGTGTTTTCATTGCTGTGATTGAAATACATCCTAAAGAGAAGAATTAAGTCCATATTTTTGTAGATAAAAAAGGCGGGTACATATGGTAGAGGTGGTGGTAGGCAAAGATTATTGTTGTTTTTATTTGCTTATGCAAGCATACTTTTTTCCCCCTAAAATGCCATTTTTCCCCTAAAAAGCCATTGCAATTATTTTGCAAGGTCATGGAAAAATGTACTTCAACTAGATACAAGTCTCTTTGGAATAATGGAGATTGTGTGCAGCAAAATATTCAAAATGAGCATCAGCAAACAAGATGTTTGTATTAACAGGAACCTAGAAAATGGCTATGCAAAGGTCAACACTGATCTTTAAATATTAGTGAAATTTAATTTGTTGCATGTAATGAGTAGAAAGAAAAGGAAACAGGCCACAATAAAGAAGCCATTGAGAAATTAAATGTCAAAACTGCGTACAGTATGGAAAATGTTAAACTGACAAAAATCTATTTAACTAGATGCATTAAACAATTTAAACAATGCCCTAGAGAAATATTTTCCAAATTTAAGTAGAACAGGAGATTTGTAAAGATTTTTGCCACAATTTATTTTGGGAAAGTGAAGGGACTCCTACTTTTCTTTCTAGGCATAGAATTTCCTCTAACCTCTTTTAGTAAGAATGATGCACAGTTTTTCCTGGAACATAGGAATCTGTTGCCTTTTGCTTCATCTAGAAATAGCATCATCTGACCAATGGTGAGCAGCTGTGAAGAACCACCTCTGGCCAAGGCATTTTGCACAGCAAGAGCTGAGCGGAGTTCAAAAAGCTTTCTGTTAGGTTATGCCCAATTTTTAAAACAATGTGAATCCTATATACTCTTATTTTCTTCAGGTATAAAGTTGATGAAAAAATTTTAAAAAGGGCTAAATTTGTCCAATTTATATAATGAAGGATTAATATTATTAATATACGAAAAAAGGGATGAAGAATTCAGTAGAAAGATGGACAAAGATAGGAACAAGTAATTTATAAAAGAAACAAAATTGCTTAAAAGTACATGAAAAGGTGTTTGAGCTCTATAATAAATGGAAAAATGAAACTGAAAACTACAGGAATCCAATTTTCACCTAGAAAATTGGCAAAAATGTAAAACTTTGATAATTCCCCGTGTTACTCAGGATACAGGGAAAAAGTCATGTTATTGGTAGAAATGTAAGTTGGCACAGTCATCTTGGAGGCCAATTTGGCATTATCTATCAAAATGTAAGGTGTGCATGAATGTTTTCAAGGTATTATTTATAAGGCAAAAAGTAGAAACAGAGTGTATGTTAAGTAAGTGGTTAAGTAAATTATGATCACTATCCAGTGGAACATCTTGCAGCTATTGGAAAACAAGGAAGTAAATCTGTGTATGCTGACAGATAACATCCATGCTGTGGTGTTCAGTGAAAAAAGGAAATGGTATGTATAATAAAATCTTGTCTTTACAAAAACATGAAACAAGTAAGTATGGATGTGGACATACTGTAAGTACATCAAGAAACTCTGGAAGGCCACATGCTATGCTGTGCGGTGGCTCTCTTCACAGTGGAGAGGGCAGCTGGGAGAAGAACAGAGTCATTTTAACATCAAATATTTCCATATTTGCATTTTTTAAACCAATAAGCATGTATTAGTATTGTGATTTTAAAAAACCCAAGAAGAAACAAAAGACCAGACATTGTCTAGTGGATTTACAAGTTTCTCTCTTCATTTTTTGTACACTTATAGATTGTATAGGTTGTCTTAGAAATAAGGACATCATAGACCGTGCTTTAACACATTGCTTTGTGCTTTTGTATTTTGCCTTTACCATATAATTGCTTAGTTTTATTTATTAAATCTGAAATTTCATAGTTAAAGTATTACCTTTTAGCATTTATTGAATACTTGTAGTGGGTGCTTATTAGGAAATAAGTATGTCCTGAATATTTATACTTAACATTTAGGTTGAAAAGTTGTTCTAGACTTCTGAACTGGTCAAATCTTTATATACTATGAAATAACATGTATGATATAATATAGAAAAGATCTCGATACATTAAAAATAATAATTTGAAGGTAAATGACACTAAGGGAGCTAGAACATTTATGTGATAACTGCTGTTTGAATAAAATTAAAGGATAAAATTTTCAGTATTATAGGCAATTACTTATGCAATACCAACTAATAATGCTCAGTCCTTTTCATCTTCAAAGCATTATACAGCATTAATTAATCCTTACAACATTGTTATAAATGTAGGTCAATATCATTATCCCTATTTTTGTAAGTGGGGAAATTGAGGCAGAGAGATTGAATGGTTTGGGGTAAGTTTGTCATAGCTAGATCAGAATTGAGGCAGTTTTGGCTCACAGCCTAGCATTCAGAGCAGTAGAACCATACCTTCTTTAGAAGACTTAATCTGTGTGTCCTTGATAAAACATTACTTCTCATTAAACTATACTGAGGTCATGTCTACATTGAAATTCAGAAACAAGTTTGATCATCACTATATAACCATTTAAAAAAAACGCATAACGCCGTTTTTTTCTCCCCTGGTTTTCCTGACACTGTGTTGTCTTTTTTTTTTGACACTATACTGCCTTAATCTCTTTTTCATTGTGTTCTTGTTGGAGAATTACCAAAATATCTATCCTTGACTTTATTTTTCTTTTGGGATCTTATTCAGTGGTTTTTAACTTTCTATTCAGAAAATCCCAAGATACTTTTGGTACAGTCTAGGTCCCTTTTCTGTATTTCTAGCTACCAGCTAGACATTTCTACCCATATCTACTTTTACCTTAAATTCCCACTGTGTCAAAAATTTGCCTACATTGGCAAAACTTCCTCCTTTTCTAGACTAACCTGTTTCTGTATATGTTTTATTCCAACTCCTGTTCTTGAAACTAGAATAAACAAGGTAGGGAAAGGTCTAAGGGGTTTTTGTGAACTGGGTGTGGCTAAGAAAAATGATAGTTGTGAGTCCTTCACCAGAGTGACGAAGCTGAATCACAGTCTAAGGAAGAAGAAGAGCCAGAGTTATAAACTGAGGGGCAAAGGAAAAGTAAAATAGGAGACCGAGTAACCATGTCAGTGGCTGGGAGGATTGAGGTTTATGGATTGAGTAGTTAAGGCAGTCGTGAACAGAATATACTGGCACATGTGTTAGAGACATGCCTGCTCAGTGGAGCCATGTTCAAGGCAAGGGTCACTATCTGAGCAGTAACCAGATCCCCATTCCTTGGTGGTTACTCCAGACTCTTCCTTCTTTCTCACTTCTACAATTCATTAGTCCCCATATGCTGTTGATTCTTTCTTCAAAAGATGACTTGAATGTTCTTTTATTTACATTCCAATTGCTACCATCCCATTTCAAGTTCTTGTTACCGAATATTAATGTTACCTGTCAGGTCACTTGTATCCTATTCCTCTATTCCTCCAATATTCCCACCTACCAGTTAATCTTCCAGCAACAATTCTGATCTGTTGATTACTTTTTCTAAAATCCCTTACCAGATCAGAAACTTGTCACTCTTCCTCATTAGTTACCTAGCAGATGTAAAGTCCTGACGGCTAAGTATGGCATTCAGACTTCCTTAGTGTGGCCCTGATTTCTCTCTTCTATTTGTGCACCACCCAGTTGCTTATTATTTCTCCAATAAGCCTTGCAACTTATGCTTTTGTATATTATTCCCTCATTTTTAGCTCTCACCCTCTCTCAAAATCTAATAATCCTTAAATGCCCTTCTACTTTATAAGAACATTTCTTTATTATCAAACTAGAGCCTCTACTGAGCACCCCTGGCCCTTTGTTTAGCACTTACCACAAACCTCATATTTTTTGTGGTTATTTTATCTGTTACACTGGATTATAGCTGTTTGATAGTAGAGACCCTACTTTGTAAGTCTTCGTATCTAGGACTCACAGTAAAATGTCATACACCTAAGGTGCTCAAAATATTGGTAATATTTAATTAATATAATTTAATTGATAATTAATATAATATCATAAGACTCTCTGAGGTACTAATGACCTGGTGTTTCTAACACTCTAGTCTTTTTTGCTGTGGGTTCAATCCAAGCTTGAGGTCTTTTTATTTTGAGACTCCTGTCCTTTTACACAAATTTTATCACTGCTTAATTGTTTGGTTTAGTGTTGAATATTTTAAAATATTTTTAAATATTAAATTAAATATTAAATATTTTTTAAAATCTTAATTTCTGATAATGTGACATTGATTGTGTTCATGTATATGCTTAACAGGTATTAGTATAATTCTGTTGTTGACAAAAGATTATGGAGGGATACATTGTATTTTATGTAATTTGAAAATTACCTATTGATGACTAAAACACCTAATACAATTAAACCAGTGGTTTATCTTAAATTTATGCTATTTAGTTGTCTTTATTTTTGGTGAGTAGATTCCTCAGAAAGTCTATTGGTAATAAATAACAAGTGTATGCTCTAGGATTATGCCCAAGAAAGATTCCCTTAGGCTCTCTGAGGTGTTGTGCTGATACACATTTATTTTAAATGCCTTGTTGTTACCTGGTGTCATTTATCTTTGTTAAACCACAGCAATGTCTTCTATTTGTTAATTCTTTCCTTGCCCATCATATTTTACATTAGGGTTTTTATTTGCCCTCAAGCTTCCTTCCCAAAACAGTCAAAATAGCTGACTTAAGAAACCACAGAAGACATGTATTTTGCAGATTTATTTAGTGGCAAGAAATCTGTACCTCTAAAACATAGTTTTTATTTTTCAAAAGAAAATTATCAAAAGCAAAACAGGTTACAGCATCTTAGCACAACTGTTTTTATTTTGCATGTTACTTAAAATTTAGTCTGTATGGTAACAGTTATTCTTAAGGCAAATAAATACTAATTTTTTCTTATGTAACCTGTTTTGGGGGGAAGGCTTTAAACCTTTTAAAAATGTAAGTAAAAAGAAGGCCCTCTAGGATCCTCTCATCTCTGTCCTCAAAATTTGGGCTATCATACATTCTGCCCCCTACAGGAGCAATCATCCACATTTATGTCAAGATTGATTTAAACTTCCAGTCTCTCTTATGGAGACTGGAAGTTTAGATTCAGAATGGCCTTCTGATACATCTGGGACTGTCACCAACTACCTTACAAAATTAAAGTAAATAGAAAATTAAAAGTTTAAGAGTTATTTTAAAATAAAAAATATGGGCATTTGGTTGTTGTTTAAGTTTTTCCTCCTGTTGTTCTTTTCATTTGGATAATTCTTTGCTATATTTTCCATTCATTCATTCTTTCATATTTCCCCTTAAATGGCTACTTTTGTTCTAGTTCTAAATTGTGCATTGGGTTTTATTCCTAGAGAAATGCACAAGGACACTGAGTAAGGGCAGCATTTCTCAGCTAACTTTTTTAGGCACTCCCTATTTCTCTACCCTTTTAATCCCTGCTCACACTCTGATCCCACAATGCAAAATCCAGCATTCTTCTGAAATTCTTTTCTTTCCTCCTTCAAAACAACCATTTATGCACTAATACAATATTTGAATAATACGAGCTCAGTCTTGACTATTTCCTCCAGGCAGATTTTTCAAACAAGGAAATAACCAGCATTCTTTTTAACTAGTGGTATTCTTGAGTAAGATGCAAGATTTAAAGGTCTGCATCTTTAAAAAAAAAAAAACCTGCACAGTGTAAAGATGGCAAAATATCTTGAGGACTAAAAAGGATATTGCCTTGGTCTCCTCTCACCATGCCCATCTAGTTATTATTTTAGATTTTTATAAAGTTGTTTTATTTACTCCATTAATTCTCTTCAGTTTTATATGGTCGTACTAGCAGATATTTAAAGTTCAGGGGAAAAGAAGGATAAATAACCCACATTTGACTATTTTTGGCCAGCCTGCTATAGCATGACTCCCGCAAAACCTCCTCCTTAATTATATATATTTTGGGGAGTCGGCAGGAGTTGTCACATGTGCTCATAAACAAGTACAATCACTTACTAATGGACATTGGCTATTTTCTTCTCACTTGCCTCACCTACTACTTGCTAGGCTTGCTCCATCAACTGATTATTGCTGATATTTCTCCAGGTTTTATGGATTACTTCTTGGCCACCATGTCTACTTTTGCTGAGTGTGGATCCATTTTGTCTGGATACCACCACTCTTGCTGAGTATGTTAATCCAAAGGGCTGCCAGTCCTGCTTACTTTCTGCTGGGTATCATCCCCTACAACCACTTCATTACTCTTATACCAAATGTTCCCTATGGGGGCCACAAAGAGGTCCTTTATAAAGCAAAATGTCTCTCTCCCCCTTTTGTCTGTATTTTTTTTTATTAAAGATTTTATTTATTTGATAGCACAAGCAGGGGGAGGGCAGAGGCAGAGGGAGAGGGAGAAGCAGGCTCCCTGCTGATCAGGGAGCCCGGCTCAACACAGCGGTCCCAGGGCTCGATCCCAGGACCTGGGATCATGCCCTGAGCCTAAGGCAGACACTTAACTGACTGAGTCACCCAGCTCCCCGTCCTGTATTTTTTAATGGGGAACTGGAGCAGTGTTGTTTGTATATCAGAGCATTTTGAGAAATAGGGCATTTTTCTCAGTCTTCGCACTCCATTGAGACTATACATGAACCCTTGGTGCTGAGCTGGAAGACAAGTCCAGATAATAGACTCAAACCTGTACTATTCTCAGGATTTCTCTTTATGTCCAAATACAAAGGGTTGTGGCCTTTGCACTTGACATTTGAAACTCTCCATGGACCTCATTTTGCTTGTTTTTCCCCAAACTTTGTAAATTCTGAGTACTTTAGGACTTTCAGACTTAGTAAAAATATGGGCAGCGGATCTATTGGTTTTCAGGTTAAAAGCATTCCTGCTTCTTAGAAATAGCCAATGTGGGGATGCCTTGGTCGGTTAAGCATCTGCCTTCGGCTCAGGTCATGATCCCAGGGTCCTGGGATTGAGTCCCACATCGGGCTCCTTGCTCAGTGGGAAGTCTGCTTCTCCCTTTGTCTGCCACTCCCCCTGCTTGTGCTCTCTCCCTCTCTCTCTCTGACAAATAAATAAATAGAATCTTTAAAAAAAAAATAACCAGTGTGGATTACAAGGAAAATTATTCTTTGCTCTCCATTTCTGTTATCAGGGGAAAGTTGACAAATTCTTTATTATTGAATGGACTTAAATGGAAAAACAGAGTTTCAAGTGCAGTCTGCTTTTGATATATAAGTAAAGGTGTGGCCCTTTTGGCTTTAACTATAAAATTATTTTCATATTTAATTTGCATAATAAAAGGTTTTTTTATTTAGCTACTAACAACTAAACTTCAGCCTTGTCTTTGCCCACATTGTCATAAATTCTAATTATTGGTGTCTGAGTAAACACTAAATTGAAGAATGCGAATTTTTATTTTCTAGTGTAGTCTAAACGTTGTGACTTCTGTTGTTCAATATCAGAGGAAATATGCTCCTGTTTCATCACATCCTCTCTCTGTTCCCAGTGAAATATCAGTCCATTTGCATGTCCTAATTCAAATACTTTCTCTTGTATAGAAACTAGATGTTTTACCTTCATAAAATCCCTATTGTACTTTGTACTTATTCTTTTATTCATTTACCTTGTGAAATTACTATCTAAGGTGAGCGATTGTGTGTAATACACTTCTTGTGTTTTTTCCAGATAAATTTGCATAATGCTAGAGATATTGAGTAATAGCAGTAGCAGCAACAACAATGGTAACAATAAATTAATTGAATAAAAGTGCCCTCAAAATAGTCCTGAGGTAGGTACTTTATTATACCCATTTTATATCTGGGGGGACCTTAGAGAAATAAGTTAGTTGTCCAAGTTAGCTAGTAAACTGAGAAGTTAGAATAAGAAACCAGGCGGTTAGAGTCTAGAACCTATACATTAAGCTTACTAAATGCAAGTAAATATTTATTTATTTGTTTTATTTATATATAAAGTTATAATATTTATTATTTATTTATTTATTGTTTCTTTAAACAAACATTCCAGGCCTCACCCATCCAAATGAGAAGGGTGCATTTTACATATTCTAATACAGTAAGTATTTTGGTTTTAAAAAAAAGTATAACCCTAAAGTAATAATCCCAAAATAAGCCTCATAAAACTAACTGAAAGCAATTCCAAAAAATACGGCTTTGGAAATATTTTGAGTAATAGCAGCATCACTAGAATCACTCCCAAGGAGACAACTGTGAGATAATGCCCAATTGAATTGAAAAACTTGTAATTAGCTTAGTATCACTTTTTCTCTACTGCCTGCCGATAAGGAACGTCATCCTCTTTCACAGTGCTGAGGTCGACTAGCTCTTCTGCCCCATACCTGTATACAGTGGCAGCCAGCTTCTGGTGACAGCAGGATAGATCTGGGGACTGACGGGTCCTTTGTTTTATCGCTACCCTTTTAAGGCACTTTAGTTCAAGGAAGAGAGTGAACTCAGATCAATCCAAATATCTCTATTATTTTTTTTTAAAGATTTTATTTATTTGACAGAGAGAGAACAGCAAGAGAGGGAACACAAGCAGGGGGAGTGGGAGAGGGAGAAGCAGGCTTCCCGCGGAGCAGGGAGCCCGATGCGGGGCTCGATCCCAGGACCCTGGGACCATGACCTGAGCCGAAGGCAGACGCTTAATGACTGAGCCACCCAGGCGCCCCATCTCTATTATTTTTATAGCCTGTTTCCTTGTTACCCATTTTCAGCTTCATTTTTCTATCACTTTCTACCATGCTTTTTAATCTACTTCCTTGCTTGGCATATGCCATCCTTTTACTCACCTTACTACTTGTTCTCCCTCTCACACCTCTAGATAGCCCAATATTCGAGAGAGCTCTGGTTTCAAGCATAGTCTGCTTATATTCAAAGCCTGCCTCAACTACCTGCTGGCTATGTGGCTTCTCAGTGCCTCAGTTTCCTCATTATAGGAGTAATGATGGTACTACTTCAAAGGGTAGCTCTGAGAATTAAATGAGTTAATACATATAAAATGTTTAGAACAATGCTTGTAATGAGGTCAGTACTTAGCAAGTATTGCTGTTGCCTTTTATCATCATCGTTTTCTTTATCATCGTTTAACTGGTGAAATCCTATGCTTCTTTGAGGTCCTGCTAACATTTCACAACTTCTCTGTAGCTTCCTCAGAGCCCCACTGTTCCAGGCAGGCTTGGCTCTTCTTCCATGCTGCCACATTGTTCACTCTGCCATTTCAGTATTGGCACACTGCATCTTGTTATTTGAACATGCATCTCTTTCTTGATTATTGTAAATACAGTGACATCAAATGTAACGGTGAAGGAAGGAAGGAAGAAGTTTGTACTACGTCTAAAATTATTTTGGGGGGCGCCTGGGTGGCTCAGTCATTAGGCGTCTGCCTTCGGCTCAGGTCATGATCCCAGGGTCCTGGGATTGAGCCCTGCATCAGGCTCCCCGCTCGGCGGGAGTCTGGCTTCTCCCTCTCCCACTCCCCATGCTTGTGTTCCCTCTCTCTCTGTCAAATAAATAAATAAGATCTTTAAAAATAAAATTATTTTGGGTTATCACCCATATGAATAGTATGGGAAATATTTTTAGTCACTCCTAATATTAAAGAAGCTGGGGGCTTTTTCTTCTGTCTAAAGATGTCATAAAATATTTTTCAAGCTTTCTTTGTTATTCAGAAGTTTATTGGAAAGAGCAATTTTTTTATTATCTCTATAAAGAAAGTATCAGTAGTTTACATATTTCTAATATATAGTGAACTATTCATATAGTATAGTACTACATGTATTTTTTTTTTTTTTTTAAGATTTTATTTGAGAGATAATGAGATAGAGAGAGAGAGCATGAGGGGGGAGGGTCAGAGGGAGAAGCAGACTCCCTGCTGACAGCAGGGAGACCGATGCGGGACTCGATCCTGGGACTCCAGGATCATGACCTGAGCCGAAGGCAGTCGCTTAACCAACTGAGCCACCCAGGCGCCCCAGTACTACATGTATTTCTAAGCAAACATTTGGAAGTTATAAAATATTTGTAAAATGTTGACATTTTTTTCTGATTCATATTGGCCTTTCTCCAATTAGTCCAAATTAATGACATACTACTTCATGAAAAAGTATCAGTAATATCCATCACTAGCCCCTGATATTAAAACTGGGAGGAAATACTCAATGAACTGTTTTTGTTATCTTGTTTTTTCCATCTTAATGTATTTAGAGTAGAATATCTGAATCTATCATGACATGCAGATTAACAAACTTTTCTGAATGCTAATGTGGTTTTACACAGTTTACCTTTAAGTAAATGTTTCTTATAATAGTGATTTACCTTGCAAATTCCATTTTAATTAGCTTGTTTGTATGTGGGAGATCATAAATATTTGCTTTGTATATTAAAAATACACCACAAAATGTGTTTGTACTTAATAATTACCTAACAGATGTTTCCTTTTCTTAAAATGTTTTAAAAATGCTTAAATACTAAATAATTCTAAATATACTCAGAGCCTTAAAAATCAAACAAGTTACTGAAAATTCAAATACATATATTCTTCTTACCACATTTCTCAGTGAGATGGCATACAACATTTAGGAAGAGTGTATTTTTCTTTTTCTAGAGTTTATTTCTGGATGGTTAACCAAGGATATGTTAAAATATGTTTATTCTAATGGACGCCATATCTCAAATATGAGTAGTGTCAAATGATTGTTATTTTTCTAAGGGATCTGGTTTTATTGACAATAATTAATTGGCATCTCTTTTTAACTATTTTTTAAACAGGACAGAGATTTCTTCTGCCATCAGATGTCTTTCTGCTTGACTGAACTGCACCTGTGGTCTTTGAAGAATACCTTACACATTGGGGGTAAGTGAGCTCTGGGTTAATTTCAGTATTTTTCAAATATAAGTTATAATGTTATAAGTAAGTATTAGCAAAGGTTAGAGCCTGGATTCTCTAGCTAGAATTGCATTACTTTCTTATACTTAATGAAAAATTGGTTAATGAAAAATAATTCTTTTTAGTTACTCTGAAAAAGTTATTTTTTTCAACTTGAGTTAGATTTTCTGTTATGAAATTAATTTTATTGGCCTAATACTAGTTTCCTTTTAGGATACATACATGTTCAGTTTTTTCCTGGGATTGTTCATAATGACTGATATATATTCATAAATATTTGCAGGCTAGCTAATGGTAAGGGTATTTCTATTCGATATTAAGATAATATTTCAAACATACAGCTAAGATGTACAATTAATTATGTTTATATTCTTTCATTTCACATTTTGGAGGACAGGAGTAACGTAAGTATGTTTTAATGATGCTTATTAGTATTTTAGCATAAAGTATGTATTGTTAGGAAATAACTGTTAAAATATCTTCTCCTCTTTGATTATCCAAAACAACTCTAGTATTTAGAAGGAGAGTTTTATTTATATGCCTTTAGCATCATTACTAAGAAGATGGTTTGCCTTGCAAATGTAATTATAATTTCACTAAGTTTACTTTGCTTAAAATGTGCTAAGGATAGAATTTCCAATTAAACAAGATAGATTTAAAAACACATTCGCTTCCTCCCCAAATTCTTCTAAAATGAGAATAAATGAATTAAAATAAAGAAGGCATAAACCCACAAGGTCTAAGAGAATAGGAGAGGAGACAATTGCAATTGCGCAATTTTTGGAAGAGGGAAGGGATGGAGGAATTAGCAAAACTTAAAAATCTGAATATCAAATGTCTACAGAAGAGAATTCCAAAGACAGCCACTCTGTGTCTCAGAATTCCAGAAAGATACAGAAATTTGAGAAGCCAGATACTGCAGAAGGATGGGGATTCATTCAGTATGAGGGTGACAACAAAAGGACTTGAAATTTTGCTTATGAAGTGGTGAGACACCTCTCATACATGTGGAAGTATTTAATTAGAGAGGCTCTAAACTTGGAGACATCAGCCCCAGGAAAAGAAGACAGGGGAAAGGTACCGAAGTGAAAATAGTGATGAAGTGAAAACCTACATACAGATGGGTGAAGTCCTTTTAATCCCACTTGATTCTGAAATGTGTCACAGCCAGTTGTGTACTTTCCAAGAAAGAAGGAGTTTGAGGGCCTGGAGCAACTGCACGACCCCAAAGAGAAGACCTATTGACATTGACATTTGAGGGGGTCCTCCAGTGAAACACCCTGGTCCCTGGCTGATCAGTGAAGCCCACCAGTTGGCAAGCCCTCTTCATGTACACAGAGCTTTTAATCAGTTTTCTAGTGCCTCATTTTTAAATATGAAGAGCAAGAAACAAAATACAGAAGTTTCAGAAAACACTGGAAAGTGATTCTGACCTCTTGGAAATTAAAAATAGCAGAAAAAAATTTTAAACTCAAAAGAGCAACAACAAAAGAATTCTCTCCAAAAATAGAAGAGAGAAAAAAAAAAAAAAAACCACAGGAAGAAATTCAGCTTATTTCACTGCTAGTGAAAGTATAAATTGGTGCAACCACTTTAGGAAACAATTTGACATTATCTAGTATAGTGGGAGCTATATGTCACCTATCGACCAGTAATTCCACTCCTGGGTATATACTCTAGCAAAAGCCCTGACACTTGTGCACCAGGAGACATGTACCAAAATGTTCATAATAGTACTGTTCATGATGCAGGCAACTAGAAACAACCCAGCAGGAGAATGGATAAATACATTTATGCGGGGCGCCTGGGTGGCTCAGTCGTTAAGCATCTGCCTTCGGCTCAGGTCATGATCCCAGGGTCCTGGGATCGAGTCCCACATCGGGCTCCCTGCTTGGCGGGAAGCCTGCTTCTCCCTCTCCCACTCCCCCTGCTTGTGTTCCTGCTCTCGCTATCTCTCTCTCTGTCAAATAAATAAATAAAATCTTTAAAAAAAATACATTTATGCAACAGAGAAAGTGAATGCGTTATAGCTGTATGCAACAGCATCAGTGAATGTCAAGAATATAATATTGGGCAAAAAAAAAAAAGTAAGTTGCAAAAGAGTACAAATAGTATGATTGCATTTAGAGGAAGTTCAAAAACAATAGATAGAAAATCTGATAGAAAAAAGTGAAATGAATGCTGTGACAAAAGATAAGATTAATAAACAGGAGCGATAAGAATAGTAGAGTCTCAACATAGGAATACTACACTCAATTACTAATTCTGGGAAAAGCAGCAAAGAGGAAGCAAAGAAATTATCAAAGAAATATTACTAGAAATTTTCCTAGAACTAAGAAAATGAGTTTAGGGCGCCTGGGTGGCTCAGTTGGTTAAGCGACTGCCTTCGGCTCGGGTCATGATCCTGGAGTCCCGGGATCGAGTCCCGCATCGGGCTTCCTGCTCAGCGGGGAGTTTGCTTCTCCCTCTGACCCTCCCCCCTCTCGTGCTCTCTCTATCTCATTCTCTCTCTCAAATAAATAAATAAAATCTTAAAAAAAAAAAAAAAAGAAAATGAGTTTATAGGTTGAAAAGTCCTGTAAGTACTGAACACAATGAATGGAAGAAGACACATATGAAGGCACATCAGCGTGAAATTTCAGAACACTGAGCATAAAGAAAAAATCCAGAGATCTTATAGCAAAAAAAGAACAAATGGATCACATACAAAGGGTTGGAACTCAGATTGTCCTTGGCCTTTTTAACACTGATAGTGGACACTATGAAGCAATGGAATGATGTCTTCAAAATTCAGAGAGAAATTATTTCCAACTTAGTATTCTCTTCCCAGCCAGTCAGTCAGTTGTCAGAAGACATTTTCAGCTTTGTAAATACTCACCAAATTTACCTTCCTTTTCTCATTAAACTACCAGAGCATATGTGTCTTGCCAAACAAGGGAATTAATCCAAGACAGAAGGCACATCTGTCTAGTCAGGAAAATAGACAGTATCTGTGCATCAGACCTAGAAGTTGGGCAGTCCAGAATAGTACTGGATCATGAGGCTCTAGGGGAGATGTTGCCAATGAAAAAATTATACTGATTAGTCATTGAAATGTGAGAGTATATTGGAGATTAATTAGTGTTAACATTCTTTAAAAAGCTTTTATTTATTTGAGAGAGAGAGAGAGCACCAGCAGGGGGGAGGGGTAGAGGGAGAGGGAGAAGCAGACTCCCTGCTGAGCAGGGAGCCCGATGTGGGGCTCTATCCCAGGATCCTAGGATCATGACCTGAGCCGAAGGCAGATGCTTAACGACTGAGCCACCCAGGCACCTGTGTTAACACTCTTTTAAAGCAAATAAAAAACAAGGCAATGTTTAACATCAGGGAAGTTGTATAAAAAAAGGAAATGCAATCATATAGTGTACCTACCCCATGCTTCGGTTCTGAATAGTGTTTATGTATTCATTAATATTGTAAGCACTGACTTAACCAAAAATTGTGCTCTAATTATATTGGGAGGATGGGGAGAAGTGTAAGTCAAGTGTCTGTAGGTAGGGAGGGGTACACAGTGGTAAAAGATAACTGAATTCTCAATTTCCATAGTGGATAGGCAATAGATAATATCTACAACTGAAGAATCAAGAAATATTAGAGTGAGAAAACTATTTATAAATATGGAGGAATATACAGAAGAAACAGCTCATAGTTGAAAATAGTTCTCTCTAAGGAGGAGAGGGCTAGAACATATACAGTGTGGCAGTGTTGCTTATGTTGAAAGACTTGAGCAATATACCTGAACTTTTTAAAGCCCTGCCATGTTTGAATTACATATTTTAAGAAGATAGGAAGCCAAAAATAGCAATCTTTTTATACCCCCAAAGACATTGGTAATATCATAATTAATGATATTTTTCTACAAAGCTCAAAGCGGTATCAATGCAAATATTCTTTAAAAAGAAGTATGTGGGGCGCCTGACTGGCTCAGTCAGTAGAGCATGTGACTCTTGATCTTGGGGTGTGGATTCGAGCCCCACATTAGATGTAGAGATTGCTTAAATAAATACAAAAACTTAAAAAAAAAATTCAAGGCCCTTTATGTTCTTCATAGTTCTGTTCTAGAGTTGTAAATATTTGGCTGCACCTAGTGATGGATTATTATACTAGAGAATATTACCTGTGTTTATAATGCTTACGATTCTTAGATTTTAAAAAAAAACACCTTTTATTGAAGTATAGCATATGTATTGAAAAGTATAAAGATCATAAGGGTATGTTTTGAACTATCAAAAAATGAACACACCCATAAAATCATCACCCAAGAAATAAAATATTATCAGTATCTTAGGAGTGCTACTTATGACCTTTCTCAGTCACCCCTTATTATATATTTTCAATCTATCCAATAGAAATAACTGTAGTCTTTAAAATTATATGTCCTGGGGTGCCTGGCTGGCTCAGTTGGTAGAGCATGTGACTCTTGATCTCGGGGTTGTAAGTTTGAGCCCCACATTGGATGTAGAGATTACTTAAAAATAAAATCTTAAAAAAATTATATGTCCCAATTATTGGCATGATGAATAGAATGGAGCTTTAATAAGTACACAGGATTGACTCTTTTGAAAAACTCTATTTGAAAAGTTAATTATATGGGGCACCTGGCTGGCTCAGTTGGTGGAGCATGTGACTCTTGATTTTGGGGTTGTGATTTTGAGGCCCATATTGGGCGTAGAGATTATGTAAATAAATCAATAAATCTTTAAAATAATAAAAATAAAAATTATAGCTATAATACTTTTTTTTTTTCAAGTTTCATGTTTCAGTTTGAGAAAGTTTGGAGCAGTCAGTCACTAGGGGGCAGCCTGTACTGCTTCCACTACTTTAGAAACAGTTGTATCCTTTTGTTAGTAACTAGAATTATTTTGCATGGAGGGAAACAACTATTACTTCAAAGAAAAAGATATTTCACTATTTACAATTACGAATAAAATGGACACGATTATTTGGTTTTCCTGTAATTCAATTGCAAGGACAGAGTTCTTGGTTAAATCACTCTCAACATCTGGGAAGCCTTGCTTTTGCTTTTGTACCCCCAGAAGAGCACCTGAATTTGAATGGGTTTTGAAGGTTTTTTGAGTCTAAACAAGCTTCAGATAACTTAACCATACGTATGTTTCCTCTAATTTTCTCTTCCTCTCCTGCAAATTTCCCCCAAGCACCAGACTAGCTTCCAGCTAAACTGGAGAAAAGAAAGCAATAGCTCAGAAACAGGGCTAATTTCATTTGGCATTGCTTAGTGGCAGTTCCTTTTGTTAGCCCCCACCCCCACCCCGTGAAAAATATCAGAGGAAGTGTGAAAGAAAAAAGTTGGTCTTCCTTGATTTCAGTTTTTTTTTTTTTTACTACTCCTTTCCTCATGCCCTTGTAGTTTTGTGTAAATCTTTTTAGATTAGATTGATAAACCTTCCAGTTCCTGCATATCCCTAGAATAGATGAACTCATGTCCAGATACTTTTGAACTTATTAATTTATAGTAACATAAAAAGATTGTTTCTATCCTCGCCTACCTGCCCCCTAACCCCAGTCCTGCTGTATCATATAATATGGTTTGGTTTCTTACTCTCCAGAACTTTTTACCATAATCTAATGTTATTTCTTCTTTTCCATAGATAGAGACATAGGGATCTACCAGTATTATGACAAGAAAGACCCACCAGGTAAACTGTCTATTCTACTCAACTAATTTTTATAAATGAAATATTCTAAACTATAAAATACTGACTATTAAAAACTCTTTTTTTGAGCTTTAAATTCTAAAGTTAAAAAAAGTCATTTCAGTTCTTTAGAAAAATACTGAGGTTGAAATCTGTTCTATATAAAATAAAGCAATATCGAGAAAATACTGTAGAAGAACATGAAAATTTTCATTTTACTGCCGATCCAACTGATAACTGGACAGTCTATTCACGTTTATCTATCAGTGTCCCAGTAGAGGGCATTGTTAATGCGTGGGTCCCACTGTTGCTGGCCTCCTGGATCCTTACCTGATATCTGAAATAGGCATTTCTGAGTGAATGATCAATTTTCTTTATCTGATTAATCCTGTTAATCCCAGAAGTTTCATGATGGGCCAAAAGGTCTTTCTAGCTAGTTACTTCCTGTTTTGGTCTGTTGAAGTGGGGCTTGTGTGGGCATCCTGTGTGCTTAGCTTGGTGGTTAATAGGCTAACTTCATGATTCTGATGACAGACTGAAGCAGCTTCTGTTCTAGACTCCATTGCCGTTTTTCTTTTCCCTATCTGATGAGATTGTGAGCTCAGGATATTGGCCCACCTGTTGTGCTGTGTAAGCCTTTTTACTACAAATTTAGGAAATACGTCTATGAAATGAAAACATCCACATTATGGCATTTTTTTTCCAACTGCCTTTAAAAAATTTAGCATAATTTGTTAGTCTCAGCAATGTGCATAATATACATTATATGTGTGCATTTAAAATACAAAGTATTTTAATTAAAATAATTTCCACTTTTTTTTTCCTTCTTTCCTTCTTTCTCCTGCCATAGTATCAGTGACAGAGCATGGTAACTTAGAAGAAAAGCAGAAGCTGGCAGAATGTAAGCTTACTTTATACTTCTGTGTAATTATTATAAAACTGGAACTTGAATATCCCTGAAGATTCAGTCTTAAAAAATATTTTAAGCTTTCTGCACAAATATCTTAAAATTATAAATTCCCACTGTTTAGGTATATAAACATATGAGTGAGAATTATATGTGGTAGGCATTTCTAATTTAGACCATTGAAATCTCTATCCAGTTTTGATAAGATATATGCCTGTGTAAACATAAACTTTCTTAATGAACCATATTTATATCATTTAATATATTTAAAATAAGTGTATCATACTTAAATTCTGATAACATTTTGTTACACACACCATGCCTAAATTGTTTATATGTTTTACCCATTTTAAGAAAATAAAATTTGTAAAAAAAAAAAAAAGGAAGAAATTTGTAATGATTAGTATTAGCATTTTATTCTTTCTAGTCTTTTCTGTTCTCAGATATATAGATATGATGATATGGCTACAATGAAAGATGGCTTTAATGATTGGAAATTAAATATAATTTAACTTTTATTTGGAATACAGGTGGAGCTGAAAGTCCTACTTGTTCCCTTGTTTTAAATGGGCAACCTGACATTTAATTTTTTTCAATGCTGTATTAGTAACTACAATATAAATTTAAAAATTTGCATATATGCTGTATACATCATACATTATGCTTATAGAATGAAATTAATTTGCTGAAATAAGATAAATAGTAATTCTACTGTAAAATTTAAATGTCTGTATATACTATGAGTACGCACACAGGATATACACACATACATACAACTCTTTTTTTAGAATTATTATTTAGAATTCAAAGATGAATTTTCGTGATGAAATAGATATGGTTAAATGAATTTAAAATTTTGTTCTTTTACATAAAACTATTTTTAGTTTGTCTTAGGCTAATATTGAGATTTTACTAAATAATTTTATCTTTTAATTAAATGCATTTAAAACAAAACAAAGGCTTATCATTATTGAATTGTGTACATTTTAAAGAGGATCATTTTAAATAAAGTTTTAATAGGTGATGCTTCCTTTTAAATTTATATTCTGTGCATCATATTTTGTGTTTTATTTCTTTCCTCAGTATATCCAGTCACTTGTAGGAATTTTCAGGTCTGAGAGGGTTACTTGCAGAATTTGGAATTTCTTTTGGATTGAACTTTTAATTATTTATATGAGAAAGTTAATTCTCTGGTAAAGAGTTGGTCATTTACAACTAGGTACTAGATTCACAAGACTAGGAAACTTTCCCAGGGATTCTCTGAGCCGTGTTGGTTGTCATTATAAAATTATGATCACCAAGGTTGTTTTGTGGTAAAAATCCTGTTCCTATGACAAAGCCTTTCAAAAGGCTGTTATTTGATGATGGAAATGAAGCCCACTTCCTCTCAATTAAGGAGGTGTTTTATTTTAATCCTCCTAAGGCACACTGCTAAGCAGAGTTTCCTTTTTAAATCTTGTTTAACTAACTGTAGTACATATTTCATTTGCCAGCACGAGATTATCCGTGGACACTCAAAAATAGACGCCCAGAAAAACTTCGAGACTCACTCAAGGAGTTGGAGGTATCTTTCCAAAAGTTTCAAAAATGGCAACAAACAAATCTGTTTTAGAACATCTTTCAACAGTTTTAATTTTCATAAAGGATCAACTCTCCTGGTGATGATAGCTTTGCTTTTGTCTAGTGAGGAGTTCCAAAACAGTTGCATCTTTGTGTGGCATGCTGATCTTTTTTTTTTTTTTTTTTTTGTGCTTGCAAATCAGAAGCACTCTGATAACAACAATGTGTATAGCTAACTGCACTCTCTCTTTTTCTGTTTCCTTCAGGAATTGATGCAAAACAGTCACTGTGTGCTGAGCAAATGGAAGAACAAATATGTCTGTCAGGTAAAATGGTTTGACATACTTTTGGAGTGTTTAACCAATGGAGCTGAAAACTATGCAGTAATTGGTATTCTTGTGTTTATGATAGATAATGGACAAAAACTTTTTAGGAGTGGATATTTCATAGTTTGAATTCTAGTCATTCTAGAACTAACATTAGACAGATTGACACACCCACCAGGCTGCCTCATTAATCAATATAGTTGTACTGACACTGTGAACGCTAATAAAAATGGTATTTTTTGTTTAGATTTGTCTGAATGTTGTATTAGATGTTTCCTGGCATAGATTTAATCATATTTTTGAGTGAAGATAAAAGCACAGGACAGAAGGTTTTTTGGCATATTACTCTAATAAGCATTTGTGAGTACCATGCTTATGGAAACCAGCAAGCAGACTAGAGTTAGACCTAACATAAGACATTTGCTCTTATTTTTTGAACCCTCTAAGTTGTGCTGTTTAATACAATAGCCACCAGTCACCTGTGGTTATTTAAAAATAAATTTAAACTAATCAAAATTAAAGAAAGTTAAAAATTCAGTTCCTCAGTTGCACTACCCACATTTTAAGTGCTCAATAGCCACATGTTGTCATATATAGATAAAGAACATTTCCATCACAGAAAGTTCTGTTAGCACAGTTAGGACCTAGACAGCATGAGCTACATGTTGAATGGGTCTAGATTCAGGACATAATAATTAGTGACCATTGATCAGAAAATAATGGACAAATGCCTTAGCTTTGTTTATAGGCTTAAGAAATACTAGTTGCCTAGAAAAATCTTGTTTGTGATTAAAAGAATCATTAGTCATATTCTACTCATATGTGTAATTGAAGTTACATTAGTACTACTAATAATTATAACTGTTTTATGGAATTGAATATCCTATATGAATTTAAATTCTTACTTGTTTATAATGTGATTTATTTTAGGTCTAACTATTCTTGTTTGAAGTTTAGGCCTATGGCTCTATCCATAAATCTATAACATTGAATTTGTAGTTATTATGAGCATATCTTAATTGAGTATTTGAATATAGACTATCATTTTAATGGACTCTAGTTTTTCCTCATTTTTTGTTTAAACTAGCCTACTTTTATTCATGAAGGTAACTAGTTACCTCCTCAAATGGCATAAATCATTATTTTCCAGAGACTGTTTGCAAGGCTGAATTAATATTATCAGCAGCATAATACTTTCTAAGTTTGACTTAGGATTCTATCCAAAAGAATGAAATTATTTAAAAATTCATAATTTGTTTTCATTAAAGTTTTAATCAAAGTTTAAAACTTTAATGCAAAATATGCTCCAGGAAGTTTTAAACTTAGTACATCTCATTGTACTTCTCAATGCAATTACTCACCTTAAAAGCAAGCTCAAAATAATTTGACTGGAGGGCAAGCCTACTACCCATAGTAAGAGATCTGTCTTGTGGCCTCCGCCCTTACCATTGCACAGGGTAAGTTGGAACATGTCAGGCATCTTAAAATATGCAGTGAAGCATCCCAGTATGCAATCCTTTTTATTTTTTTTAATTTTAATTTTTTAAAAAAGATTTTATTTATATGACAGAGAAAAAGCGCACAGCACAGGTAAGGGGAGAGGCAGAGGGAGAGGGAGAAGTAGGCTCCCTGCTCAGCAGGGAGCCCAACCAGGGGCTCAATCCCAGGACTCCGAGATCATGACCTGAGCTGAAGGCAGACACTTAACCGACTGAGCCACCCAGGCACCCATAGGCAATCCTTTATAAATAGATGTTATTGCATTTTAATTTTTAAGCAAGTTTGTATGTATTTGTATATAGGGGGAATAAGGAGGAGGACGTCCCTCATTATTAAATTACTTCAATGCAGAAAAGGAATTTTCATGATAGAATATATATAAAATTACTTCTGTAATTTATAGCAAACCGACAACAGTGGTTTCTTAGGCTTTTGTACCAATGAGTCGCTTTTAATATTTCCAGTGAAGTGTATTTTTCTGTATGTTCTGTCATATTTTGTGCTTTATTTGTGTGATTGATAAGTTATTCCTAAAATAGACCTTTTACTACCAGCACATTCTTGATGTGATGGTATATTTTAATAAGATAACTTGACTTCCACCCTGCCCATCCTGATTAGTTCCCATATCTTTAGGGCCTTTGAAAGACTTCCTAACATTATTTATCCACTTCCTCAATTTCTAAACAAGACTGTGAGCTAAGTCTTCTAAAAATATGTGTGTATGTGCATTATCCTAAAGATCTCTAATATCATAGTAATTTAAAAATTTGGTGCTCAAACTAAATTTTTAAAAGGATCCCCTTAACATTTTGTTAGTTACAAAAGAAGTACTCCCCAAGTTACTCAAGGGTCCTCCTTTTGTGAGGTGTGGTGACTCCACCATAATACAGGCTTAAATTTCTTTTTTTTTTTTAAGATTTTATTTATTTATTTGACAGAGAGAGACACAGCGAGAGAGGGAACACAAGCAGGGGGAGTGGGGGAGAGAGAGAAGCAGGCTTCCCACAGAGCAGGGAGCCTGATGCGGGGCTCGATCCCAGGACCCTGGGATCATGACCTGAGCCGAAGGCAGACGCTTAACGACTGAGCCACCCAGGCGCCCCCAGGCTTAAATTTCTATTAGTAGTTTCCGCCATATATTTAGCCCTAAAATGGTGACAACTGACCACAACATACTCTTAAAAAGGGGATGAAATTAAAGTTCCTCAGTACCTTGGTGCTAACATAGTTGAACTCTCAGTCTTTGATTATGGCCACTCCTCAACTAATGTAAATCTTTTACCCCCCAAAATGGCAAATTTAAGACTTATGGAACTTATCTTGGTTGTCTTCTTTTTAAGGGATCGTTATTTCTTCAAAAGGTCTAACTGTTTGGAAATCAGCGGGACAATTACAGAGACATAAAGGATTTCAGAGGATACATTTTGAGCTTAGGTTTTTCCCTCTGTTGAATAATGAGATTTTATAGGTTGTCATCATAACCAACGCTTAGTTCATGTTGTTGATCCAATGACCTATAAATTGTACCATTTAAAAATAATTCCCTCCACTTGCAAATTCAAAAGTTTTTAAATCAAGATTTACCTGTACATATGCTCTGTATGAAAATTGTTTTTTAAAGTTGGTTTTTCAGGCTATGCCTATTCCTAGTTTGAAATGCATTAAAAGTATGAGATGTAATTTAGAGATTTAGTTTCACCAGCTATCAAAATATCTCTCTCTCTTTTTTTTGGTTTTCCTAAAATCATTTTATTATAAGAAAGTGTTTAATAATTTCCACTTTGAATTTCTTAAACCATTTTACAAACTATTCATTTTATAAATATTTTACAAAGGGAATAATAGTTTCAGCATTCGGAGACTATTAAATTGTATACCACTATGGTGGAATTTTTAAATTCTCTTAATTATTGTGCTTTAAGTCACATTCATATTTACAGGTTATTACATAATTATTTAAAAGCAATGTTATCGTTAAGATAGATATCATATATGTCGATTTTAGATTAAATTATTTGAATCGAATATGTATAGTCAGCTACAAAAGTATATGATATAGTTAGCTGTACCCTGATTTCTTTCTATAACAGTTCCACATTTCTGGATACAATTTTAAAATGCCAGTGGGGAGCCTGGATACAATTTTAAAATGCCAGTGGGAAGCCTGGGTGGTTCAGTTGGGTTAAGCGGCTGACTCTTGGTTTCAGACTGGGTCATGATCTCAGGGTCCTGGAATGGAGCCCTGCACTGGGCTCTGTGCTCACCTGGAAGGCTGCTTGAGGATTCTCTCTCTCCCTCTTCCTCTGCCCCTCCCACTGCTCATGCTTTCTCTCTCTAAAATAAATAAATATATCTTTAAAAAAATGCCAAGAAAAGATAGTTTTCTTTTTTGGTTCTTATAATGAATTACTTGACATGCTATGTAAGAATATAAATTATTTTCTAAGCCTACCACAGATAAATTGTGAGTTTATGGAACTCATTTTATCATAATTTCCTCAGTTGTAGAGTTGATAGCATCATTAGCTGATCTTCTCTTTCATCAAATTGTATTGAAAATCAGTTTGGTTTTCTCATAAAATAATAATTGACAAACCATGACTTCAAGTTACAACTATTAGAAACAGTATATTACTTATATAAAACTTATCACACTGTATTTATTGAGTGCCACCATTATGGGATGCACTAAGGAAGTGTAAGATGTGGGCTGAGTCCCCAGTATAACCTAATCAAGGAATATAGACACATGAAATCACTAAGACACTAATGAGTACTAAGTTGTAGGATACCAGGTAAAAAGATAATAAAGTTTAGTGAAAAGATAGTAAGAGTTTAGAGAGAAGCCATAGAGATTAGCGTGGCATTAAGTTGTAGGATAAAACAGGAAAACTAGAGGCAGTTTGTATAAAGAACAAATGAGATAGGATAATTATTTTCTGGAAACACCAACCCAGAGGGTTTCTGGATTTGAAGATGCTAAGCACAATACATAGTAGAAGTGAGGTGGCTAGACTGAGAATAAGGGGATTGAGTGAGAGTCTGTATCTGGAATGGTGAGATCTTCCTCAGCTCTTTCCCCTCTCTAGCCGTGAGGTGTAAGTCTCTGTGTAACCTGTTTAAGGGATCCTTCTCTGAAAAAAATAGATTATTCCCCTCCCCCACCCATCGACCCAGAGCAATGGCTATAGATACCGATATTTGGTAGTTTCCTTTGAAAAGGTAGATGTGCCAACCAATATCCTTATAGTGGAGTTATAAGTTAATAAGCTTACCAATGCATAACAAGCTCTCATTCAATTTTTAAAGAGACTTACTTTTAAATATAACCAGAGAGCTAGAGATTATGATACTTTTGGAGAAATTCTCCACCTGTAAATCCAAGATCTTTGTGTATGAGTTTAAAAAAAACTAAAAGAATC
>NC_138378.1:70487486-70523313 GCF_054177405.1 Leptonychotes weddellii | reverse complement strand
ATGGGTATTGAGGAGGGCACATTCTGCATGGAGCACTGGGTGTTATGCACAAACAATGAACCATGGAACACTTCATCTAAAACTAATGATGTAATGTATGGGGATTAACATAAGAATAAAAAAAAAAAAGGAAAAAAAAAATTAACCCACAGAGATGTAAGAGGAGCTGTTCATCTTTAAAACAAGAATAGGAAGCTATTTTTAAAAAAGGAATACTTGAGGAAAAGGGAAGGGCCTCTTGGGAATTAAAAATATGACATCATTTAAATAGAAAAACTAATAGAAGAATTGAAAGAGAAAGTTCAAATATCGCTGTACTGCAGAACAGAATGACAAAAAGATAGAGGATCTTTCATAGGAAAGAAGTGAAGAGAAATCTTAGGATGATAACTATGCCTTAGGCCTAGAGAGCAACTAGTCCAAATTGGGGCAGGGGACAGAAGATTCTACTAGGAATGTTGGAGGGAGGGAGGGAAGAAAAGGAACTGATAATTCTAATATCTGATACAGAACTTAAAAAAATAATATATAAGAGATAAAGGATAGAAGAGAATTAAATCTTGATTCATGATAATAGGAAATCAGTAGTAATGACTAAATAAATAATATATGGAAGACATTGCTAGTTGCTTGCCCAATATCCATTTTTTTTATGATCAGACCCTGATGTTCCCAGTGGCAGTGTGACCAGTTTAAAGCACTCAGTTACCCTGTTTCTTTATGAAGCTGGAGGTGGCTATATGAAGTAGCTCTGGCCAAAGTAAGCACAGGTCACTGGTAGGACTTACAAGAAAACTTATTAAGAGGCCAGACTCGCCTGGGATGTGCCTTTTCAGTTTCTGCTCTTTGCTTTCTTCTAGTTTGGATCTGAGATATGCCTGAGGGGCAGGGGCCCATTTTTAACCATTTTTTCCACTCAAGGCATATATATATATTTTGTGTCTACTATATGCCAGATAGTATTCTCAATGCTGGGGATACCAGTGAACAAAAAGACAAAATGACCAATATTCCTGTTCCCCTGTGGTTTACATTCCAGTAGGGAGATAGTCATGAAAATATTGATAAGTAAAATTTAGAGTATATAAGAAAGTAAAAACTGTTAGAGAAAATCAAAGCAAGAAAGATAGGGAGTTAAGTGTGGGGGATGGTGGGGCATGATGGGCCTGGTATTTGGTGACCAGGAGAGGCCTTACTGAAATACCATGTGATTAAGGCATGAAGGAGCAAGCAATGGAAGATACCTGGAAAAGAGAGTCCCAGGTAGAGGGAACAGCAGATACAAAGGCCCTGAGATGGGAGGATGCCTGACATGTTTGAAGAATGGGAAAGAGTCAACGTGACTAGAATGGAATGAGCAAGGAGAAAGAGTAGCAGGAATTGAAATCAGAGGAAATTAGACACTAGTTATATAGGACCTTTTAGGCCTTTGATAGGACTTGGCTTTTACTCTGAGATGGGATACCCTTGAAAGGTTTTGAGCCGAGGAGGAACTTGATCTAATTCGCTTTTCAGTTGGATCGCTGTGGGTATTATGATAGGAACAAATTGAAGAGAATGAAGATGGAACAGGTTAGAAGTCTATTGCCATGGTCCAGGTGAATAATGGTGGCCTTGACTGGATGGTAGTGGTTGGTGAGAAGTGGCCAGATTCTGGGTATATTTTGAATTTTGAGCCATCACAATTTGCTGATGGATCAATGTGGTAGATAGAAAAAAATTTCTGAACAGCTAGAAGAATGGAGTTGCCATTTATTGAGATGGGAGAGATTCCAAAGTGACATTTTTGAGTGAAATATCAAGAACTCAGTTTTGGACATCAGTGTTTGAAAGGCCGTTAGATATTCAAGTGGAGAAGTTAAATAGTTGAGAGAAAAGTCTGGGTTGGAAAGATGAATTTGGGAGGGAGCCACACAGATGGTATTAAAGCCAAGAGATTGATGAAGATCACCAAGGGAGTGAGTTTAGATATCGAACTAGCGGAAGCTGAAGGGCTGAGTCCTGGGGTCCTCTGGCTTTTGGGGATTGGAGATAGAGAAAGGGAGAGATGGAGCAAGGAGACTAAGAAGGAGTAGCCAGAGCACACTGGAGGGAGTGTATATCCTGGAAACTAGGTTTCAAGAAGAAAGTGAAGTGTTACTGTTACATAAGAAACCAGTAACAAGATGCCTGAGATGGACCATTGAATGGAATAGCACGGAGATCATCAGTGACTTGGATAAGGGCCGTTTCAGTAGATGGTGTGGACAGGAGCCTGGATGGAATATATTGAAGAGAATGGGAAAGGGGAAATTAGGAATTAACAACATAAGAAGGGGTTATGTTATAAAGGAGAATGGAGAAATAGGGCAGGAGCTTGAAGGAGAAGTGGAGTCAAAAGAGGTTCTTATTTCTTTTTTAGATAGGAGAAATAACATCTATTTCTAGTTGGTATGCTAATGGGAATGACCCAATAGAGAGGGAAAAACTGATTCAGGGAAAGAGGAGAATTAATTGCTCAAGAAATGTTCACAAGAAGCCACTTAATAAAGGGAGAGGGGATGAAAAGTAGGTGCCTGGTACCTGATGATACCATGGACCTGTCTTATCAGGCATGGACTGCCTAACTGCAGATTTCTGGTTCTGTGAGGAAAAACAAACCCATTCTATTAAGTGATTGGGTTTTTTGTTTCTTTGTTCTCTGTTTTTAGGTTTCTGTTACATGCACCTGAATACAATTCTAAGTGACAAAACATGCTTAGAAATGTGGGCATAGAACCAGAAGGAGCTACTGTAAGAGTTAAAAATGGTCTCATTTGCAAGTGGGATGAGAGGCTATGGTGGGAATAGGCAGTAAACAGTTGTTTTAATTCCAGGTATTCTTCAACATTTTAATAATTTATACATGTATTTCTTCAACCGAAATCTTTTTTTAAAAAGATTTTATTTATCTGACAAAGAGAGAGAGGGCACAAGCAGGGGGAGTGCCAGTGGGAGAGGGAGAAGCAGGCTCCCCGCTGAACAGGGAGCCTGACATGGGGCTCGATCCCAGGACCCTGGGATCATGACCGGAGCTGAAGGCAGATGCTTAACCGACTAAGCCACCCAGGCGCCCCTTTAATTGAAATCTTTTTTTTTTTTTTATTTATTTGCGAGAGAGAGAATGAGAGACAGAGAGCATGAGAGGGAGGAGGGTCAGAGGGAGAAGCAGACTCCCTGCTGAGCAGGGAGCCTGATGTGGGACTCGATCCCGGGTTTCCAGGATCATGACCTGAGCCGAAGGCAGTCGCTTAACCAACTGAGCCACCCAGGCGCCCTGAAATCTTTTTTAAACATGCCCAGAGTGCTTCTAAGAAGCAGATGTCAAGCTGTACTAGGGGGCACCTGGCTGCCTCAATCAGTAAGAGCATGCAACTCTTGATCTCGGGGTCAGGAGTTTAAGCCTCATGTTGAGTGTAGAGATCACTTAAAAAATAAATAAAGATGAAAAGGAAGATGTACTAGGAATGCAGGAGATTTATGGGGGAGATGTGAGAGAGAAAGTGGGAAGGGAACAAAAGTAGGTGGGAAGGGCCTTTTGACTGGGATGTTGGTCTGAACTCTGAAAGGAGAAAGTGAAGATTGGGTATAAAGGGCCTCAGGCTATAGCATGGTGCTGAGAAAGTTTCAGGGAGGATAAATGGGGAGTCCCTGAGCCAAAGTTGCTCATTAGAGGAGTCCCCTGTTGAACTAGCACCTGACCATGCTCAGACATTGGCTAGTAGCCACCAGGGAAAGTGTAGCTTTTGTCAGTCAACTATGACACAGATTCCCAGCCTCTGTTCCTCCTGAAGAAGCTCTGAGTACTGCACATCCATGGCCATCATTCCCACAGATTTACATTAAAAATAAGAACAGGTGTCTCTATATTTGTGCATATACAATACTCTACCTTAGTAATCTTAATGTTCAGCTGGCCAATTTAATATCATGCCTTAATAATTACTCTTTCTTAGGCAAAAAATTAATTCTTTTCCAGGAAAAACAGAAAATTTACATTATAGCTTGATGATCTCAATCCAGAGTTTAATGACCGATGACAATTCACTGATACAGTAAATATTTACTCTTAAAAATACAGTAAGATATGAACCCAGTTTTGGAACGTGGTTATGACACAAAGAAAATTTTGATCTTTATAATAATGTATCTTTGTATCATCAACTAACATTTCCTTCCTGTTCTTTTCATAAATGGTTCTTTCTTTTATTAATTGTTTTCATTTTAAAGCATTTCTTTAAAGAAACTTGTAATTTCCCTGCCTCCGCCCTTGGCATTCATTTCTAATAACGTTTTGGAAGCTTCAAGGTATTTTGCCCCAAAGGAAGCTAGTTCAGGATTGTGAATTTCCCTCATATATTCAGTTATAATTAATAGTAAATATATGGAAAGCTAAATGAGTTCAAAATCTGAATAATCTGTCTCTTGTTGATTTTCATATTTCACACATCCTATTAGAAAGTAACTATGATTATTGAGGAATTAATTTTTTTTCTTTCAATCTCTTTTTATTATGTTTTCAAATGGCTACTAAGTTGTTGGGACATAAATACCTATTAAGTTGTTGGAGTCTATTTATTAAATGGAACTGCAGTTACATTTGGCCTGGGGGCACCATAAGATTACTGAGACATATAGGATGCCATGAAATGAGAAACTTTGGGAGCCCCTGGCCTAGATTTTGGATCCCATGCCCTCTGGCCTCCCAGGACCCCAAATGATTGTCATTTGTTTTATGTGTAGCATAATGGTGGAAAGCACAAACTGCTTCATTCTTCATGGTATCAAATCTTGGCTTTACTAGCTGTGTGACTTTGGGAAGTTACTTCACCTCTCTGTGCCAGAGTTTATTTAACTATAAAATGAAGATAAAAACTTAAAAGTTTATTGTAAGAAGGAAGTTAAAATATATAAAATGTTTAGTTTCTAGCACAGACCTGCTTTTTAAACTTTCTGTTAACTGGATCTTTTGAATCAACTTAAGATTTTTTTTATTTAAAAAATATTTTTATTATGGTAAAAAAACATAAAATTTGCCATCTTAACCAATTTTAAGTGCGTAGTTCAGTAATGCTAAATATATTCATATTGTTGTGAAACAGATCTCCAGAACTTTTTCATCTTGAGAAACTGAAACTTTATATCCCTTAAACAACAAATCCTCTTTCCCCCTCCTCCCAGTCCCTGGCAACCACCATTCTACTCTATGTTTCTGTGACTTTGACTATTTAAATACCTCATATAAGTAGAATCATGCAGTATTTGTTCTTCTGTGACTGACTTATTTCACTTAGCATAATATCCTCATGGTTCATCCATGTTGTGGCAAGTGACAGGAATTCCTTCCTTTTTAAGGCTGAATAGTATTGCACTGTATGTATATACCACAGTTTGTTTATCTGTTCATCCACTGATGGACATTTGGGTTGCTTCCTTTTGTTGACTGTGTGAATAATGCTGCTTTGAACTTGGGGTACAAATATCTCTTCAAGACCTTGTTTTCATTTCTTTTGGATATATATCCACAAGTTGGATTGTTGAATCAGATGATTGTTCTATTTTTAGTTTTTTGAGGAAACTCCATACTGTCTTCCATAGTGATTGTACCATTTTACAATCCTAGCATGGTACACAAGGGTTCCAGTTTCTCTACATCCTCACCAACACTTTTTGTTTTCCTTTGTTTTTTTTTTGATAGTTGCTATCCTAATGGGTGTGAAGTGATATCTCATTGTGGTTTTGATTTGCATTTCTCTAATGATTAGTGATGTTGAACATCATTTCCTTTGCTTGTTGGCCATTTGTATATTTTTTTTGGAGAAATGTCTATTCATGTGTTTTACCCATTTTTTAATGATTATATGATTTTTTGTTACTGATTTATAGGAGTTTAAAAAATATATTCTGGATATTAACCCCTTATCAGATGTATGATTTGCAAATATTCTCTCCCATTGTGTGTATTGCCTTTTTTAACCTGTTGATTATGTCCTTTAATACATTAAAGTCTTAAAGTTTGACATAGTTCCATTTGTCTATTTTTGCTTTTGTTGTCTATGCTTTTGGTATTATATTTAAGAAATCATTGTCAAATCCAATGTCATGAAGCTGCTTCCCTGTGGTTTCTTTGAGGGATTTTATACTTTTGTGTCTAAGTGTAGATCTTTAACCCATTTTGGTATTTTTGTGTATGTGTAGGAGTCCACCTTCATTCTTTTGCATGTGAATATCCAGTATTTCCCACACCATTTGTTGAAGTGACTATCCTTTCCTCTTGAATGGTCTTGGCCCTCTTGTTGAAGATCACTTTGAGCATTATTTGTGAGGGTTTATTTCTGAGCTCCCTATTCTGTTCCATTGGTCTGTAGGTTTGTCTCTATGGCAGAATCACACCATTTTGATTACTGTGGCTTTATAATATGTTTTGAAATCAGGTAATGTGAATCTTCTAACTTTGTTCTTTTTCAAAATTGTTTTGGCTATTTGGGATCCCTGAGATTCCCAATTAGCTTTTAAATAGGCGCAACTGCTTTCTTTTTAAACAAATAACCACAGGTCTTATTTATCACTGGTACTACCAGGTCTTATTGCTTTCCTTCAAAAGCAAATTTCTCAAAAGAATTGTCCCTATTTGTAGTCTCCCTTTCCTTATTGCTCACTCAGGGTTCAGCCAACTCCAATTGCGCTTTTGTCCTGATTATTATGCTGAAAAACTTGCCACGAAGGTCACAAAAAACTCCATATTACTAAATGCAATGAACTTTTTTTTAAAAAAAGCATCATCTTAAACACACAGGAGGATTCAACACTACTGACCACTCCCTTTTTTTTTTTTCGGTTTTGTTTTGTTTTGTTTTGTTTTAGAGCGGGTGGAAGGCCAGAGGGAGAGGGAGAAAGAGAATCTTAAGCAGACTCCACACCCAGCACGGAGCCTGATGCAGGGCTTGATCTCACAACCCTCAGATCATGACCTGAGCTGAAATCAGGAGTTGGATGCTTAACTGACTGAGCCACCCAAGCACTGCACCACTCCCTTGTTCTTGAAGTGCTTTTTTCCTGTTAATTCTCCTGATACTTTGTTCTTCTGGTATTCTTTCTACCTCTCTGGCATTCTTGGTTTCCTTTTCAGGCCCATACTCCTTTCCTGTGTCCTTGAATGTTGGAATTCTTCAAGGCCCAATTCTAAGCCCTGTCCTCTCTCCTCTGAACTCCCGAGTTATCAAATTTATATCTATAGCTTTAATGGCTTCTTTATAGAGCTCAGACCTTTTCCCTTTGCTCCAAATCTATAAATCTAGTTGCCTACTTAATGTCTCCCCTTGGGTACCTCAAAGATATTTCAAACACGGTATATATTTTTTTAATTAAAAAAAATTTTAAGTAAACTTTACCCCCCCCCGCCCCCGCCATGTGGGGCTTCAGCTCACAACACTGAGATCAAGAGTCACATGCTGTACCAACTGAGCCAGCCAGGCACTCCCAAACATAGTATCTTTAAAATGGAACTCAGAGCCCTTTACCTGTTCTTCTTTTGCTATTCTAGTCTCAGTGAATAGCTCTGCCTTCCATCCACTTACAGAAACCAGAAAGCTGGAAGTCTCCTGTTTATCTTAGAAATTAACTTCTTCTTTACCTAACTCCCACCACCACCACACACACATGTCTGACTGAACTCTTATTGTTGATTTTATCTCCTAAATCTCTCTCACACCGGCTGGAGGCTTTCTATCCCTTTGCTAATAACTTTAGTCAGAGCCACCTCACTTCATCTCTCTTTTAGACTACTTAAACACTTCCTAAATGTTCTACCTGCTTCCATTTTTGCTCCCCATCAGTCTGTCCTCCACACTGTAGCCAAAATGATTTTTTAAAGGCAAACTGGTCACTCTTCTCTTTAAAACCCTCCCACAACTCTGGAGAATAGATAGGAAACTGAAAACTGATTAACTAGGGCAGGGGTAAGGGAGCATGGGTGGGAGGGATACAGGAAAAGGAATAAGACTTTTTTTTAAAAAAAGATTTACTCATTTATTTGACAGAGAGAGAGCAGGGTGGGGGGCAGAGAGAGAGGGAGAGAGAGAATCTCAAGCAGACATCGCACTGAACACAGAGCCTGATATGGGGCTCAATCTCACAACCCTGAGATCATGACCTGAGCCAAAATCAAGAGTCCGACTCTCAACAGACTGAGCCACCCACAGCGCTCCAGGAACAAGACTTAACTGTTACCTCTGTATAATTTGTTGTTGTTTTCTTTTGGAACTACATGACTATATTATCCATTCCAAAAATTAAATCAATAAATTGAATTTTAAAAATTATAGCATTTCACTACTCTTAAAGGCTAGACTGAACTCCTCCTAATCTACTTACCTCTTTAACTTCATCCCCTACTATACTCTCTTTTAAAAATTGGGGCTCCTGGGTGGCTGATTCGGTTAAGTGTTAGACTCTTGATTTCGGCTCAGGGTTGTGAGATCGAGCCCCAAGTTGGGCTCTGTGCTGGGCGTGGAGTTGGCTTAAGACTCTCTCCCTCTCCCGCTGCCCCTCCCCCACCCCCACTCGCATGCACATACTCTCTCTCAAAAAATTTAAGAAAAAAATTTCAGTGCCCTAACAAAACAAAACAAATCTCAGTGCCTCAGCCACACAGGCTTCTGTCAGTCCCTCATGCTCTAACATGCTTTCTCTTGCTTCAGGGCCTTTGCCTAAACTTTAGTTCCTAGCTCTCCCCAAAATGCCCTTTGCTCCCCTTTTCACTGAGGTAACACACTGCTATCCTTACATCTCAGACCACCAGTTATCACTTCTGTAGGGAAGCCTTCCCTGACAAGCTCTAGCCTCTATTATGTGCTTTTACAAGACCATGTACTGCTTGGCACTCATTGTAGTTCCAGTTTTACATTTATTATATGACCATCTAATTACTATCTGCTTCACCGATTTGACTAAAAAGTTCCAGGGGGCAGGGACTGTGCTTGGTATGTTAAATTAGAGCAAAGTTATAAACTGTTTGGGAGAAGTTATAAAACTGCTCAGTATTTTGTGATAGATTTTTATTTTTAAAGATTTTTGTGGTTTTATATTTCTAGCTCAACAAAAAGAAGTAGTAACAATTTAACGATACTAATCCTAAGAAATCTCTGCTGTGCTTAAGCCCAGCATAATACTCTGTGTTGTTAAATTAGGAAGGTATCTGACTGCATATTAAGGGTGAGTGTGTGTATGTGTGTGTTTAAATTAAGTCAGGAAGTGCTGTTGTCAGTCTTTAAGAGGTGACGTATATACAAAATTTCCAAGCTTACTTTTCTGGAACATCTTCAGAGATTAATATTTCACAGACTGTGCCTTGGGAAATGCTCTTTTAGATTTATGCTATATTAGTATTTTATTACAGGGAAGGAGAAGCAGAATGTTTCAGGGGCAACTGTTGAGTATGGTCCTAATCAAAGAGAACAGATATATTAAGAATGGTAGATTTTAGAGAAATTGAAGAAAATCGGCAGAATATTGGTGAATTTGGAATCTGTGGGTGAAGGTGACCAATTAAAAATAGTAAATTCAAACAAAGGGAACTGAAAAAAGATTTAGTGGTGATCTTTATTCCGTTTTAATGTTTTAAAATTTAAAATAATTAGGGGTGCCTGGCTCACTCAGTCGGTAGAACATGTACTCTTGATCTCAGGGTTGTGAGTTCAAGCCTCACGTTGGGTGTGGAGCCTACTTAAAATAAAAAATAGATAAAAAATTAAAAAATAAAATTTAAAATAATTAAAATGACTCCTTACCACTCTAAAATGGCATACAATAAGAACAGGTATATAGTAAAAAGTAAAAGTACCCCCTAACCCCAGGCTCCTTCCCCTCTTCATGATAACCACAGTTAACAGTTTGGTTTATGTCCTTCCTCCATGTATTTACAAACATTTCTCTGTGTTTATGTATGCATATACATTTGTTTTTAAAATAAGTGGAATTACCCTGTACATACTGTTCTGTAACTTGCTTCACGTAACAGTGTATAACATACCTGTCAATGATCTACATCTACCTCCTTATTTTTAGTAGGTGCATAATAATCCATAATTTGGATCTACCATACTTTACAGTGATATTCTTTTTTGTAAGTAAATAAATTGGACATGGATGAACAATCTAATAAAGCATTATGATAAGAAAAAAGTGTTTTGATTTTTTTTTTTTTAGTAAGTGAAATTGCAGAGGAGAGGGACTCAGTCCAGTTTCCTACTTGATCCTTTTAGTAAGGATCCACTGTTGTAGTTCATTTTCAGTATGATTTAAATTCTGACTTCTTACAAACAGATTTTGTGGCATAAAAGCATCTCTTTAAAACCACAAAATAAGAAATATATTTGTGACCAAATAATTTAAGAGCTGCTTCTTTGTTTTTAAAAAGTTTTATAGAAAAATACCAAAAACATATAAAAGTTAAAAAATCATCCATAATCCCAATTTTTAAAAACTCTATGAGGCCAGAAGTTAAAATTCATGCCTCTAGCTCCTAATTTCACTTCTTTGAGGTATGTAGTGTCAACAGTTTTGGGCATAGTCTTTCTGACATTTTCTTGTATTTATGCACATAATTTCTACATGCATATATATATATATATGTATATATATATATACCACAGCACTTTTTTCCTAATAAAATGGGATGATGCTCTTCATGTAGTTCTGCAACTTTTAGAAATTCTGCACACACTCCTTACTCAACAATGTATCATAGACTTGGGCAGAAAACCTCTGATTAATTAAACTTATCTTTTATGTTATCTCTATTTGTTTTCTTGTACTAACAACATTCACAATAACCAAACTCATAAGCTACTGATTTATTAACTGGCATGTCAATTTATTAATTTATAGTGTCATAATATCTGGCATCATAGATTTTGTTCATTTGCTTGGGGCATTCCTACCTGATGGCTGAATTACTCAAGAGACAAAATTATAGATAAGAAGGCTGATTGGTGAGCTAAGAATTAGAGCAAGAGTGAGGAGGTGTTCTTCCAGGATATTTCTATCAAGCTATGGTAGCTCTCTGACTTGCTCTGGGGCTCTTTCTGTCTTGACAACTGGCATTAGTTATCACTCATTGCCTTGGACATGGTGAGAAGCATACAGAACAGGCTACCTCCAGGCTCCTGATCTGAACTGTGCACTGCTCACCACTCCATTTAAGATGTCTGACCAGGTGTTCAGACATTACTCTTTCTTTATGTAAGGAAAGTGTTGGTTAGAATTTGAGGATCCCCCAAATCGGCTTGATGCAGATAGGGAGAACCTTCATCATAGCAGCTCATTTACGAGCACTCTCTTCGGGTGAGCCTCTGTGGAAGCAACTCACAGATAGAACTTGTGATCACCAGTGTCTCCAGACATTGCCAAATGTCCCCTGGTGGCCAAAATCAGCCCTAGTTGAGAACCACTGGTTTAGAGGGAGACTGGTTTAGAGTGAAGAGTGAGCAACAGAGAGGAAGAGAGGAAAACTGGATGGGGTATTACAGGATATTAGTTCCTCAGTGGTGTGAGAAAGAACACTGAATTTGTCCTATGTCTTAGTCTCTACTTTCCCACTAATTATGAGACCTTTGGTTAGTTGCTTTACCTTCCTGGTTGTGAATTAGTATGAGAATTAACCTTGTTACTATTATTTTTTTTAACTTGTATACTTATTAGATACCGGAGTTGTACTGTCATTTTAAATGCATTATAATGTGTATAGAAGTCCTCTGTAAATTGTAAAATTTTGTACAAAAGTACTGTGCTATCTGGTATGATTTCCTGTTCACTTCTTACCACTACTTTTATCCCTTTTAATCTTTGAAACTACTGGCAAATAGGAGATTTACCTTTGTACTTTTTGTGTGTGTATGAATTTCACCATGATTATAAATATTTTCTAGGAATGATCACTTTTATGTAATAATTATATATAAACATAAAAGAGGTGGCTTGAAAATTCCATTAGGGATTAAAAAGTAGCATTACTCATAGTAAGTGAGAAAAGGAGATTTCTGATATTGAAATAGACTTAGCAGGCAAATTTCTAGGCATGTATGTATTCCATATATTGAATAGCACTGTACAAATCTTTGGGAAACCCCATTGTTAACACTTCTCTATCCAGAAAAATACCTGTTTATTTCTTGTCCTTTGTTTCTTGTCCTTAAGTCAATTCCCTCTGGTAAGTCAATTAAATTTTTTTTGTCCTTTTCTTAACTGCATTCACTTTTGTTTCTCCACTTTAATGGATTAGTCAGGCATGGTTTCCCTCTATACTCAAATGTTTGCTGAATGAAGGAATAAATTACAGAAGACATGTTATCTTTTTTCCAGCAGATTATCTGCTAAAATGATCAGTGACTCTACTCTTCATTATAGATTTCCCCAATGTAAAATTGTTTGACTATCTATAGCTCTCAGAGTTTCTCCAGAATTTATCCCATGGATTGGATTGGGGGCAGTATTGAGTGAGTGTTGGGTACCATCGTGATGTAAATTCACTGGACCTCCAAGGAGTGGCTCTATAATACTTTAAATATTTCCTTCAGCCCTAGAATTCACTCCAGTGGTCCTAATACTTTGTTGTCTCTCTGGATTGTGGTGTTCAGCACCTGCTGTCTCCCACATGCCTGCTAATGATTTTGGGGATCAGATTTTGCTGCCTGTTCATGACTTAATTTTCAGATCCTGGATTGAACCTGTCACTCATTGTTGATTTTTAGTACTGACCCTGCATACCTTTACTTTTCATTTTCTCCTCAGATATAATAATAGTCACATGGATTTGGGGAGAATTTTCTTAATCAATGAGAATATTGAATTCACTGGAATTGTTTGTGATCACTATTATAAAATAGCTCATTTACAGTTACTGCACCAGTTCTTCTTCAATACTTGAGACCAAGTGTGATGCATTTCTCTTCTCTGTGGTATTGAACTCTCTCTTCTAGGAAACAGCCATTTATCCTATCCAAAACCTCCATTTCTCTCTGAAATGAGGTCTTCTCCTGTATTCTATATATATTCTACTAACATGTGTCTTCCTTATTCACCATTGTATCCCCATCTATATACTTGGCTTATATAGGAGGCACTCACATATTTTGACCTAGTGAATGAAATGAAACTCAGGTTCTTGTGGTTGTTTATGTTTTGTGTAGATTAATGTTATCATCTGATGTAATTTTCTTTTTCTTTTCCCGGTGCCATTTCATCTCCAATTAAGTACTGAATCTAAGGTTAGGAGAAACCATTTTAAGAGCCATTTGAAGATTATGGGAATCATTTCCCATTTTCTTAAAGAGAAAGCTTCTTTGGTATGAGCTCATTGGAGAAAATGAGAAGGAGAAATGATAAAGGCAATGGAAAGAAACACGGACAGAGCAGAAATAGTATTTCCTGCCTAGGAGACCGTTTGAGAAAAGAAAAAGTTTCCGTTCCTGTTTTGCCTTAGTCATGTTCTGCATAAAGAACAACATTAAAATTAGAACAGTTTTGGAAAATCTCATGGGTCTTCCATTGATTCATCCTGTGGATCTAGCCTCAAGCTCAGATCTGCTCTGTAGTGGCTTCCCTTTACTTCTCTCCTCTTTTTCATTTTCTGAGCTGTCAGAATTTTCCGACTGCTTGCAGTAGGGTGGGACAATATCTTAGTGCCCCTTTTTCTTCTTGTCATGCCAAATCTTACATAGGGCATTTTGGAGGGTTTAGGAACAAACCTGTTGGGGAAACAGGTGGAGACACTTTCTTGTCTGAACTGGAATATTCTTTTCCTGAACTTCAGACTATTTTTTCCTGATACTGGTTTTCTCCATTACTATATCCAGGACTATCTTTAGCACCAGTACTTGGAAACTTTATGCTTTCCCACAGGTTGTTTTATAAAAATGCATTGATTAGTGTATTAATTTATTTGTATCTTATTATTTCAAAATCTGGTGTCAGAGATACCTCTAGGCCACAAGACATTTAGAGATCTATAATGATGGACATACCTTGATCCTGATGAGTACCCAAGCTAGGTTTCAATAAGAGGGCTAACCTGATCTTTTAATACCTCTAAAGGTTGGAATGCTCCAAACCTCAGACCATGGTCCTCTTTCTCTTTCAATTTTGTTGATTGATTGAGTGAAATGTTTTTTGTTTTTGTTTTTTTTTCCTCACAGTTCTAGAGACTAGAATTCTGAGACCAATGTACTGTCAGGGTTGCTTTCTGGTAAGTCCTCTCTTCCTGACTTACAGACATCAGTCTTCTTACTGTGTTAACATATGGCCTTTCCTGTGCGTGCCCATGGAGAGAGAGCTCTCTGTTGTCTCTTCCTCTTCTTATGAGGACACCGGATTAGGGCCCCAACCATATGACCTCTCTACTCATTTTTTCAGGACAGCTTATCCAGTTCCATGACTTTAAACACTATCTTTATATTCTTGATGACTCCCAAATATATATTGCTAGCCCTTACTTCACCCTGAACTTCAGACTCATTTCTAATTGTCTACTCAATATCTCTACTTGTATGTCCATAGACACCATAAACTAACATGTCCAAAACCAAACTTTTGATTCCCCCTAAATATGTGTCTCCTTGAGTGTTCCCTATCTCATTAAATCCAGTTGCTCAGCCCAAAAATTTTTGAGTTTTTCTCTTGTATGCCACATCCAGTCCTTCAGCAGGTCTTGGTTGATTCCTTTTAAAATATATCTCAAATCTGTCCACATATCATTTCTTCTAGCATTGCCATTCTATCGAAGCCATCATCTTCTCTCACCTGGACCACTGCAATAGCCTCCGAATGGTCTCCTTGGTTCTACTCTTGCCCAGACCCCTCTTTAAAACATAAATTAGATTGTAATTCTCTGCTGCTTAAAACCCAATGATTTCTCATCAACCTAACCTGGCCCAGCTACCTCTCTGATTTCATCCTCTGTGAATATCACTGTCACTCATTTCCCTCTAGCTACTCTGCCCTAGCTTTCTTCAGTCATCCCAGGCATATTCTGACCTTAGAGTTTTTGCATTTGCTGTTCTCCACCTCAAGTTCCCTTTCTCCAAATAATCCTGTGGCTTGTTCAATAACTTCATTTAGGTCAAGTGACTCAAATGTCATCTCCTTAGAGAGATCTTTTTATTTCTTTATTAGTTATTCTGCTTAAAAGAGCATTCTCCTAAAATCCCCATCTTTACTGTGCTTTATTTTCTCTGTAGTTCTTGTTGCTCTCTGACATTATATCAAAACTATTTGCTTATTGCGTGTGTCCACACTAGAAGGCAAGCTCCCTGAGGTGAGGGAGGCAGGGACTTTGTTGGTTGTGTTCACTGCTGTATTTTCAGTACCTAGAACAGGGCCTGGCTCATATAAAATACTAAATATAGATTTGTGGAATGAATGAATGAATATATAAATAAGTGGCTTCACCTATCCTTCAAAGAAAGATTCTGAAGGAATGCTGAAACTCACTGGGCAGGATTCACAGTTCCCAAATCGCTGCTCCAATCTCCATATTATCTACTGCAACATGCATGCTTTCTTACTGTACCTTAACACTTCCCCTTCAAATCCTTTCCAGCTTACGTCCCTCTTTTACCTACTCTCACAGGTTGCACTTTACATCTCCATCTCACAAAAGTGGTCTTTTAGAATTCGTTTTCTAAGATAACAAATGCTCATACATAGAAACAGCAATTGCTCTTAGCACATGAGAGTTAGTTCATGATAGTGGTGCTGAGAGCAGAAAGTAAGGAAAGAAATTTGAAACTTGGACAAATTAAATTCCAAAGTTCTGGAGGAACTTGCAGATATCTTGGAGACAATATACTTATGAAATTGTAGCAAATGGGAAAGGTGACAAAAGATTGTACTGGTGATAACTCACCTGGAGTCTAGTGCACTCTGTCTAGTATTGAGTCCAATCTGGGCACAAGATTTTTAGAAAGACAAAAAAAAAAAAAATGTGTTCAGAGATGGCAAATAGTATAGTGAACATACATCATATGAATAATGGTTGAATAATAGTAATTGCAAACATTTACTACGTGGCAGGCATTATTCTAAATACTGTTTGTAAAAAGTTATTTAATGCTCATCCTATGAGGTAGATATTACCCTATCTTTTTGGTTGAGGAAATGAAGTTATAGAGAGGTTAAGTAACTCCCACAAGGTCACACAGCTAGTAAGAGGTAGAGCCAATGCTGATTTCATGCTGATTCAGAGTCCATGCTTAACACTATGTTACTATCTTTTAATATTTTATTTTATTTATTTTTTTAAGATTTTATTTATTTATTTGAGAGACTGAATGAGAGAGAGAGAGAGCACATGAGAGGGGGGAGGGTCAGAGGGAGAAGCAGACTCCCCGCTGAGCAGGGAGCCTGATGCGGGACTCAATCCCGGGACTCCAGGATCATGACCTGAGCCGAAGGCAGTCGCTTAACCAACTGAGCCACCCAGGCACCCTCTTTTAATATTTTAAAGTGTGCTATTGAAGAAAAATTTAGATTATTATAGAAGTTCTTAGAAGGCAGTATTAACCTTTACCTCAAGCTCAAGCACCGCCATCTCCTACTCAGTCTTCCCAGTCTCTCCAGTATGTACTCCAATAATAGGACCAGTAATAGCACTTTATTACACTTATTTGCTTGTATCCCTCTCTCTATTAACCTATCTTTCAACTATTTTGAGGATTATATTTTATTCTCTTTTGAGCTACTAAGTTTAGTGCTTGGCATATAATCAACATTCAGTTTTTGTTGAATGAAAAACATGAATAAATGATTTCTAAATCAATTAGAACTGTCCAGTGGTAAGGTAATGAGCTCCTGATCACTAGAGGTATTCAAGCATGGGCTGAATGCTTGAAGGATGCTTGAAGGGGTGCTGCAGAAGGAACTTTCATGTCATTGTGGAAGATTAGACTAAGTTTCTTTCTAACTATGAATAATCTAATCCTATAATGAGTTAATTATGATTTTTTTCTTCAAACATTTAGTTAGCATCTACTGTGTGCCTGGCATTATTTTAGGCATTGAAGATACAAAGATAAAAGTGGCCTAGCCAGTATCCATAAAGAGCTAGTAGTCAGTGGATAACTAAGAAAAGAGATGCTCAGGAATATAGGTGTAAAGTCTTAGTGGATAAAAATAAATAGAAAAGGACAGCTTTTTTTTTTTTTTTAAGATTTTATTTACTGATTTGACAGAGAGATACACAGTGAGAGAGGGAACACAAGCAGGAGGAGAGGGAGAGGGAGAAGCAGGCTTCCCGCCGAGCAGGGAGCCCGATGTGGGGCTCGATCCCAGGACCCTGGGATCATGACCCGAGCCGAAGGCAGACACTTAACCATTAGAGCCACCCAGGTGCCCCGAAAAGGACAGCTTTTATAGGTGTTTTGAAAAAATGGGGAAGGGAGAAAAAAGCTGTGACATAGGGGAGAACTAGGTATGAAAGATGACCCTAAAATTGCCTGCCTGAAAAGGGAGAACTTAGAAGTAAAGACCATGTGTTATGTTGTTATGGGGGAATTCCCCAAAGAGAAATATCAGTGTTTGCCATCAAGGTGTATTGCAGGGCTGGATGTAATTCAGTAGAAATTAGTTTGTGAATATTTTGAAATTCTTGGAACAAATGTTCTTCTCTTATTAGTCTCTCAAACGAATAAAGATGGTAACCTCTTCCCTGCCCTCTGCCCCTTAGAGGGGCATTGACATTAAATGGACAGTCTATTAAGTCATGTGAGACCCTTCAGTTTCTTTTCCTATTCATGTGCTTGGAATCTGTTAGGCAGTGGGGAAGTAGTAGTCTTTCTTTATATTAGCCTGGTCCCTCATGCTGCTCATCCTTCACACATGTCTAAATATGTGTTGACACAGAATCATCCTTTCTAGCTGGGACACGACTCCTAGGTAGGTGGGGAATTCCCGTTTTGTTTAAAATCATAGTTGTCTTTGAGTTTGGCTAGCATGTTCATGATTAGTTTACTGACAATTGGTTTTTTTCTTCTTATACCATATGCTCTTCCATGATTCATCAGCTTTGAGTCTGTTGCCTTGAAGGTGAAACAATTTCTTCCAATGTTGATATTTCATAATCATAGATAACAAGCATACGCATATGCATAGTCCTTTCAGAAGTTTTAAACATTTGGAGATGAATGAATTATGCTGCCACAAATGGAAAGGAGCAGTATAAAATCATAATGGTGATATCCAGTCATCTTTTGTTGGTGGTTGGGTGAACACTGATATTGATAAAGCCCGGTACTTTACTGTGTTTATCTCTTTTTGAGAAATTGTTTGTGACATGTACTATTTATTTTTGAATATTAAAGTTTAACATTTTACTTCAATTGCCTTGATTTACATGTATTTAATATTTTAAACTGACAAGATCTTTATTTGTAGAAGTGGGGTTTAAATTCCGAATAAATTGTAACATTCACTTTTTATATTGTTTTGTTTATATTGTAATGGTTGCATCTTTTCTATATTTAATGTATAGCAACGACTATTCAGACCTTCAGAAATCTTCTTTTAATTTCTGATAGAAATAGTAATCTTTCAAAATATTTTAATAGAACACAGTACATTTTTGAAATCAATACAAAGCAGTTATTTCTACATTGGTGTTTTCTAAGTGTTTCGATGATTAGGCGTCTAATAAACATGGTCTAAATTCAGTTTCTGCATAGCTTTAATCAGTGCCTTTATTGTGGTGCATCATTTAGTCACCTGTATCTATTTACTCAGAATGGCAGTGATTGTTTTCAGTGAAGAAAAACCTTTATAATTTCATGGTGTAGATGCTCATGTAAATATCTTTATAGTTTAAATACATTTAAAGAGAGATTTTTGAAAGACTCTAATTCTCAGTATATCTCTCCCCCTGACCCCTTTACCTGGTTTTAGCTCCTCTTTGGTTCAGGTGTGCTGGTGTCCCTAAGCCTCTCTGGGCCACAGCTGGAAAAAGTGGTGATTGACAGAAGCCTGGTGGGGAAGCTCATCTCCGACTCCATCAGTGATGGTAATTACCCCCATGTGCCTACATTAACAGTGGTGCAGGAGAAATACTGTGTCAACAGGTACACTAATTATTACCACTGGGACTTGCAAACACAAGTAATCACTTATAATAGCATAGTTACAACCCCTGGGACCAATACAAGTTTTGACTAATATTTACTACAAAAATTTTGTCAAGCCTTAGGCTCATACTCTGAGTATTTTTCACTTTTTCCTTTAAAAAATGTGAATGTATTTTCAAAAGAAGGTGTTTTTTTTGGTGTGTTCTTTCAAAATTAGTCCCCTATTGTTGACATTTCAAATATTTTTCATTTTCAAATGAATTTTGGATAACCCAAATGTGTTAACACATCCACTAATAAAAAAAAAAAATCTATGATTTGGCTAGTAGGAAGATCCTTTGTTACCAAAATCTATGAATACTAACTTTTGAAAAAATTTGGGCATTATTTCTAAATATCAAAAACCAATGCCAAATATACTAGATAAAGCTGGATCCTTTTAAGTATACCACAATCAGTATATAATTGCTACAAAGCACATAATAAAGGGGCTCCTGGGTGGTACAGTCAGTAGGGTGTCCAACTCTTGGTTTCGGCTTAGGTTGTGATCTCAGGGTCAGAGATTGAGCCTGGGGTCGAACCCGGAGTTGGGCTTCACGCTCATTGCTCATCTTGGAGTCAGAGTTGGCTTGGGTTTCTCACTTCCTCTCCTTTTGCCCCTCCCCCACCCTCACACTCCCACACACACATGGACGTGCACACACTTTTGCTCCCTCACTCTTTCTCGCTCAAATAAATAAATAAATCTTTTAAAAAAGCACACAAAAAAAATTTTAAGCCAATTATTGAAAAGGTAGGATACTGACATTTATTGAGTCCGAAAAGTCTCTATAATTCTGTGTCAACCTACTTATTTCATTCAATTAAAATAAAACTTTATATGGTATAGTTATTTCCATTTTATAGATAAGGAAATTGAAGCTAAGACACTAAGGAGCATGCCCATAAATGAGATACTAAGGAACAGCTTGAAAATAACCAAACTGAGATTGGAACCCAGGTTCTAGCTGCAGAGCCTATTTTCTCTCTGCTACACTGTGCTGACTCCTGAGGTTTTAAGGTTATGTTCTTTTATTGAAGGTAAAAAGGTTTAAGAAACAGGTTGCATTATCATTAGTGATTGCAAATTGTCAGTATCTTAACTGAATAATCAAAACAAAGTGTGATCTAGTGGAAAGGACAGAGGTGAGAATACAGAAACCTTGCTTCTGCTTTGTGCTATCACTAGCTACCTCTGAATAACTTAGACACAATTTCATCATCTTAGAGAAAAGCACTTTGCAGGATGGCTATAATTAGCAACATTCTTGATAATAATAAGCTGGGGATAGGATTGTAAGTGTGCCGTTTCCTCTTCCTTACAGGAACAGGGTGTCAAGGAAGCTTCTTATGGAAGAAGTTCCATTTTTATATGTGTAATAATTGACCCCTTTGTTGACACTGCAAATAAAATAGTGGCTGTGATGATTTTGTCATGTTGATGCTCCTGTATAAGAATTAAAAGGAGACTCCCAACACTATTCCTGTCTCTGAGATATCTTTTTACTTGTTTCTTTTATTTATATCCAAAATAATACACTCTCATGAGACCATGATAACAGTGTGATTTCTTGGCAGTTCTCCAGATTCTCCTGTAATTGTGTAGATATACTGTTGGTTGCTTCTTGCACAGCCAGGGTATGGAAGTAAAGAAAAATACATGAAACATTCAATAATTTCTTTATGGTAGGAACAATATAAAACATTTCTCAAATTCCTAATATACTAAGTTTTTATCAATAATTTTATAACATTAATAACCCTTTATGTAACTCATGAATATTAATTGTCTGCCTACTTGTGTGCGTTAGAAATAAGTCTGTAGAAATATTTTTGCTCATCTTCATTGTTAGATATTAATTAATGTAATGTGCATATTGAGTATAATATGCTTTATTTCATTTCAGTTCAAGGCCTCTTTTCAGCAATGACTTGTGTTTGCAAGCTTGTATACCCTCAAAAAGAAGGTTGATTGATGAAAAATTAAAAAAAAAAAATACAGGGGCACCTGGGTGGGTGGCTTGTCAGTTTAAGCGTCTGACTTCTGCTCAGGTCATGATCTCAGGCTCCTAGGACAGAGCCCCGTGTTGGGCTCCCTGCTCAGTGGGGAGTCTGCTTCTCCCTCTCCTCCTCCCTCTGCCCCTTCCCCTGCTTGTGCACTTGTGCGCTTGTACATGCGCGTGTTCACTTTCTGTCTCTCTCTCTCTCAAATAAATAAATAAATAAATCTGGAGAACACTGATCTGTATCCCCTAAAAAACCAATTTATTCTCAGATGGTTTATATCATGTAAACACAGGATAAAAGGCTAAGTACAAATAAAAGTAAATGTTTTCATCTTTACATTCAGGTATGAGATAGTCTTTATTTTATGCTTTTCTAACCTTGGTTCATTTGGTGGTTGTCCCCAAACATCAGTGTATCGTAAAATGGTATTAGGAAAAAGGGAAAGTATCAAATCCATGCATGACTAGGTTGATGATTATGTTTATTTGTAATTTCTTTAATATTCTTGCAAAATAATGATATTTAGGAGACTAGTTATTTCAACTGGTATTTATCTTCTGAGAATAGCTTTTTGTAATATTTTAGTGAAAAAATTCTCAATTCATTATCATTTTATTCTAATTTAGTATTTTATAATATTATCAAATCTTTTTTGTTTTTGTTTTTTAGCTCTTCTCACAGACAACTTTATCATCTTATCATTTTTGACACAAAACAAACTATGTTTTATTCAGTTTACCAAGAAGATGGGTTCTCCTGATACAAACAAAAGACTGGAAAAACTCTCAGCCTTGGATTATAAGGTAGAGATTTCAATTTATAGAGTTGTATTATTAATTATTAAGGTATGCTAGAGTATCACATGGATATTATGCTCATTCTTGAGCATTTCTAGATTTCAGACAAACCAGAGTTAATTATATGATTAAGGTTGATTCACTGAAAATAGTGGCTATCCTACCTTTTCTTTTTTACTCTCATTACAGGAGTCTAATAATGGCATGTTTGGAGCAATTTATTTAGTACTTATGGAAATCAAAGATAGACAATAGAGACAAGATACACATTTGAAAATGATTTTCTTGCTAAGGGCAGGATATACACCATTCTCATTTTTCCCTAAAACCCCATATCATCTTTCTAGGCAAGGATAGCTGCTCTGGCTTCCATTTCACAAGAAAAGAAAGAAGAAAGAAGTCACTTTCAAAGGTTAATAGAAAAGTGTAATAAACAAGGAGTGGGAAGACCCCTCACCCCCCACATACACACATGTACACCCAACTATAACTGGGGAAAAATGCAAAATGAAATCTCCTTCATATGTTAGTATCTTTCCCTTCACTAACTCCAGGTAATTTGTTTCCTTGTATCAGGGATTTTACATCTGTTAAGGCAGGATTTTTTTTTTAAATGATGTGTTTAATATAAGTTTTGCCACATTGCATTTTAACTGCTTGGAAGGCATACTCTGCTAGGATGAGTATCTAATACATTTTCCAGGCTGTTTCAGTTCAAGGCCTCTTTTCAGCAATGACTTGTGTTTGCAAGATTGATCCAACCTCTGTGACGTGGATTTGAGACAGTTCACTGTTCACTGGGAACAGAGCTGATATACAACTTCCTTAAAAAAGATGCACACTTATGCCATACCCAGAATATCTATCTGTAATACGGGCAAAGATTTTTAGAAGTCAGCTTTGTGGCTTGAAACTTTATGTGTGTTTTTTTTTTTCAAAGATTTTATTTATTTGACATAGAGAGACACAGCGAGAGAGGGAACACAAGCAGGGGGAGTGGGAGAGGGAGAAGCAGGCTTCCCGCCGAGCAGGAAGCCCAATGCGGGACTCGATCCCAGGACCCTGGGATCACGACCCGAGCCGAAGGCAGACGCTTAACGACTGAGCCACCCAGGCGCCCCTTTATGTGTGTTTTTAAAAAAGTAGTAGTTAAGCTAACCTTTTGCCCTTTGGGATTATTTCTTATTGTGATTGAGGTGGTGATGATATAGGGAGGATTTAATTTTATTTGGTAGAAACATCTAATAAAAAAGATTTTTGACATGGGATAAAATACATTAAATGAGTTTTTCATTGTGGTAATAAACTAATTTGGTTTTCTTTGCCAACCTTGTGGAGCTTCTGTAATATTTTGTATAATACTGATTTTCTTTAATTGGAGTCGGTGGTATTCATGTATTACATTTTGGTTAGTAAAAAAACTGGTATTAGCACCTTAATGGGATGTTATTTTCTAGATTGGCTAACTGTAGATTTATTTGAAATGTTGCTTATTTACAAATACTGGTCTTTAAAATGCACCAATATAGAAAAAGTAAATAAATTAATGAAATGCTCCAATATGCATTAACTCAATATATTTAAAATGTTTTCAGTGCTACTAATATAAAATTTTGTATGACGAGTTTCTCCGTCTTAGCTATGATGGATATTTTAGTAGTCTTCTCAGCTGAAGGATAGTAGCTACCCATTAATGAGATCAGAGAGAAACTGTCAGGATGTTATCTTTTCTTATTGAAAAGTTGTGAAAAATAGACTTACTATATGGACTCTTACACTTTAAGTAAGGGAATTGCTTATTTGTTTCTTCTTTCTGCCTTTGGATTTGAGGATAATGTGGGTACTCCACATCATTTCTATACATTGGAGAAGTAACCTGCTTCCCTTTGGAAAAGCCCATGGACTTCATTTTCTGGTCCAGTATTTAAAATACAGTTATTTAATACTTAGTAAAAATGGCCATATGTCTGTAGGAAGGATAATTTAAGAAACTTGTTCACTTTACTTGCCCTGTTGACCATCATGATAGAATACTGATGCCATTAAAACTCACAGGAAACAGGAAATTTCAGATTTGCACCATAGGAGGACTGAAAGTGTCAGTCTCTTAACACTATTTTCTCATCTAGAAATTCGTAACATGTTTACATGGCAGTAGGACATCAAAATAATGTATGTTTATTTGTGAGGACTTAGCAATTCCATTATGGTATTCATCTCAAGAAGATAAGTAGTTAAAATAATGATATTGAGAGCATAAATATAAGAATTTGCACTTCGAAGCCTAAAGTACATCTGTGTTGTCTGTCATTGCCCATTTGGATTTTAAAACAAAGAAATAGTGTAAAGTATTTATAACTCTGCTTTTCTTTACAGCTGTACCATAATTTAATTCTTTCAGATTGAAATAATTTTGGCAGAGAAAATTGCAGGGAAATATCCTGAAACTATTGACCTTGAACAAATTTTCCAGTCTACATTTTAAAAATCCAATTCAATTTATTTAACAGGAAAGGGACAGTGTAAGGAGTTAAATGTTTACCATAGGAGAACAACACTGGTAATTACTTTGATTTCAGTTCCTTTTGATGTGCATTCAGAGGATGAAGAGGTCAATAATATTATGGCCATACAAATAGAAAAGGGTTCCTTTTGACCATATTAAAAAAAATAGCAGAGGATTATTAAAGCATTAACCTTGATTTTAATGGCCTTGGTTGAGTGGTGAGATCACAATTTGGATGAGCCTGATTATTTACTAAATACAATACATAAATGCAACGGGTTCTTAACACCCATTGCACTCTGGCATTATCGCATTACTGCCATCCTTTGTTGCCTTGCAGACAGGAATATGAAAGCAATCTGTCATGTAGTGAGACTGGCTCCAGAAGCATTTCTCTGATAAGAAGACCCCCTGCCCTTTGCTAGTGTCTGGTCCAGTAGGCTTAGCCATGCGCTTAATCCCCAGAAAGTGGTTCGATTATTGCTGACCAGCAATGGCAAGATAGTTTTTTTTTTCTTCCAAGCTATCAACCTTCCATTAATTCCTTAAGCAGAAATACGGTGCAATCTATATTTCCTTGGCATGTGTCACCCAGATGGTGCTGTGCTTATGTTTTCAAATAACCATGTTCCAAAATAACATAGTTTGAATAATAAATTCTACAAATCCTTCCTAAGAAAGAGAAGCATAATTCTCAGAAGCTGCATAAACTTTTACGCATGATGCTGTGGCTTATCCCTTTATGCAGAATATATGTCTCATATATTCTTTAAAGTGATATTTGCCTCAAGTTGTTTTTCCTTTTATTGTTGTCAGTCATTGTTAACGTGTTATGTCTTAAACAGTAGTCAGATACTCTTGGTCAGCAGTACTGAACTTGTCATTTAATATAGCTGGTCTTAAATCCTATGTGTAGGTCGAAGCTGTCAGGCAGCCATGACTGTACATTTTGGTATTGATTGGGATTGCTACAGCCAATTCCTCCCTAACTCACATTTCTCCTTTTCCTTTCCTCTGCTAAAAATGGGGAGAATTTTGAACATATGTCTTTTTTATATATGTGTCAAAAGAATTTGGTAAATTCTGACACCTCCTTAAGCACATGTTTAACATGCATATTTACTTGCATTTATCTACATTTACAGATGCTTTAATTTTTGTAATACTGGGAGGATTTTGCATTAAAAAATGATTCTCATATGCTTTTTTCTCTTAATCATTAGATTTCCTATTACGAGATACCTGGCCCAGTAAACAGGACAACAGAGTGTCGTCTAGCTATCAATTGTGTTCAGGATATAGTTGCTTGCTGGTGGCCACTGGTCAGTGATGATGCTTGGCCTTGGGCCCCCATTTCTCCTGAGAAGGACAGAGCCAATCTGCTGCTCCTAGGTTATGCTCAAGGAAGACTGGAGGTAATTTTAAAGCAAATATATACATTTTGTTGAAGAGCAAATAAAATAAGACTCTTAGTTTTTCTGTTCTGAAATAAAGATGAATACTTTTTTAAACATATAATTTATTTTCCTAAATTCTCAAAAGAGGAAATTACATGTAAAGTGGGATCCTTAGAAGTATCATATCTGTAGGGTAAACAGACAATTCCAGGGCTGGCCTGAATCTCACAGTGATTAAGAACACAGGCTACTGGGTTCAAATCCAAGCTCTGCCACTACGTAGCTCTCTGTTCTTGAGCACGTTATTAAGCTCTGCACTGTGGTTTCATTATTTGAAAAATAGAGTTGACGAAGATAAATAAGGTAATACATGCATTTACAGCAATACCTACATATAGTAAACTCTCAAACACAGATCACTGGGGGCGCCTGGGTGGCTCAGTCGTTAAGTGTCTGCCTTCGGCTCAGGTCATGATCCCAGGGTCCTGGGATCGAGCCCCGCCGCATCGGGCTCCCTGCTCCGCGGGAAGCCTGCTTCTCCCTCTCCCCACTCCCCCTGCTTGTGTTCCCTCTCTCGCTGTGTCTCTCTCTGTCAAATAAGTAAATAAAATCTTTAAAAAAAAAAAAAAACACAGATCACTGTTGTGATTCTTGTTATTACCATCTTTAGTGCGGTCATTACTGTTTGCCCATAATTTCATACTTGCCAAAGCTATGTTATCTGTCACCTTCTTTATACTTCAGTCATTGACTCAGTAAACATTAGATGAATGCTTATTTTGTGGAAGGCTCTGTGGTACCAAACCATGGCTGAGGCAAGAATTTATAAGGAGGGCTGTAGAGCAGTGGCCTTCTCAGTCTAGTGTCCTGCCTTGGATGGGAGCACCAAAACGGTTAATCTAGGAGTGGGAGGGAGGCGGGGGGGGGGGCAGTATTTCATCCTATCTATTCCTGACAGTGGTTCCATCATCATTCATTATTGTGAACCTGTGGGTAATTCCAGCTTGTACCAGTACTTTGAGTATGGAATTGTTTTTCTTTTTTATAATTTAAAACAAAAGCAACCTTTCCTGTTTCTTTTTTAAGTTTTTGCCTGAGTAAAATATAGACAGTCCCAACTTAGAGATAGTTTGACTTAGTATTTCCGACTTTGCCATGGTACGAAAGCAATACATGTTCAGTAGAAGCCGTAGTTTGAATTTTGAATTTTGATCTTTTCCCAGTCTAGTGATGTGTCTACTCTCCCATGATGCTGGGCAGTGGCAGTCAGCCACAGCTTCCAGTCAGCCATGCAATCATGAGGATAAACAACTGTTGCCCTTACAGCCATTCTGTACCTATACAACCATTCTGGTTTTTTTGCTTTCAGTACAGTATTCAATAAATTACATGAGATATTCAACACTTTATTATAAAATAGGCTTTGTGTTAGATGATTTTGCCCAATTGTATAGGCTAATTTAAATTTCTGAGCATGTTTAAGCTAGGCTGGGCTAAGCTGTGATGTCTGGTAGGTTAGGTGTATTAAATGCATTTTCAACTTAGGATATTTTCAACTTATGATGGGTTTACTGGGACTTGACTCCATTGTAAGGCAAGGAAAACTGTGGTATGTTTCTATATTTTCTCTAAATCTATTATCTATTAGGCTTTAATTCTGAGATATAATGAACAAGTCCAAGTTTTTTTCTATCTCTACCTGTCTCTTCTGGTGTTATAAACTTTCAGGCTGTCTTTTAAGACTGCAGAGTCATTTTTAATTAATTAATTAACCTTTTTCTAGAACTTTTCCAATTTTGTTACAGTGACTAAAACCACTTGTAATGCTTTAGGTGTGGATTTGTGAGGCTAAGGAAGTGCTTTGTTCCTAGTCACTTGCTTTTCATGCCTACTGCTTTATTGATCTTGGGTTCAGAAGCTAATTGAGTAAAAGACTTCATCAAAATGATTGTAATGAAGCTAATTAGAATTCTATTAAATGTTCTGCCTTATAATAAAGGTAAAAATAATTTAGTTATACTCTACATAAATTACCTGTATTTGAAATGAGTGTATTACATGAAATTGGGAGTGTTCTAAAGGGTATACATATGGTCTACATACCTTATCACCTGGTGTCATCTAGATCATGGACTTTGGAGTTGGAAAAAACCTAGTTTAACTGTTGGTTGGACCATATACATGCTAACTGTGTAACCTTAGTCAAGTTTACTCCCTCTAAGCTTCTGCCTGCTCTTAGCTAATTTTGTGTTTGCCCTTGGGTAGATCACCTATTCTCTCTGACTTTAGTTTTCTATTTTTAAAATGATGGATTTCCACCAGATAGGTCACCTCCAGGTCTGTGACAGCTCTAAAAAGTGCTCACCTGGATTCTGAAGCCACAGATCTGATTGAGCCATTGCTTGCTCAAATGCCTTTAATAGATACGAAACTAAACTTAGCTTCAGCACTGAAAGACCACCCTGACTGGCCCTGACCTACCTTTCCAGTGTTATTTCCTTATACAAACCTATGTTCTAGCCAAGTGGTTTACTCATTGCCTCTTATTTTCCATGACCTGCCTGTACACATTACTGGTATTTCTACCTGAAAGGCCCTTCCTTCGGTTTCCACATCATTCAACAACTATTGAGCATGACCATGGAGTAAGCACTGTATTTCATTCCAAGGGATCTGAATACAAAAATAACCCTGCCTGCAGGGATCCTAGTGTCCAACCAATGAGAGACAAATATGAAGTAAGTGCACTAAAGCATTAAATGATGCTGTGGATAGAGTATGTATAAGCTATAGTAGGAGCCAGTGGGGAATGATTGATTCTACTTAGGGAGATAGTCAGGAGGAAACACTAAAGAGGCTTTACAGTTTGCTCAAATATGAGATTGGCAAACAGTTTTACTTGCTTTTACTATCCTTTCTAAGTTCCATATAAAGGTTGTACTAGCCCTCTGGAGTGATTTGGCTAGCTTTTTCTTTTTCTCCTCTTTGAAACAGTACCAAAAGGAATTAACTGATATTTGAGCGTTTGGTGAAACTCACCTATAAAACTGCTTGGGTGTGGTGTCTTAAAGGAAGGTAGATTTTTTAAATAACAGATTCCAGTTTTAAGGGCTGCTTTTTTTTTTCAGGAATTTTGAAGTCATTTTCCTAAATTTGTATTTCTGGAAAATTATCCATTTTATGTAAGTGTTTTTGAATAGATTTTCATAAAGTTGTATATGATACTTGCACATGATTTTTAGTTATTCACCACTGATTGCATAGTTAATGCCCCCCTTTTCAATCCTACTATATTAAGATACAAAAATTCCTTTTTTTAGCAAGAGTAGCTTTTTCTTGGATTTGGCCCTTTCAGTCATTCTATCAAAGTTAAACTGTTGGAAAAATTTGTGTAGATTACTTTTGCAGAACCTCATGTGAACTTCTATATGCAAAAGGTGAACGTCTTTGGAAGAAATCTCTAGGGAAATAATTGTTTCTTTTTTTCACATGTGAAGACATAATTTTTAACTATGAATTAATTGTAGCACATTTTTTAGAATATCATGAACGAAAGCCACTAGTCTATAAAAGTAATTTTCAGGCATATGTCTTTAAATTTTTTTCACTGGCCACCAGTAGACTTCTTGAGCTAATCATCAGAATAAAAGATACAATCTGCTCTTAAACTCTAAAATTCAAACTAAAAGAGTAGCAACCTCGTAGAGAAGAAATTTAATCTTTGCATCTGTTAAAACTATAGAATTTTTAAAAAGCATTTCCCATCCAAGTTCAATCAGAAAATATAATAAGCTTTTAGTTGGAAAGTGACAAGATCCTAGAGTAGTGGTTCCTAGCCTTGGCAACACATTACAATCACCTGCAGAGCTTTTACAAAGGGGCCCACCCAGACCAGTTATATCAGAATATCCAGAGGGAGAGGAAGCACCAGTATTCTTTAACAGGTTCCCTAGGTGATTCTCATGTGCATCCACATTGAGAAACACTGCTTTACAGCAAACTTAAAAAAAGAATTTAAAGCCATCCTTTTTGCATAACAGACCATGGAAAGGATAAAGCCCACATACTGAACCAAATGAGAGTTTTAACAGTAGATTCTAAGTAGAAAATTGGCTTACCAAGCAGCTAAAAAAAAAAAAAAAGAAAGAAAACAAAGAAACATAGAAATAAGCTCTCTGTGACTGAATTATCTGTCTTTCAGAGGAGGAACATTTTTTAATTTATTTTATGGATATTAGAAAACTCCTGGTCTAATTTCACACTGCAGAGCTCTAAACAACAGCATGTATCTTAATTAGAAGCATAAAGCAGAGAGAGTTATGTAGTCTAGAAAAAAAATTTCTTTTGAAAAATATACAATAAATAGTGTGTAGAAAAAGAAATTTTTATCAGTAAATTCATTTAAAAGCAGTTTTTAATGGTATAATGTGGATTATCATATATAACATGGTAATCATTTTTATTTAAATTCCACATACTCTTTATGCTTTCCTTTTGGAAAGTTTGAACCATCATCACAGAACTATTTAATTCATTCACTTTGTCAAAAATATGATGACAACACAACTTATTCTTCCCTTACCTTTGTATTTCAACAAGTATTTAACTTTTCAACTGTATGGATTAGATAATGCTTTCTGAGTATGGTCGTAATTTCAAGATATATTCCTCAGAAGAGGTCACCTAAATTTGTTTACCAAATTAATCAAAAACACTTAAGCAGAGCTATTAAACCTTAAAACATGTTGTCAGGGATAGGGAAATAAAACCTCACAAAGATAACTGTTTTCCTCTAAAATTTAAAAGCCATTTTTGCAGTGATTTAGGGAGCAGCAACTAATGGAAAAGTAAAAATGTGACCAACTTTTAATATAGCATAATTTGATTAAAGAAGCATTCAGAAAGTGTTACACATGCATTCAACTGAAAAGCCAAAATATTTAAGAAACATCTCTTCCAAAGACATGTATGTATTGTGTTAGCTTTCAACAAAATAACAAAGATTTTATATTCTCGGTGTGATAGCTTTTAAAAAATCTCTTTATTATAAAACATGCATGAAGAAAACCACACAAAATAAATGTATAGTTTAATGAGCTATTATGAAGGAAATACCCCTGGAACCACACTTAGGTCTAGAAGAGGAACATTGCCAGGCACCCAGAAATACTATTATGTACCGTCATGATTTCAACCCCTTCTTGGTCCCCAAAAGTAACCTCTATCATGACTTTCCATCACTTTCTTACATACCCATGTAGTTTTTATCATCCTAATGCATCTCCCAACACTGAAGTTGAATATTATCCATTTAAAACACTAATGTGAGGTTCCTAGATGCCTCAGTCAGTTAAGCTTCTGCCTTCAGCTCAACCTGCATCAGGCTCTCTGCTCAGCAGGGGAGTCAGCTTCTCCCATTCTCTCTGCCCCTGCTCATGTTCTCTCTCTCGCTCACTCTCTCAGATAAATAAATAAAATCTTAAAAAAAAACAAAACACTCTAATGTATCTTTTGATTTACAAGCTTCCCCTCCATCCCTTTCTTTTCCTTAAAATTGATCTTTTGAAACTGCAGTGTCCCAATTTTGTTGTTTTTCCATAATCGTAGTAAGGTTCAACATGTTTCTCTATCATTTGAAAATTCTGCAAGTTAGTCAGTTTTGGCAAGACTATATGGGGTGGTGCATTCGTTTTATCAGAAGGCACGTAATGTCAAGTTCTCTCTTGGTTGTCTGTCTTTTAATGTTAGCAGCTATTAATGCTCAGTGCCTACATCCATTAATTCATTAGGGTTGCAAAATGGTGATATTCTAATTATATTATTATTTTTTCATTTATTAATTGGGATACTTTTATAAAGAGATGTTTGTACTCATCTCCTATTTGTTTTCCCAATGGATGAATTCATATAGATAGTATAATCAGGATAAATGTCAGTTTCTTTTCTTTTATTTGCTAGTTTTCAAGATAATGAAATGGTTCCTTATCACTCCCTGAAGGTAACCAATTTGTTTTTGTTTTTCAAGTAGCATTATTAATTGATGGATTTAAATATATTTGACTTGATGGGTTTTATAAATTGTATTTGTTATCCTTTTGAAAGCCCAGACTTGTCTTATGTTTGGGAACCTCTACAAGTTGGCTCCTCTTTTTGTCATGACCTCAGTAGTCTTGGGTAGCTTTCCTGCTATTTGGTATGACAAATATGTCCCATGCTTATCTTGTATATTTCCTGACTCAGACCTGGAATTAGCCATTTCTTCAATAAGCTCTGGTTTCTTTTAATGGAAAACGGTATTTTAAGCCCAAGTTTGGGAGCTAAGGATAGTATGTTGTTGTTACTGGATTCGTCATTGTTTTTAGGTTTCTTTAGTAGAATGAGCTAGAGATTTTATACATATATATATTCAAAGTGAGTTCACATTGCTATTTCTAACTCGAATTCAGGATACAGGGGTTTTAATTTAATAGCTTCTATATAACATGTATCTTCTCATTTTCATACCAAAAATCCTAGTTTGCAGGGACGTGGGGGACAAATTATAATATACCGTAATTACTTGCTTACTTTATCTCACAGTATACACCTAACAGTCTGAGAATAATCATACTAATACTACCACTAATATAAATTACTGAGAACATTCAGAAACTTTTTGCCTATGTTTTTATCACTTCTTTCCTTCCCATTTTTAAATAGTTGTACTTTATTTACATTATTGGAGCATAAAGTCATTACACATAATGTTCTCTGTCTTTTAATCTTCATCTAGTCATCCATGGGTTTTTGGTTTTGCTATTTAGTTGAATTTTTTCTTTTGTGTGGGGATTTAGAGAGATTCAAAACTATAGTGCCACCATCACCACTTTGCCAGGATCAGGGATGCTATATTCATGTTCATATTTAAACACTTAGTTTTTAAAGCTCTCTGCCCAACATGGGGCTTCAACTCATGACCCCGAAATCAAGAGTCGCATGTTCTACTGACTAAGCCAGTCAGGTGCCCCGATAAACACTTAGTTTGAACCAACCCTCTATAGCTAAACATGAAACATGACAATCTTGAGCCTATCTCCAGCTCACTGTAATTGCATTTCTGCTTTCTGTGCATTCTTAATTTTAAAATATCTTCCAGACACAGTATCAGTCATATTGACTGCTTATGCTTTTCCTTCTCTGTACTGTTCCTATTTTGATGACTTTTGGATCAGTTCTGTCTACTTTTTTCAAATTTAGCTTTTTTTAAGAATAAAAATGATATCATCTAAGTGTGTGTTTTCAACAAGTTTCAACCTTAAAGCTGACTGATTTAAACTTGACTGAAAACAATTCTCCTTAGGAAGGAAACCACCAGCTTGTTTATCCTTGAAACTGGGAAATTCCAAGACCTTTAGGACTCTTCTTTATCTTTTCTGCCCTTTCTTAGCTTGAATTTTTAAATTCTTACCATTTTCTTTCTTTATTACAGTTTTCTTTTAAAAAAAAAACAAAACCAAAAAGAAAACAGCAAAAAATAAAACACTGAACCATGGTCATCCACCTCTTGTCTGGTGTCACAGTCTCAATTGGGCACTCGAAACATTGCATAGCCTTTAGCCTGTGTTTCTGTGCTTTTCTTTGTACCTTCCTATTACCTTAGAATTAAAGCAGAGATCTTTTTCTAGAGACTTCCAGACTTTGAGCCCATCACCACACATTATAAAAGTCTTCATTTTTTTATCCCTTAATTATCTATACTTTTCTTCCCCATCTCATTGTTTGCCTCTTCATTATGCTTGTATTAAAACTTTTCACCATGTTCTTTACCACAGCCATTCCCACTTGAATTCTACTGATCTGTTCCTGAAACCTGACATATATATTTTAAGAATCTTTAGAGAGTTATTAGATTTCAGAATTCACCTAATCTGGGGAATGCCTGAAGATAGGATTAAGACCAAGAACTCAAGGTTGCTAAGAGAGTAAATCTTAAAAGTACTTATCACAAGACAAAACTTTGTAACTATATATGGTGATGGATATTAATGAGACTTACTGTGGTGATCATTTCACAGTATGTACAAATATTGAATCATTATGTTGGACACCTGAAAGTAATATAATGTTATATGTCAATTAGACCTCCATAAAAAGAAAAAAAGGCCAAGAACTCAATGAGAGAAAGGAATTCTTGATTATGAAGTTTGTAGAGGATAGCATTAAACATGCCTTATGGAAGGTGATAGTAGACTTCAAATTAATCTTGGTAGCTTACATGAATATCACCAGCCAATGTCTTTGGATTCTTTTCTCTCCTTTGTGCTTTTTCCTTCAGGGCATTGTCACTTAACATTTCTCCCTTCACTACACACCACATTTTTTTATTTCTTTATCTTAGCATTATATCTTGGCCTGATTATCTCCTGACTAGTACTTCGAACTAAGTTCATTTGGGGAGGACAAACTAGTTGCATGAATATGAGAGATGTCTGAGTAGATGCAAGTTTGGATTTTAAAAAGTCTATTTTTTCTTGGTATTTTGCAATAACTGTATAATTGCATTTGGTGTTTTCAACTTCTTATTTGCAAATGATCTGCTAACAGAGCATCTTATAGCTAGAAAATGTATTGACACATTTTCCTTCCATATAACTCTTCAGTCAATAGGGTATATTTTAATAACTTTAAAAGGCTGCTGAAAATGCAGGTACAACACTTCATTTTCATAATCTTGGTCAATCACATTAGCATGTTTGTAGAAAAACTGAATGACCGAATTTTCTTCTCCTGAATCTCATTGCTTTATTTTAGCTGAGTTGAGTCCATTTTTATTGATTACCTGTTTCTCTGTACTTCTTATAAACAAAATGTCTTGCTTCAGAATTCTAATTGGAACCTCAGTCCACTTTTCCTATAAATTAAAAATATTAATATCACTTTAGGTAACATGGAAGTATCATTGCAGGAATCATGATTGACCTGAACTTTTGCAATAGGGTTTTGTGCCATGTCAATCAAATTATTTATAAACATTTCTCTGTGAAGATATACTTAAGTCATTATGTACTTATTACTGCTTCTTGTTTATAATAGTACATGATAACTTTACCGGGACAGTATCTATATGTACAGATTTCTTATTTTCATGGACTGAAATGTTTCTTTCATTCTGATAATATTGGCTATTTTAAATATCACATAATTAAGTATGGTTTTAAATGAATTTAAAATCCTGGAATTAAGTATGAACATTGTATATCTTATTTTTTTACATTTTTTTTAATTAAAAAAATTTTTTTTTTTTTAAGATTTTATTTGCGAGAGAGAGAATGAGAGACAGAGAGCATGAGAGGGAGGAGGGTCAGAGGGAGAAGCAGACTCCCTGCTGAGCGAGGAGCCCGATGTGGGACTCGATCCCGGGACTCCAGGATCATGACCTGAGCCGAAGGCAGTCGCTTAACCAACTGAGCCACCCAGGCGCCCTGTATATCTTATTTAAAATATATTCAGTCAGTCATGTTTATTAGGCTACTACCATATACCAAGCCCAGCTCTAAATATCATAAATAAATGAAATCACTTTAATATTAACTTCCAAGTTAAATCTTTCCTATGTTTAAAATTATCTTCCACATTTATAGTTTGCAACTATGTAAGTGTCAGCCACGAATTCTAAATAACCAAATTTGGAATTTATTTAGGATCAGTGTCTCTCCTTCTTTTTACCTGCTATTCTTGTGAAAAACTCCAAGACTTTCTCTTCAGGAACAAGGATAGCCAGTATTTATTGCAGTCCCCTTTGTCCTCTGCATATTAGTTATGTTATTTTTTTTTTTTACTTTTCAAATTTTATTTTTATTTTTTTATTGTTGTGTTAATCCCCATACATTACATCATTAGTTTTAGATGTAGTGTTCCATGATTCATTGTTTGTGCATAACACCCAGTGCTCCATGCAGAACGTGCCCTCCTCAATAC
>NC_138378.1:70479830-70487386 GCF_054177405.1 Leptonychotes weddellii | reverse complement strand
GTTTGGCTATTGTGGACATTGCTGCTATAAACATCGGGGTGCACGTACCCTTTTGGATCCCTGCAGCACGGGTGAATAAATCCACATCTTACAGATGAGAAAACCACAGTTCCAAGAGGTTATCTTGCCCCAGACTCCAGAGGTCTTTATCACCAAAGCAAGGAGTCAGCCCCTGTTATGTGCTGCTTCTGCTGTGTGGTGTTGCTCTGTGGCTGTTGTATAGGCTCAAGTCCAACTTACAATTAAATTTTGAACCTAACTATGTCAAATACTTTTAAGCCTACAGGTATTTTGGATTTTAATGCTGTCATCTTATTATATTTTAAGTCATATAAACTGGACCCTTTCTAATGACATTATTTTCAAAAGATTTCATGTAACATCATAGTAGAAACTTAAAGTTTTCCTTTTTATCTTCTGTACAAACAAATGCAAAAACTGACAGTGATATCTGTGTTTGTATAATTTTTGTGGTGAGGAAATAGTTTAGTTTGTATTTGGTTCATTTAGGGATGTTTTTACATTTACACTTACAAAGTATGCTATTTTCAGTACAACTCAATCAATACAAGAATGAAGCATCTTTAAAAGAAGTCAGTTTATTAAGACCCTTGCCTTCCAAACTTCCTCAATCATGCTAAGTAAAGTTGCCCAGATCATCAGCACAAGCCTCTTTTTCATACTCGGTTTAACAGGCTCCATTGACATTTGCATAATTTGTCTCTTCATTTCATTCACCTAATTCTCACTCCTCCACTCTGTGGGGATCCTTCCACTACACTTGAGGTTCCTAATGCCCTGTGGTTCTTCTCGTGCATGCCCTCTAATCACATTGAGGAAAAGCTGGGACCTTCGTGGAAACTTATTAATTCCCTATGCTCACAGTGTGTCTTGCAGAGAACTTGGTTTTTAGAGTCAGATAGACCTGGATTTGAAAATACAGCTCTATCACTTATTAACCTTAGGATCAAGGACTTCTTAAACCATCTTTCTGACACTCATTTTCCTTATCTCCAGAACATAGATTGTAATACCGAACTTTGGAGTATTAAAAAGTTTAAATAAAACAATGTATGAAAAGTGATGAGCATAGTATCTATTTTCTTGCTGCTTATTATTTTTGGTGGGAATACTCTTTATTCAAACTTACACATACTCAAGTGTTTTTTAATCTTTATTTTTTCCTTTTTATTTACATATTAATTTTTTTAGATTTTTATTATTTACATTCATTTAATTAACATATCATGTATTATTGGTTTCAGAGGTAGAGGTCAGCGGTTCATCAGTCTTATATTATACCCAGTGCTCATTACATCACATGCCCTCCCTAATGTCCATCACCCACTTACCCCATCTGCCCACCCCATCCCCTCCAGCAACCCTCAGTTGGTTTCCTTTAGTTAAGAGTCTCTGATGGTTTGTCTCCTTCTCTGATTTTGTCTGGTTTTATTTTTTCCTCTCTTCCCCTGTGATCCTCTGTTTTATTTCTTAAATTCCACATATGAGTGAGATCATATGATAATTGTCTTTCTCTGATTGACTTATTTCGCTTAGCATAATACCCTCTAATTCCATCCACGTCATTGCAAATGGCAAGATTTCATTTTTTTGGTGGCTGAGTAGTATTCCATTGTATATATGTACCACATCTTTATCCATTCATCTGTCCATGGACATCTGGGCACTTTCCATTGTTTAGCTATTGTGGACATTGCTCCTAGAAACATTGGGGTGCAGGTGCCCCTTCAGATCACTACATTTTTATCTTTGGGGTAGATACCTACTAGTGCAATTGCTAGGTCATAGGGTAGCTCTATTTTCAACCTTTTGAGGAACCTGTATACTGTTTTCTGGAGTGGCTACACCAGTTTGCATTCCCACCAACAGTGTAAGAGGGGTTCCCCTTTCTCCTCATCCTCGCCAACATCTGTCATTTCCTGACTTGTTAATTTTAGCCATTCTGATTGGTATGAGGTGGTATCTAATTGTGGTTTTGATTTGTATTTCCCTGATGCTGAGTGATGTTGAGCCTTTTCTAATATGTCTGTTGGCCGTTTGTATGTCTTCTTTGGAAAAATGTCTGTTCCTGTCTTCTGCCCATTTCATGATTAGATTATTTGGTTTTTGGGTGTTGAGTTTGATAAGTTCTTTATAGATTTTGGATACTAGCCCTTTATCTGATAAAACCATTCTGTTGGTTGTCTTTTGGTTTTGTCGACTGTTTCCTTTGCTGTACAAAAGCTTTTTATCTTGATGAAGTCCCAATTGTTCATTTTTAAAAGCCTTTGGATCACTTACCTTTGAAGATGTGTCTAGCAAGAAGTTGCTGCAGCTGAGGTCACTGAGGTTACTGCCTGTGTTCTCTTCTAGGATTTTGATGGATTCCTATCTTGCATTTAGGACTTTAATCCATTTTGAGTCTATTTTTGTGTATGGCATAAGAAAATAGTCCAGTTTCATTCTTCTGCATGTGGCTGTCCAATTTTCCCAACACCATTTGTTGAAGAGACTGTTTTCCATTGGCTATTCTTTCCTGCTCTGTCGAAGATTAGTTGACCATATTGTTGAGGGCCCATTTTTGGGTTCTCTATTCTGTTCCACTGATCTGTCTGTCTGTTTTTGTTCCAGTACCACACTGTCTTGATGATTACTGCTTTGTAATAGAGCTTGAAGTCCAGAATTGTGATGCCAATAGCTTTGGATTTCTGTGAAAAAAGTTGATGGTATTTTGATAGGGATTGCATTGAATGTATAGATTGCTCTAGACAGCATAGATATTTTAACAATATTTGTTCTTCCAATCCATGAGCATGGAACATTTTTTCATTTCTTTGTGTCTTCTTCAATTTCTTTCATGAGTGTTCTATAGTTTTCTGAGTATAGCTCCTTTGCCTCTTTGGTTAGGTTGATTCCTAGTTATCTTGTGGTTTTTCATCCAATTGTAAAGGGGATTGGCTCCCTAATTTCTCTTTCTTTTGTCTTGTTGTTAGCATATAGAAATGCAAATGATTTCTGTGCATTGATTTTATATCCTGCCACTTTACTGAATTCCTGTATGAGTTCTAGCAATTTTGGGTGGAGTCTTTTGGGTTTTCCACATAGAGTATCATGTCATCTGCAAAGAGTGAGAGTTTGACTTCTTCTTTGCTGATTTGGATGCTTTTCTTAGTTTTTCTTGTCTCATTGCTGAGGCTAGAACTTCTAGTACTATGTTGAACAACAGTGGTGAGAGGGGAAAATCCCTGTCTGTTTTCCTGACCTCAGGGGAAAAGCTCATAGTTTTTCCCCATTGAAAATGATATTCACTGTGGGATTTTCGTATATGGCTTTTATGATATTGAGGTATATTCCCTCTATCCCCACACTGTGAAGAGTTTTAGTCAAGAAAGGATGCTGTACTTTGTCAAAAGCCTTTTCTGTAGCTATTGAGAGGATCATACGGTTCTTGTCCTTTCTTTTATTAATGTAGTGTATCACATTGATTGATTTGGGGATGTTGAAACACCCTTGCAACCCAGGAATAAATCCCACTTGGTTGTGGTGCATAATCCTTTTAATGTACTGTGGAATTCCTATGGGCTAGTATCTTGGTGAGAATTTTTGCATTCATGTTCACTGGGGATATTGGTCTGTAATCATCCTTTTTGATGGGGTCTTTCTCTGGTGTTGGGATCAAGTAATGCTGACCTCATAGGAAAAGTTTGAAAGTTTTCCTTCCATTTCTGTTTTTTGAAACAGACTCAGAAGAATAGGTATTAATTCTTCTTTAAATGTCTGGTAGAATTCCCCTGGGAATCCATCCGGCCCTGGACTCTTGTTTGTTGGGAGATTTTTGATTACTGCTTCAATTTCCTTGCTGCTTATGGGTCTGTTCATGTTTTTTATTTCTTCCTGTTTCAGTTTTGGTAGTTTATATGTCTCTAGGAATGTATCCATTTCTTCCAGATTATCTAATTTGCTGGCATATAATTGCTCATAATATGTTCTTATAATTGTTTGTATTTCTTCAGTGTTGGTTGTGATCTCTCCTCTTTCATTCATGATTTTACTTACTTGGGTCCTTTCTCTTTTCTTTTTGATAAGTCTGGCCAGGGGTTTATCAATCTTGTTAATTCTTTCAAAGAACAAGCTCCTAGTTTCGTTGATATGTTCTACTGTTCTTTTGGTTTCCGTTTCATTGATTTCTGCTCTGATCTTTATGATTTCTCTTCTCCTGCTGGGCTTAGGCTTTATTTGCTGTTCTTTCTCCAGCTCCTTTAGGTGTAGGGTTAGGTTGTGTACTTGAGACCTTTCTTGTTTCTTGAGAAAGGCTTGTATTGCTATATACTTTCCTCTCAGGATCTCCTTTTCTGCATCTCCAAAATTTTGAACAGTTGTGTTTTCATTTTCATTTGTTTCCATAAATTTTTTTAATTCTTCTTTAATTTCTTGGTTGACCCATTCATTCTTTAGTAGGATACTCTTTAATCTCCACGCATTTGAGTACTTTCCAACTTTCCTCTTGTGATTGAGTTCATGTTTCAAAGCATTGTGGTCCGAAAATACACAGGGAATGATCCCAATCTTTTGGTACCGGTTGAGACCTGATTTGTGACCTAGGATGTGATTTATTCTGGAGAATGTTCCATGTGCACTAGAGAAGAATGTGTATTCTGTTGCTTTGGGATGGAATGTTCTGAATATATCTGTGAAGTCCATCTGGTCCAGTGTATCATTTAAAGCCTTCATTTCCTTGTTGATGTTCTGCTTAGATGATCTGTCCATTTCAGTGAGGGGGCTGTTAAAATCCCCTACTATTATTGTATTGTTTTCGATGTGTTTCTTTGATTTTGTTATTAATTGGCTGCTCCCATGTTAGGGGCATAGATATTTACAATTGTTAGATCTTCTTGTTGGATAGATCCTTTAAGTATGATATAGTGTCCTTCCTCATCTCTTATTATAGTCTTTTGTTTAAAATCTAATTTGTCTGATAGAAGGATTGCCACCCCAGCTTTCTTTTGACGTCCATTAGCATGGTAAATGGTTTTCCACTCCCTCACTTTCAATCTGGAGGTGTCTTTGAGTCTAACATGAGTCTCTTGCAGACAGCATATTGATGGGTCTTGCTTTTTTATCTGATCTGATAACCTGTGTCTTTTGATTGGAGCATTTCGCCCATTTACATTCAGGGTAACTATTGAAAGATATGAATTTAGTGCCGTTGTATTGCCTGTAAGGTGACAGTTACTGTATATTGTCTCTGTTCCTTTCTGGTCTATGTTATTTGGGGGCTCTCTCTTTGCTTAAAGGACCCCTTTCAATATTTTTTGTAGGGCTGGTTTGGTGATTGCAAATTCTTTTAGTTTCTGTTTGTCCTGGAAGCTTTTTATCTCTCCTTCTATTTTCAATGACAGCCTAGCAGGATAAAGTATTCTTGGCTGCATATTTTTCTTGTTTAGTACCCTGAATATATCAAGCCAGTCCTTTCTGGCCTGCCAGGTCTCTGTGGATAGCTCTGCTGCCACTCTAATGTTTCTACCATTGTAGGTTACAGACCTCTTGTCCTGAGCTGCTTTCAGGATTTTCTCTTTGTCTCTGAGACTTGTAAGTTTTACTATTAGATGTCGGGGTGTTGACCTATTTTTATTGATTTTGAGGGGGTTCTCTGTGCCTCTTGGATTTTGATGCCTGTTTCCTTCCCCAAATTAGGAAGTTCTCTGCTGTAATTTGTTCCAATATACCTTCTGCCCCTCTCTTTTTTTTCTTCTTCTGGGATCCCAATTATTCTAATGTTGTTTCACTTTATGGTATCACTTATCTCTCGAATTCTTCCCTCGTGATCCAGTAGTTGTTTATCTCTCTTTTTTTCAGCTCCTTTATTCTCCATCATTTGGTCTTCTATATCACTGATTCTCTCTTCTGCCTCATTTATCCTAGCAGTTAGAGCCTCCATTTTTTATTCCATCTTATTAATAGCCTTTTTTAGTTTACTTGATTAGATTTTAGTTCTTTTATTTCTCCAGAAAGGGATTCTCTAGTGTCTTCTATGTTTTTTTCAAACCCAGCCAGTATCTTTACAATCATTATTTTGAGCTCTAATTCTGACATCTTACTTATTTATATCCATACTCATTAGGTCCCTGGCAGTCAGTTCTGCCTCTTGTTCTCCTTTTTGAGATGAGTTTTTCCGTCTTGTCATTCTGCCCAGAGAAGAATAGATAAATGAGAGAACAAAAAATTAAAATGGCAACAATGACCCCAGAGAAATATACACTAAACAAATCAGATAAGACCCAAAACTGAAAAAAAAAAAAATTTTTTTTGAGGAAAAAAAAAAGAGCATATAATCAGACAGGTGGACGGAACAGAGGAATACACTGGATCCTGTTTGTATTTTCGTCTGTTTGTTAGAAAACTAGGTCCCAAAATTGTAAATAAAGAAAAACTTATATATGTACAAAAGTAAAATTAAATACGATGAAAGGATAGACTATAACTGTAAAAATGAAAATTAAAAGGCAAGAACAAAGAAGGAATATAAACAGACAGGTTAACAGAACAGAGCAATGCACTATATCCTGAGTGTATGTTGGTCGGTTTGTTAGAAGAATCTACATCTTTAAAATTGTAAAGAAAGAAAAACTTACATATATACAAAAATCAAATTAAATACATAGAAACGATAGAATATAAATGTAAAGATGAAAATTAAAAACAACTTTAACAAACAAAAAGAAGAAAAAGAGAGAGAATATGATCAAACAGGTGAAAAGAACAGAGCCGTAGACTAGATTCTGGGTGTATTTAGGTCTGTTAGAAGAAACTGAATCCCAAAACTGTAAAGGAAAAAGAAACTTACTTGTATACAAAAATAAAATTAAATACAATGAAAGGATGGAATGTAACTGTAAAAATGAAAATTTAAAAAGATTTTTAAAAATAGTTGATAAAATAAGAAATTGGTTGAAAAGGGGGAGAGGAAAAAAAATTAAGATTAAAAGACTAAAGAATTGTGGGGGAAAAAAAAACCATGAATACTATATACTGTATTCCCCTAGCGGTGGAGTTTTGCAGTTCTCAGTGATCAGTAAACTTGGTCTTGACTTGCTGATCTTCTAGGGGAGGGGACTGTTGCATTGATTCTCAAGTGTCTTTGCCCCAGGCAGAATTTCTTTCTTTTTTTTTAAATTTTATTATTTTATGTTAATCACCATACATTACATCATTAGTTTTTGATGTGGTGTTCCATGATTCATTGTTTGCGTGTAACACCCAGTGCTCCCTTCAATACGTGCCCTCTTTAATACCCATCACCAGGCTAACCCATTCCTCCACCCCCTCCCCTCTAGAACCCTGTTTGTTTCTCAGAGTCCATAGTCTCTCATGGTTCGTCTCCCCCACCGATTTCCCCCACCTTCATTTTTCCCTTCCTGCTATCTTTTTTTTTGTTTGGTTAACATATAATGTATTATTTGTTTCAGAGATACAGGTCTGTGATTCAACAGTCTTACACAATTCACAGCGCTCACCATAGCACATACCCTCCCCAGTGTCTATCACCCAGTCACCCC
>NC_138378.1:70463635-70479330 GCF_054177405.1 Leptonychotes weddellii | reverse complement strand
TCTTCTTTATCCATTCATCTGTCGATGGACATCTTGGCTCTTTCCACAGTTTGGCTATTGTGGACATTGCTGCTATAAACATCAGGGTGCACGTACCCCTTTGGATCCCTACTTTTGTATCTTTGGGGTAAATACCCAGTAGTGCAATTGCTGGATCATATGGTAGCTCTATTTTCAACTTTTTGAGGAACCTCCATACAGTTTTCCAGAGTGGCTGTACCAGCTTGCATTCCCACCAACAGTGTAGGAGGGTTCCCCTTTCTCTGCATCCCTGCCAACATCTGTCGTTTCCTGACTTGTTAATTTTAGCCATTCTGACGGGTGTGAGGTGGTATCTCATTGAGGTTTTGATTTGGATTTCCCTGATGATGAGCAATGTTGAGCACTTTTTCATGTGTCTGTTGGCCATTTGGATGTCTTCAGCCCCAGGTGGAATTTCACTGCCCTTGCCAGGGGGCCAGGCTAAGTAAGTCTCTGGATTGCTCTTTGTGGCTTTTGTTCCCTGAAGGCTTTCTGTGCTGCTTTAGAGGATGAGAATGAACATGGCGGCCTCCCAGTCTCCAATCCCATCTCCGCAAGCTCAGGGCCCCACCCCTCAGTGCACCTTCAGGGAAAAGATGTCCATCACTCCTGTCTCCCTGGTCTCCATCTGCTCTCTCTGCTCTCCTAACCTGTGACCGAGCATTTCTCTCTCTGGCACATGACCCCATTTGGAGTCTTCAAACCCTGCAGACTCCTGTGGTGCACACCCGCACTGTTCCTCCCCAGAGGAAGAAGGGGGATCTCTCCAGTTCTGCTTGTTGGGCCCCTGCTCAGAGAACAGTCCCCTGGTGGTGCTGTGGTTCGGGGTTTATGGTGATCCCGAGCTGAGAGCCCACTCCTGGACTCGCTGATTACAGCCAGCTTCCCTGCTCCAATGCCTGGGAACTCTGCCGCACTCAGGCACCCCTGGTCTTCCTGTGACCCCGGGGATCCTGGGACCACACTGTCCCATCTAGGATTCCACCTCGCTTTGCCACCTGAGCACCTTTCAGGCAGGGATGTCCCTCACTGGAGCGGACTTCTAAAAGTTCCGATTTTGTGCTCGGCTGTTCTATTACTTTCCGGTAGCCGGCTAACAGAGGCTTCCAACCCCCGTGGTTTATCTTCTCATATATCACGTTGGATTCACTTCCCCTCACCTTCTATCTTGCAGAAAGTGGTCACTTTTCTATTTGTAGAGTTGCAGCTATTCTTTTCTTTGATCTCTGGTTGAATTTGCAGGTGTTCAGAATGATTTGATAGCTATCTAGCTGAATTCCTGGGACCAGATGAAACTAAGATCTCCTACTCCTCTGCCATCCTGGACTCTCTCTTAATCTTTAAACTTTTATGGTATCTTTATGCTATGTAAGACATTTTCTTTTCTTAAATGAACTTGAGCTATTTAGTGGGGAAGATAGCAGGTGATCCTCTGACCTAGGCTAGCATTTTAGAGTTATCTGGGATTGACAGTGGAATTGTTTCTGGTACCAATTCTAATGGTGAGGTGTGGGGGGGATTCCCCCCATACCACCAAGCAATTCTTGGACACCAGCACGGTATCGTAATTCTGATACTATCTGCCTGGAGATCCCACAGGTTAAGGGCCTCGGTCCTAGAAGACTGCACCCCATCCCCCACTTCAAATGCCAGTCACAAGCCCTGATACCTGTGCTTCTGACCTACCAGCTACAGACTAGAGGTTCCCACGACCTCCTCCTTGGACTTCAGATGCCAATCTGATGTAACAACCTGGACTTCTGACTGGCTGGCTGTAAATCAGAGATTCCTCTGACCCCTCTTTGGGTTTGATTTATTTGCCAGAGCAGCTCAGAGAACTCAGGGAAACATTTTATTTATTAGATCACCAGTTTATTATAAGAGGACATAACTCAGGAACAGCTAGATGGAAGAGATGTATAGAGCAAAGTATGGGGAAAGGGCTCAGAGCCTCCATGCCCTCTCCAGGCTTCCACTCTCCTGGTATCTCCATATATTCACCAACCTTGAAACTCTCCAAACCCCTCCCTTTTGGCTTCACTACATAGACATGATTAATTAAATCATTGGCCATTGGTGATTGACTCATCCTCCAGCCCCTCTTCCCTCTGGGAGGTCTGGGAGTGGGACTGAAAGTTCCAACCCTCTGAACACATGGTTGACAACCCTTGACAACCAACCCTCACCCTTAGGTACTTCACAGAAGTCACTTCATTAACATAACAAAAGACACCTTTTTCACTCTCTGCGCTTAGGAAATTCCAAGAGTTTTGGGACCTGTGAGCCAGGAACTGTGGAAGAAGACTAAATATATATGAGAAATATATTTTGGTTATCTGAATAATCATATATATAGAATTCTTATAAATTGCAGTGTCATACTTACCCTTTCTCTTGGTGAAACTACAGAGCCTATTGGGTTGACATAAACTCTTGGAAATCAAGAAGCCTTTACCCTTCTCCCTGGACTTTGAGCCTAATTTGTAGTATGTCAGGACTGCCATCTGGCTAGACTCTTCCTTTTAGGCTGTTTCTATGTGAGTACAGGCCGTATTCAGAGTCAGTTGGCCTCTCAGTTTTCTGCTCAGAGGATTCCTTTACAAAACTTTAAGCCTTCTGGAAGTATGGTATTTCAACCAGCATTATATTATGTGTGTGTATTTAATTCATAGTTTTGAAAGTTTATTGCATACCCACTACCTGCATAGCTTTTGGCTAGCTGCTACATAAGACATATAAAAGAAGTGTAAAATAGATGAGATGGTGAGATGGTTTTTTTTTTAAGCTTACAGTGAAAAGGAGGACATTTGTCCAAATATTAAAAGTAAATAGAAGGCTGAATGTCCCAAGCAAGTCATTGGCTAAGTTAGAGTGGGGAAGGTGATACGGAGGAGGTGTGATCAAAGAGAGAAAGGATGCCACCCAGCTGGAAGGAATCCAGAAACTGAAATAGCATTTGTTCTAGTTCCTCAAGGGTAGATATGATGATAGAAAAAACTGAGTCTATGGGTGGATTGCAGGCAAAGGACATGAGTGAAGTTGTTAAAGATAAACTGAGGCATATTTAAAATTTTAAGAGCTTATTTGAGCAGAAATTTATTCCAGCTGGGCAGTGACAAACTGGAAGTGGTGAGGAACTCTGCTGATAGGAACTAGGGGATATGAGAAAGTGCAGAAGCGACGAAAGGAAATTATTTGATTGGCTATAGCTTAAAGCCTAGTTGGCTCTTTGTGGTTGGTATCCTTAGCATTTTGATTTTGTCACTTTGAGACATTTACAGGCTTTGACTTTGGTTTTGCTCATGTAGGCACCATGGCATTAGAGCCACCTCAGTCTAATGGTCTCCTTATTAAACTAATTTAACAAGTTATAGAGCTGTAAAAATGCAGGGCAGATTTTAATTTGAATTTAGAGTAATGAGGGGAGACTGGAGAAGATAACACTAGAATTTGCAAGTCAGATCATGTCCTTCTTTGCTTATGGCTTCTCATCTCATTTAGGGAAAAAGCCAAAGTTCCTAAAATGGCCTACAAGCTACTGCATAATCTGTTCCCTTCCCCAATTCCCACTACTGTCTTCCTCCTTCTTCTCTAGCTCTTTCCCTTGATCAGGCAGAGAGCACCACCTCAGGGTGTTTGTTTCCTCTGCCTGAGAGCTGGGTGGCTCACCCTTACTTCTTTCAGGTCACCCTTATCAGAGAGGCCTGTCCCGACTTCTGTATATCACCCCCTCTCACTCCTGTCACTCTCCATTCCCCCTACTTTGTTTTATTTTTCTCAGTACTCAGGAAGTACAAATATAGGATCACTAACATCCTATGTATGTTTGCTTGTGAATTGTTGCCTTGTGTTAAGCCATTTGAGTGCACATTCTCTGGGACTGAGGACTTACTGTTGTATCCCCAGGACCTAGGACCAGTACCTGGCACATAGCTCATATTCATATATTTATTAGATAAAAAAGAAAATCAAGAGCAGGAAAGAGAGTGAGAGGGAGGGAAGGAATTGGATATAGGTCCTACAGGATTTTGCATTCTAAGCAGGGGAATACAAATTTAATTCATTAGAAGGGTTTGAACAGGGGAGTAAGGATGAAAACATTTACTTTAGGGAGCTTAATTAGGTGATGATGTATAGGATGGATTTTTTTTAAAAAATTCCATCAGTCCCTCCTTCCTATCCCCAAGCACTATGTAACATAGCTATTTGTGCTTTAAAAAACAAAAAAACAGTGAAACTTTAAATTTTGAAATGTTTTGACTCTCAAGAAACTGCTCAAATTGCTAAAAGCAAATTCCCTGTACTTTTCCCCCAATTTGCTCCAATGATAGTATCTTACATTACTGTAGTTCATTGTCAAATCCAGAAAAATGACCTTGGTATAATACTATTAACTCTGACTTAGAACTTAGTTGAATATCATCATACTTTACATACACTTTTGTGTGTGTATGTATATAATTCTAAAATTTTGTCACATGTGTAGAAACATGCTTTTTAATGTTTCTACATCTGATTTTAAAGTTTTTGACCAAGTGTTAGACAATCTCCTCTTTAATAATACTCTCCAGGTTCTTGGCCTCCCACATTTACATAAAAATAAAGTGAATGGCCTGTTGTTTTATTTCTTTATTCTTCTGCCCAGGTGTTCCTTGTAGCCTTTTCTTTCTACAATAAAGACGATTTAAAAATTTTACTTCATCAGTATTGACAAACCATATTATTTATCAGGTCTTATTTTTTTTGTTTGTTTTGTTTTAAAACCAGTGCATTATATTATTATATAACATTTCTTTCTCTTGGTCATTTATGTACTTAACAACCTTCAGATCATTTCTGATAGTAAAATATTTCCAGAAAACTGTTTTTTTTTTTAAGATTTATATTTATTTGACAGAGAGAGAGTTAGCGAGAGCAGGAACATAAGCAGGGGGAGTGGGAGAGGGAGAAGCAGGCCTCCCGCCGAGCAGGGAGCCCGACGCGGGGCTCGATCCCAGGACCCTGGGATCATGACCCGAGCCGAAGGCAGACACTCAACGGCTGAGCCACCCAGGCGCCCCTCCAGAAGACTGTTTTAACAGGGTTCTAGTTTTTTCCTTTGCCTACCCTACCTTACTAATTAGAAGTATTCTGTTAAGTAATTTACCAAAAATTTCAGAACTGGGAACGCTAGTGGGTGGGAATGAGATTAGCTAAATTATTTAAAGTCTTTTATTCATTCTTTTAAAAATTAAACTTCTGATGTTTTTAGATATTCTGCTTAGTAAAAGGCCACTTTATTAATTTTTATATATTGAACATATTTGTCTTTAAGTTATTTACAGACTTTCAAAAACAACGTGTTAATGTTAAAATCTTACAATTTTGGAGCTGTGTTCTATATGTGCTATATATATTTAAAGATGTTCTGTGTGAAGAGAAATATATACAAATATATATAGCACATACATACTTATATGTTGCTGATGGTTCGGGTGATAATTGATGCTCTTCCGTAGGATGCTGGATTAATATGCAGGCCTGTGTGTGACTGCTGAAGAAAAACCAAGGTCTGTGTGAACATACTTGATAAATTTCTTGCAGGTTCTGAGTTGTGTCCGCACAGAGTGGGATCCACTGGATATTCGCTTTGGCACCAAACAGCCTTATCAGGTGTTGACAGTGGAGCGCTCCATCAGTGTAGACAAAGAGTCCATGGCTGACAGCTGCATCTACGAATACGTTCGGAACAAAATCCAGTGTATATCAGTAACCAGAATACCACTAAGATCAAAGGCCATTAGCTGCTGCAGGAATGTTACTGAAGACAAACTGATTCTGGGCTGTGAAGATTCTTCAGTGATTCTTTATGAAACTCACCGTAGAGTAACTCTCTTAGCCCAGGCTGAACTTTTGCCTTCATTAATAAGCTGCCACCCAAGTGGCGCCATTCTACTAGTTGGCAGCAACCAAGGGGAGCTTCAGATTTTTGATATGGCTTTATCCCCTATTAACATCCAGCTCCTGGCTGAAGACCGCTCACCCAGGGAGATTCTGCAGTTCAATAAATTCTTTGACATTTCCAGCAGTCTTGTTCAAATGCAGTGGATAGCTCCTCAGGTGGTTTCTCAGAAGCCAGAATGTGGGGACATCTATGATCTCCTCTTCCTCAGGTTTGACAGAGGACCTTTGGGTGCACTTTTGTTTAAACTTGGTAAGTCAAGGAAGTTGGTGAGTAAGTAAATTAAAATGTTTATGATGATGACGTTATGATTAAGAGAATAAAACCATTCTAGAAATGGAGGTTTTCTATGTTATTCCATAAATAGGTTTGCCTTTCAAACATTTCATATAGTTTCTTTTTTTTTTTTTTTCAAGTAATCTTTATGCCCAACCTGGGGCTCAAACTCACGACCCTGAGATCAAGAGTCACGTGCTCTACCAACTGAGCCAGCCAGGTGCCCTCATATAGTTTCTTTAAGAAAGCTTTGTGGGTGATTTTCTAAATGTTAAGGAACATTAGATAGTGAAGAATTTGGAAATTGCACTAATTGCCCATTGTGATGCATGAAAAGCTTAAACTTCCACATTTGATACTTTCCAAAATAAATACATATGTGAATATTTTAAAAGTACTTACTATGCCCATTAAAAAGTTCTGTGTTGGGGTACCTTCAGTTAAGGTGGCTCATTCAGTTAAGCGGCTGCCTTCGGCTCAGGTCATGATCCCAGAGTCCCAGGATCGAGCCCCGCATCAGGCTCCCTGCTCAGTGGGCAGCCTGCTTCTCTCTCTCTACCACTTGTGCTCTCTTATGCACTCTCTCTCTCTCTAATAAATAAATAAAAATCTTAAAAAAAAGTGTTATAGGAATAAAATACTTTTTCTATTAAAAAATTATTTTAGATAATAAGTATCCATTGCTTCCCAGATTGGAATGTGTAAGACCAATGTTTTAAAAGAAGAAAAAGCAAATGTTTGGAGAATTTGGGCAGAGAGTTGTATAATTTTTTTTGTTTCCTTTTAGATAAAAATATTGAAAAAGATTTTTCAATATTATGAAAATCATGTATTAATATAGCCCATTTTAACCAGGATTTTTTTTTTAGATTTTAAAGATTTTATTTTTAAGTAATCTCTACACCCAACATGGGGCTTGAACTTACAACCTGGAGATGAAGTGTCTTATGCTCTACTGACTGAGCCAGCAAGCGCCCCTCAACCAGGAAACTTTAAAACAAAATTGTATTAGTATGATTTGTCTTTTGCAGTTTTGCCTTCCCAGCTATGCCCTATAATATTCTTTAGGTAGTTTTGTATAACTTAACATTCTTGAGAGAACCTCACTTAAGTTTAAAAACTAGATTTTAATTAATGCCTATTATTACAACTTGAAAACACAGAAAAGTAAATATATTTTTAAAACCCATTACATGATTTGTCTCTGTGATATGAAGTTAAGTTTTTAAAGACATTGAATGAAGTATTTGTTAAATAGCTGTCAGTTTACTTTTTTTTTGTAGTGTATCTACCTCTGAAATTGAACCCAAGAAATAAATCTAATTGACAATGACTTGATTAACCTGAAAGATATAATGGATATAACATGAGGGCTATATTCTCTCCCTGTAATAAAAATGCAACTAAATCTGTAATATTCATGTTGTCCAAGAAAAAAATGTTTGGAATCTCATTCATTATAAGATAATCCAGTTCTACTTTGCCCAGCTACATGTTTAACAGTTGTATGTCTCCATACACAACACTCATTAAAGTGGATGTTAGCTGTTTTGCATGTCTGTTAAAACACACACACACACACACACACACACTTACTCACTCACTCACTCTCTCTCTCTCTCTCTCTCTCTGTCTAAATTACCCAGTTACCTGTCAAACAAAAGGCTGTCTGCCCACATACACCTAGCTTTTCTTCAGCCCTCCCTTGTGGGCCTATTCACAACAGCTTTGCAAAAAGCACAGCTTTCTCTTCCTATCTCTATCACATTTGCCTTCTTACTAAAGTAAACAGGCTCTCAGTGTAGGGATTTAGAGGGCTTCCTGCTAATTGCCAGCTTGTAAACTTAATTGGACTGTCTCCCTGGGCACTGTTCCTAAATCAATTAGGCAATGAGTTGGCTGTCACCTCTTTTCCCAAGAAGGTCTCTTGGAAGAGAATTATCCAATAGAAGTCAAGCATTCAAATGAAAAGGTGATAACTTCTGCAACTGACATTTATCATTTAAATTTTATTTTCAATATGACTCTTAAGTTTTATGGGATAGGGGAAATTTTACAGACTTACAGACTCTTTAAAAGATCTAAATATGGAGTTTCCCAGAATTAAAAAAAATGTATTATAAGATCAATATTTATTACAGATTATTTTTTCTAGAAAGAGTCGATTCCTTGAAACAGTAGATTCCAACTAACAGATCTTTTTTTTTTTTTTTTAAAGAAAACCCTGTTTAAAGAACAGATTTTTCTTAGGTTCTGCTACTAAATACATCCAAAAATTTTAATATACTTCTTGAATTAACACAGTGCTGATTCTGGGCATCCATGTGGAATTTTCATGTATAATTCAAGTTACTGCATATATAAACAGGTAGTTGCATGTGCAGTTTCTCCACTAGGGAGCATTTACGAGATTTTTTTCATAAGCTTGTTATGCAAGCCTTTGGAAAATTTGACATGCAAGGTGTAGCTTAAAATTTAAGAAGCTGACATAGATCATAGTTTAAAATAGAATGCTGTCATGTAAACGTGGCAGTGGCTGGTGCGAATATGCTAAGATTTTTGGAGTTTGACTTTTAGAATAGGTCAGTGTAATGTTGAAGGAAAACTTTGTTCCGAGGCTAGAACTTCCATCCTAAATCCTTATAATCATCACACTAATGTTTTGGGGATTAAAAGGCCATCACTACTGTTAGAAAAATTTGAAGAGCATGTCTTCCTCAGGAGGGAGCTAGAAGTATCATCCTCCCACATGGAAGCCAAGAAGTACTGTTTTATATAAAGCAAAATGTAATCAGATTTCTTTGCTTGGCAATCATTGTCCCATATTTCCACATATGTAGACTGAGATTAACTTTCAAAAGAGGAGTCCCTAATTATATTACAGAGATATTAAAGCTTTTCCATTCTCATCAGTACCTTTTTCAACTTTCACAGCTCTCTTTAAACTCACATCATCAGCTTCCTGCCCTCTCAGCAGAGAGTCTTACCTTTTAATTGGCACTTCATTAAGTTTATTTGCTCCTCACCACCTACCCACCCCCCCCAACCAACCACTTATCTTGAACATAAATCTTATCATGAACATAAATCTTTCCTTCTCAGTTCAGTGGAAAAGGAGCCCTTCCTCTTGTCTAAGACTAGTTCCACCACTAGTTCCAGTCTCCATCCCGCTACATTCCTATGGATCCCTTTACTTTGTCATCCTCCCCACTCCCCCATGAATCTTGCTATGCCAGGAGATACAAGCCCAAGTCATACCATAAAACATCTCTCCTTAAAATTGTTTCTCCTCTGTTACTAATCAAATATTCACCTTCTTTTCATAGACTCACTGAAATAATAGTGAACACTGACTTTCTCTGCTTCTTCACTTCCCATTCATTCCTCACAGTATCAAGGTCTGACTTAGATCTTTAGTGTTCTCCGGAAACTGCTCTTGGAAAGGTCACCAGAGACTTCCTACTTGATGCATATATTTCTTTTATGTTACTTGATGACTTTTCAGCCTTTGATGTTTGCTGACCAATTCTGTCACAGAATTCTCATCATACTGCCTTCTGTGACCTGGGATACACCTTTTCATCACTTTTTCATGCTCTTCTTCTGCGTACTCATGAATATGCTGAGGCTCCCCCTAAGGTTCCATTTTTAGCTCTTCTCCCATTTTATACAGATTGAGAATTTATTTCTAATTTTCTTTCTCCCCAAACCTGTGTCTTCTCTTATATTCTCCATTTTGGTGGATGGTACAATTATTCAGATGGAATCCCAAGTCAGAAATCATCCTAAAATCCTCCCTCACCCCTAAGGCCATATCCAATCAGTGACCAAGTCCCATCAGTTCTGCCTTCTAAATACTATCAGAAACATCTCTTGTCAGCCTTGCTGTCATGACCTTAATCTCGACCTTCCCTGTTTTTCAAGCAGTGATCAAGTAGTAGTTTTCTGTCTATAATCTTCTGCCTTCCAATCTTCTCATCCCACCCCACAATTAATCCCCTGAACTGCCACCAGAGTCATCTAACTGCAGATTTGGTCATGGATTCTCCAGCTTGAAATCCTTCAGTGGTTGATAAGCCCTTGTCTGCCTCTCAGGCTTCATCTCCCCAGCTGTTTTTGCAGGAGTGTAGCTCCCCATCCATGGCATGTGCTCTCACACTCTCTCCTTCCCATGGTGTTTTAAATAGTATTCCATCCACCTGGAGTGCTCTGACTAGAGCCTGCAAAGTTGGGAAAAGGTTAAATGTTCCAGTGATTATATCAAGCAAGAAATAATTAAAGCTAACCTCTTCCCTCTCACAGGATTTTGAAAATTACAGGCAAAATGTATGTGTGCATGTGTGTGTCATTCTGTCTAAAAAACAAGTAGTATGATTTTTCTCTTAGTATTTTTGTAAGAAGTATATTTTCTTCAAGAGAGTTATTTTTATCAAGCTATTGAAATATACTTTACCCCAGTGGTAATTGGGGGTAACTTACTGCTGGAAAGAAATGTCAGATAATTCATTAGATGCCTGCTCATCTTAAAATTGGATCTCATTTCACTTGAAATGGACTGTTATTTGAGATAGCATTTTGCTTTCTTTAAACTGGAGTGCTGATGGATTTTTAAATCAAGTTTATTGGGGTATAATTTACATAAAATTTACCCATTCCAAATGTACAGTTTAATGAATTTTAACCAATGTATATATTCTCATGATTACCACCAGAACCAAGATATAGGACATTTCCATCACCAAAAAATTCTCTCAACCCCCTTTGCAGCCATTCCCCATCTCCCTCAAAGCTAAAGAACACTGACCTGCTTTCTGTCATTACTGATTAGATTTGCTTTTTCTAAATTTCATAGAAAAGGACTCATAAAGTAGGTATTTTTTTAAATGTCTTACTATGTTTACTCAGCATTTATCTGTGAGAATCTTCCATATTAGTGTATATATCTGTAAATTTTCCTTTACATTACTGAGTAGTATTCCATTGTATAGATAAACCACAATATTGTTCCACATGTTGATAGACATTTGGGTTGTTTCCAGATTTAAGCTGATATCAATAAAAATGCCAGTGCTTTCGTGTACACATCTTTATATCAATGTATATTTTAATTTCTCTTGGGAAAAATGTAGGAGTAGAATGGCTGGGCCATAGGCTAAGTGTATGTTTAACTGAATAAGAAACTATTTTGGAGTTTTAGTTGCTGTATATCCTAACACTTAGCATTAATGTTCTTTTTAATTGGGAGCATTCTAATGGGTTTGTAATAGTGTTAATTTGCATTTCACTGATGACTATTGGAGTTGAGCATCTTTTTATGTGCTTATTTGTGATGTATCTTCTCTGATGAAGTATGTCTTCAAACCTTTTGCCCAAAAAATTTAGTTGGATTGTTTATTATTGAGTTGTAAGAATTTTTATGTATTCTGAATACAAGTTCTTTGTAAGATACTAGTATTATGAATATTTTCTTCCAGCTTGTAGTTACCTTTTCATTTACTTAACAGTGTGTTTCGAGTAGCAGAAGTTTTTAATTTTAATGAAATTCAATTCTTAAACTTTATGACTTGTGTTTTTCACGTACTGTATGAAATGTTTGACTAACACTGTTTTCTTCTAGAGGTTTTATCGTTTTAGCTCTTAGAATTATGTTTATGGTCTGTTTCAAGTTAATTTATTGCATATGGCATGAGGCATGGATTGAAATTAATTTTTAAATATGAATATTCATTTGTCCCAGACCCATTTGTTGGAAAGACCGTCCTTTCTCCATTGAATTGCCTTGACCATGTGTGTATGTTCCTGTGAATAGACTCTATTCTCTTCTACTAATCTATATGTCTGTACTTAAGGGAGTACCACACTGTCTTAATTACTGTAGTTTTACTGTAAGTCTTGAAATCAAGTACTGTTCTCCAACTTTGTTCTTCTCTTTCAAAATTGTTTTGGCTACTCTAGATCCTTTGAATTTCTATGTAAATTTTAAAACGAACTTGTCTAAGTTCTTCTTTGATTTCCTGGTTGACCCAAACATTCTTGAGCAGAGTGGTCTTTAGCTTCCAAGTGTTTGAATTTCTGCCCAATTTTTTCTTGTGATTGAGTTCCAGTTTTAAAACATTATGGTCTGAGAATATGCAGGGAATAATCTCAGTCTTTTGGTATCGGTTGAGACCTGATTTGTGACCAAGTGTGTGGTCTGTTCTGTAGAAAGTTCCATGTGCGCTCGAGAAGAATGAGTATTCTGTTGTTTTAGGGTGGAATGTTCTGTATATATCTATGAGGTCCATCTGGTCCAGTGTGTCATTCAAATCTCTTGTTTCTTTGTTGATTTTCTGCTTAGATGATCTGTCCATTGCTGAGAGTGGAGTATTGAGGTCTCCTACAATTAACGTATTGTTATCACTATGACTCTTTATTTTGGTTAACAGTTAGCTTATGTAGGTGGCTGCTCCCATGTTGGGGGCGTAGATACTTAAAATTGTTAGATCTTCTTGTTGGATAGACCCTTTAAGAATGATAGAGTGTCCTTCTGTGTCTCTAACTACAGTCTTTAGTTCAAAATCTAATTTGTTTGATATAAGAATTGCTACCCCAACTTTCTTTTGACGTCCGTTGGCATGGTAGATGGATCTCCATCCCTTCACTTTCAGTCTGGATGTATCTTTAGGTTCAAAATGAGTCTCTTGTAGACAGCATATGGATGGGTCCTGTCTTTTTTATCCAATCTGCAACCCTGTGACGTTTTATGGGAGCATTTAGGCCATTCACGTTGAGAGTGATTATTGAAAGATATGAATTTATTGTCAAATAATCTTCGACAAAACAGGAAAAAATATGCAGTGGAAAAAAAAACAGTCTCTTCAATAAATGGTGCTGGGAAAATTGGACAGCCACATGCAGAAGAATGAAACTCGACCATTCTCTAACACCATACACAAAGATAAACTCAAAATGGATGAAAGACCTCAATGTGAGACAGGAATCCATCAAAATCCTAGAGGAGAACATAGGCAGTAACCTCTTTGACATCGGCCACAGCAACTTCTTTCAAGATACATCTCCAAAAGCTAGTTAAACAAAAGCAAAAATGAACTACTGGGACTTCATCAAGATACAAAGCTTCTGCACAGCAAAGGAAATAGTCAACAAAACAGACAACCCACTGAATGGGAGAAGATATTTGCAAATGACACTACAGATAAAGGGCTGGTATCCAAGATCTAGAAAGAACTTCTCAAACTCAACACCCAAAAAACAAATAATCAAGTCAAAAAATGGGCAGAGGATATGAAAAGACACTTCTCTGAAGAAGACATACAAATGGCTAACAGACACATGAAAAAATGTTCATCATCATTAGCCATCAGGGAAATTCAAATCAAGACCACATTAAGATACCACCTTACACCAATTAGAATGGCAGAAATGGACAGGGAAAGAAACAACAACAGTTGGAGAGGTTGTGGAGAAAGGGGAACACTCTTACACTGTTGGTGGGAATGCAAGTTGGTACAGCCACTTGGGAAAACAGTGTGGATGTTCCTCAAAAAATTAAAAATAGAGCTACCCTATGACCCAGCAATTGCACCCCGGGGTATTTACCCCAAAGACACAGATGTAGTGAAAAGAAGGGCCATATGCACCCCAATGTTCATAGCAGCAATGTCTGCAATAGCCAAACTGTGGAAAGAGACGAGATGCCCTTCAACAGGTGAATGGATAAAGAAGATGTGGTCCATATATACAATGGAATATTACTCAGCCATCAGAAAGGATGAATACCCAACTTTTCTATCCACGTGGATGGGACTGGAGGAGATTATGCTAAGTGAAATAAGTCAAGCAGAGAAAGTCAATTATAATATGGTTTCACTTATTTGTGGAACATAAGGACTAGCATGGAGGACATTAGGAGAAGGAAGGGAAAAAATGAAGGGAGGGAAAGTGGAGGGAGAGATGAACCATGAGAGACTATGGACTCTGAGAAACAAACAGGGTTTTAGAGGGGAGCGGTGTGGGGTGATGGGTTAGCCCAGTGATGGGTATTAAGGAGGGCACGTATTACATGGAGCTCTGGGTATTATACGAAAACAATGGATCAAAAACTAATGATGTATTGTATGGTGACTAACGTAATAAAATTTTAAAAAGAAGAAGAAATAATATCTATACTACTGAAGATGTTTCAAAAAATAGAAAAATCTTGCATTCCCACCACAGTGTAAAAGGGTTCCCCTTTCTCCACAACCTCTCCAACATTTGTTGTTTCTTACCCTGTCAGTTGGTACAGTCACTTTGGAAAACAGTGTGGAAGTTCCTCAAAAAAAAAAAATAGAGAGCTACCTTATGACCCAGCAATTGCACCCTGGGGTATTTACCCCAAAGAAACAGATGTAGTGAAAAGAAGGGCCATATGCACCCCAATGTTCATAGCAGCAATGTCCACAAGCCAAACTGGAAAGCACTGAGATGCCCTTCAACAGAAGAATGGATAAAGAAGATGTGGTCCATATATGCAATGGAATATTACTCAGCCATCAGAAAGGATGAATACCCAACTTTTATATCCACATGGATGGGACTGGAGGACATTATGCTAAGTGAAATAAGTCAAGCAGAGAAAGTCGATTATAATATGGTTTCACTTATTTGTGGAACATAAGGACTAGCATGGAGGACATTAGGAGAAGGAAGGGAAAAATGAATGGGGGGGAATCGGAGAAAGTGAGGAACCATGAGAGACTATGGACTCTGAGAAACAAACTGAGGGTTCTAGAGGGGAGGGGGTGAGGGGATGGGTTAGCCTGGTGATGGGTATTAAGGAGGGCACTTACTGCATGGAGCACTGGGTTTTTTATGAAAACAATGAAGTGTGGATCACCACATCAAAACTAATGATGTATTGTATAGTGACTAACATAACATAATAAAATTAAATTAAAAAAATAAAATACATCAAGCCACACAGGCTCCGAGGGTAGGGCAGTCGGGGGCAAGGACAGACCCTCCCACGGGCTACCCAGCTCTGCTTTGGGGCTCACGGCGAGACCCCCTGAGGTTGCTGACATGGTTTACGCTGGGTGTGGGGACCCGGGACACGGCGCCCTTCATATACACCACCCTCAACATGCGATTTGACGTCAGATTATTTAGAGCCGAGGCATGGATGGAGCCAAAGGAGGACATGATTCTACTGGGAGGCTATCCTGCTGTGTGGACAGGGCAAGCCCAGGGCTGGTCCGCAGGCTACGGGTGGGACAGTCTGCACCCACGCTGCAAGCTCGCTGGGGCACAAGGAGGAGCCCACCAGGGCTGGGGGCACCACAGGGCTCAGCTGAGAGCAGCTTAGACTGTTCTGCCGGGGAGCAGGCAGCAAGCATATCCCTGGAGGAGGCAGAGAGCTAAGAGCATCCTGTGGAGGGAAGTTCCTGTGCTCTCCCTTGGGCCCCCAGGTACCCAC
>NC_138378.1:70443439-70463135 GCF_054177405.1 Leptonychotes weddellii | reverse complement strand
TGCAAAGAGTGAGAGTTTGACTTCTTCTTTGCCAATTTGGATGCCTTTGATTTCTTTTCATTGTCTGATTGCTGTGGCTAGGACTTCTAATACTATGTTGAATAGCAGTGGTGATAGTGGACATCCCTGCTGTGTTCCTGACCTTAGGGGGAAAGCTCTCAGTTTTGTTTCTGATCGTAGGTAGAAAGCATTTAGTTTTTTCACTATAAGTTTTATGTTATTAGGTTGAGGAAGTCCCCCTCCATTCCTAGTTGCCTGAGATCCATTATGTTGAGTGGATATTGAATTTTTTTCAGATGCTTTTTTTGCATCAGTTGAAATGATTATATGTTTTTTCTGGTTATATGGTGAATTATTGATTAGTTTCCAGATGTTTCAGTGGCCTTGCATTTGTGGGATAAATCTCTCTTGTTCATGATATATGATCTTTTTAATATATTGCTGGACTTGGTAATATTTTGTTAAGGTTTTTGTATCTGTTTATGGGAGATATTGGTCTGTAGTTTTCTTTTTCTTTTCCTGTAATTTTGCTGTCATTTTTGATATCATTGTAATGCTAACATCATGAAATGAGTTGACAAGTGCTCCCTCTTATATTGTAAGTTGTGGAGAGTTGATATTATTTCTTCTTTTGATGTTTGAGAAAATTCACCAATGAAGGCATCCGGGCATGCAGGTTTTGTGTGTGTGTGTGTGCACATGCATGCATGTATATGTGTATAAAGGTTCTTTAACTATGAATTCAAATTTAAATAGCACAGAGTCAAATTATTTATTCCTTCTTGAAAGAGCTTTGAGAGTTTGGATCTTTCAAAGAATCCATTTCATTTAAATTATATTTATTTGTATAAAGTTATTCATATTAATCACTATTATTTTTTAATGTCTGTAGTTCTATAGTCTTTATTCTTAATTGTGGTAAGTCGTGTCTGCTCTCCTTTTTATCAATTTAGGCAGATGTTGGTCAATTTTACTGATCATTTCAAAGAACCAGCTGTTAATTTCATTGGCTATTGTTTATTTTCTGTTTCTTATTTTTATCATTTCCATCCTTCTATTTACTTTAGGTGTAATTTGCTCTTCTTTCCTTTGGTTCTTAACGTGGAAGCTTGGATTGTTGATTTTAGATCTTTCTTCTTTTCTAATTAAAACATTTAATGCTATAAATTTCCCTGTAAGTACTGCTATAGGTACATCTGACAAATTTCAATGTTATATTTTTATTTTTATTCATTTCAAAATATTTTTTAATTTGTTCTGTGATTTCTTCTCCATTTTTATTTATCTTTTTAGTAATCTCTACCCCCAACATGGGGCTGGAACTCACAACCCTGAGATCAAGAGTTGTATGCTCTACTGACTAAGCCAGCCAGGTGTCCCTGTGATTTCTTCTTTAAATCATACTTTGTTTACTTGTTTATTTACAATTTTATTTATCCAAGAGAGAGACAGAGAGATCACAAGTAGGGTGAGGGACAGAGGGGGAGAGAAAGGGACAAGCAGACTTCCTGCTGAGCAGGGAGCCCAATGTAGGGCTCCATTGCAGGACCCTGAGATCATGACCTGAAACCTGAGCCAAAGTCAGATTCTTAACCAACTGAGCAACCCAGGCACCCCTAAATCATAATTTTTTTTAAAAGAATGTTGATTAATTTCTAAATGTTTGGAGATTTTCCAGACATCTTTCTGTATTGATATCTAATTTAATTCTCTTGTGGTCAGAGAACCTACTCTGTATGATTTCAAAGCAAGTAAATTTATTGAGGCTTTTTTATCCCCCTGAATATGTCCCATCCTGGCTGACAGTCTATGCACATGTATAAAGAATGTGTATTTTGCTGTTGTTGGGTGAAATATTTTATAAATGTCAGGTCAGATTCATTGATAGTGTTTTTCAAGTATTTTCTATTTTTGCTGATTTTGTTTACCTGTTCTCTCAATTAGTGAGAGAGAAATGCTGAAATCTCCAATTATAATTGTGGTTTTGACTTTTTCTTCTTTTAGTTCTCTCTCTTTGCTTTATTATTTCAGAACTCTATTAGGTACATTTAAGATTGTTATTATTTTTCATGAATTTTCAACTATTATAAAGGTATGGAATTTTAGTTTAATTCATTTTTATTTCAGCATTTTTAAAAGTCTTGCTGTCATCTTTTGGCTTGCATGATTTCAGAAGCAAACTTTGCAATTTTTCATATCTTTGTATTTGTGTCCTTTTCTTTGGAACAATTATTTATAAATACAAATATTTATTATAAATATATTATAAATAAATATAAATAAAATATATTATAAATAAATAAATATAAATAAAATATATTATAAATATATATAAAATAAATACAAATAAAGAACAATTTGATTGTTCCTTCTCTTGCTAGAAGTATTGCTTAGGGTATAGATGGAGTCAACAGATTTCAGATATTTTTGGTTTCCTGTAAAGTTCCTACACATTAATATCTACTGCCAAGGAACCACCCTGATTTATGAGGGCTTCCAGTGCTTGACTGCAGGCTCATGAAGGCTTTTGGGTAGTACCATTCATTGATTCTACCAACACAAAAAGAATAGTGAGGTTTTATTGCTTAGTATAGTCAGGGCAATTTCCCAGATTCCCTTTCAAGTTGAATTCTGTCAGAGATAGCACAAATTCTCATTTTGATGTGACTTGAAGTTAATATGAAGAATTTTGGCATCTTTGTTATGAACTAATGTACTTTTTAAAATCCTAAAACCTATAACTATTGCAGTTAAATGATGATGATGATAGTAATAAAAAGAATTGCAGTAATATTTTGTATACTTTACAGCTTACAAATCATTTCACATACATTTTCTCATTTAGCTTTATGATTATTTATATTGAGAAGTTTTTAAAGACTCACTCTAATCAGTAAACATTGGCTGAAGAAAAAAGATTTTATAGCCAGCCATTTTTGAAATATTAGGGGGAAAAAAAAAACTGCTCAAAAGCCCTAATACTTACTGTCATTTAATTACACAGAAATTCTTAGTTTCAAATGAGATCAAGCATATATAAAAAATGATAAAATAAAATTAGAGCAAAATGACCCACTTTTTTTTGTAGTTTTGTTCCTCTAAGATTAGAAGTGGATTTTCTTTCATTTTAAGAGGGTAAACAAATGTGTTTATATTATACCAAGAATATTTCAAAGTAAATATTAGTTGTGAAGGGTATCACTAGTAGGATTAATACTGATCATTTCTTACTTCAATAGAAAAGAATAGTCTTGGGGCGCCTGGGTGGCTCAGTCGTTAAGCGTCTACCTGCGGCTCAGGTCATGATCCCAGGGTCCTGGGATCGAGCCCCACATCAGGCTCCCTGCTCTGTGGGAAGCCTGCTTCCCCCTCTCCACTCCCCCTGCTTGTGTTCCCTCTCTCGCTATGTCTCTCTCTCTGTCAAATAAATAAATAAAATCTTTAAAAACAAAACAAAACAAAAAAGAATAGTCTTTAAATGCCAATTTAAGATAAATTGGTATGTGGTATCTATGAAAAAATTATCAATGGAGAGTACCCATTAATAAAACAGACTTAAAAGTATTTATATAGTTATATTTATCATGGATATTTGTATTTACTCACACCCACACCAAAGTATGTGGGGCTGACAACTAGAAACAACTTAGAACTGATGAAGCTGGTCAATAAGAATTGTGTTCACATCAAAAACCTGTCTTTAAATCTATACCACAGGGGCCCAACAACTGATGAGAAAAATAGAGTTAGCTATTGTCGTCTCCCTAAACATTCTTCTCATGTTTATGCATTTTTAGTGTAAGCAGTTTGATTATGTGGAGTGTAAATTAATTAATGCTGAATGATAGGCATGAGATAGATGGAGTTGGTTGGTAGCTGGTATTTAAAATGAAGATTTAACCACAGAATCACTACTGGCCTTGCCAATCCCACATTTTTAGCACTTATGCAAGAAATGATTACTGTTTTTTTTCCTTTATGGAGGTATTAACTCTGTTTTTGTTAGTCTATTTTTTATTTTTAAAACAATCACTTGGTTTTACTTTTTTTGTGACAGGTATCTTCACACGAGGACAGCTGGGCCTGACAGACACCATTTTCCATCACATTCACTGTGATGAGATCTATGAGGCAATAAACATCCTGAGCAGTATGAACTGGGACACTCTGGGTCACCAGTGCTTTATCAGCATGAGTGCCATTGTAAACCATCTTCTTAGACAAAAACTCACTCCAGAGAGAGAAGGTCAGCATGAAATATATTTCATAAATGGATTTTATATATATATGAAGTACATTTTATTGAGTCAGTTATCTTTTGAGGATTTCTTTGAGTTATGTTATTGGAGATTGAAAGACAAAAATGTTAATGCCCTATTAAAACTGACAAGATCAGATATCAAATAATTATATGGTACTTTAGAGTATTTGTCAATATAAAGAGTAACATTTTTGTATGTATCTATGTTGGAACTCACAATACAGTCATTGTACATTTCAGTCTAAGTTCATGTGTGGAATATGCTCAAATTTCAAACTTTAATCAAGAATTTCATGTACTCTTGGGGTGTCTGGGTGGCTCAGTTTGTTAACTGTCTGACTCTTGGTTTCAGCTCAGGTCATGATCTCAGGGTGGTGAGATGGAGCCTGGTGTTGGGCTCCACACTGAGTGCGGAGTCTGCTTGTCCCTCTGTCTCCCCCTCTACTCCTCCCCCTGCATATGCACACACACTCTCTCTCAAATACATAAATAAATAAATCTTAAAAAAAAAAAAAAAAGAATTACATGTATTCTCTAGGGTCTGGTATACAAAGGGCCCCAAACAAAAGTCCTTATTCTTCCTTCACTTTATTCATAAATATTTTTCTCTCCTATCCCAAGTCTTTTGTCCAGAGAATAGTCCTTACCACTGATTTTGTGTGTGTGTGTGTGTCTTTGTGTGTGTGTATGTGAGAGAGAGAGAGAGATTGAGAATTGTAGCTCAGCCAGCTGCTCTTTGTTTTCATTCTAACTGGTAGTTCTGATACCCCTCTGCCTGCTTGATTTCTCTACTTTCCCTCAGCAAGTCATTCTGCCCATAGAATCTCAGATAAGACACTGTTTTGTCTCTCTCTCTTTTTTTTTAAGTAAGCTGTACACCCAACATGGGGCTTGAACTCATGACCCTGTGATCAAGAGTTGCATGCTCTACCAACTGGAGCCAGCCAGGCACCCCTCAGATAGGATACTGTTTAAAAAAAGGGGGGGGGAATAATGTGCCACATAAAATAATGAAAATCATTTTTATATTTGTTAATTATCCAGTATATGTTATTTTTATTGTAAGTTATTTACTTAATGTAAAATGCACCTAAATGTTCTTGCACTTGTATCTTTATTTCAAATCTTTGCAAGAATCATTGACATTAATGATAAGTCCTGGCCAATGAGAAACTTTCCCTAGGTAATTTACAAGATAGAGAAAACAGGAAATATGTCAAAAGGTCTTTGCTGGAGAGCTTTTTTTCCTATTTTCTTTGAAAGTTTATAGATTTTCTTACTCCATTTTATTTTATTTTATTTTTTTAAAGATTTTATTTATTTATTTGACAGAGAGAGACACAGTGAGAGAGGGAACACAAGCAGGGGGAGTGGGAGAGGGAGAAGCAGGCTCCCTGCTGAGCAGGGAGCCCAATGTGGGGCTCAATCCCAGGACTCTGGGATCATGACCTGAGCTGAAGGCAGACGCTCAACCGACTGAGCCACCCAGGCGCCCCATTCTTACTCCATTTTATTACATTTCCAAAGTAAACACGGTGTTTAAATAAAATTCTATACATAACCTTCACTGTAGTCCTTTTAGAGGGCATGTTCCTTCAGGAAGTTCACATCATGGGACTTGTACCAACTCACAGGAGGCCCGCAATAAATATTTATTTAATGTTAATTGAATGTGCTTTTTGGAGGTAGTCCAATCCATCTATGGAGGGTCCAGTATTTCTACAGTGAGAAAATGCCTAGCACAGACAGTGCTTGGCCTTCTGTAGGTACTCAAAGAATATTAGTTAAAAATAAAAAGAAGAGTATAACTTCAAAATGTTAGATATTACTGTAATATGTCTGCCTACAGAGTTATCTCAAGTATTTATTTCTTATATTGGTACACTCTCAAGCTTAGGTACATAGTAGGAAAAAAAAGGCAGAGTCCATAAAGAAAGCCTGTTATGGTATACACAATCTATACAAGAGATCCTAAATTTACAGTTGGAGAATCGTAGAGAAGATAAAATACTGACTGTCACTCAGGACACTGAGAAATTGCTAGCACCTCGGTGAATTTGTGTTGTAAGAAAGATTATTAGGGAATTCACAAATGGGCATTATCAGATTCTTGCTTTAATAAAAGATATTTTCAAGGAACCATTTTGGGAAGATAGGGAAATAAAAAGCTTGTATGATACCACGCTATTAAAACACTTGCATGATACTGGGTTATCAGAATAGGTACATTTTAAGTAGGTGTATGTGTTATTCCCCAAGTAACTTTAAAATACATATCTAAAACATTCAGAATTCTCTTTTGGGATTTATTCTATCTGAATCTAACAAATTTGACATGGTAATTTGTTTTCCTTTTATTAGTGGAACCCAGTGAGCTCTTTTATTTGTGGCTGTGTTGTGGTTATCTTTGAGATCTTCATTTCTGCCTTAAACATCAAGCTGGGCTATCTAATGAATCTGTAACTGTGCTGGGAGTTATGAGTATTCCATGTAGGCTCAAACATTTCAGAAGTACATGCTGTCAAGAAAACAAGCAATGGCAAGAGGATCTGGCTTGTTTTCACAATAGCATTGCTGTATTCAATTTTAATCTAAATTGACTGCTGCTTTGAAAGAAAATACCCCTAAAGTTCATCTTACTTTACTGTCTAGATTTGAGATTTAAAAAAAAAAGAAATTACTAACAACTTAGCCAAGTCCATAGCAATTACTCTGATGAGGTATTTAATACTTTCAAACCTAAATATGCCTAAAACTAAAGAGTTTTGCTAAATAAGGAATTGTTTATTCAATCCAGCACTGGTAGCATAAAAATCAATGGAGTCTTACTGTGAACTGTAGTGTTCTCATACAACTCTCACCATTACTGTAATTATATAACTTCTAGGTATTTCTGGGAGAAAACACAACCCCAAAGGCATGGCTTGGTAAAATCCTGAAGCAGGCAAAATGTGCCTTTTTCTCCCAATCTCTAGTTTATCAAAACTTGCTCTCCAATCCTTTTTACCTAGGAAGGTGTCAGTTGACCAAGAGGGGATTAGCATGTCATCCCTCCCAGGGGTATTAGCTTTCACACTTGGACAAAACCAACAATCTTGTTTTTTAGGATGAGATTTAGGGAAGGCATGGGGACTTTCACTGTTTCTTTAAAATTATCTTAGAAAGGTATTATTACTCCAATAGGGCTATTTTCATTTGTATTATTTCAAAAACACTTCTACTATTTATTTCAATTCCCAATGTAAAAGTTTGTTTTCTCCTTTCAGTTAGAGTAAATGTTGAGCACACTGTGAGTTGATTTTACTGGAAATACTAGTTCAAACTGTGTTACTTTGATGAGTCACTGTTTTAATTATCCATTTGTGGTGAGAGGTTGGTTCATTATGGATTTCTTCAGTTTTGACAGCTTTTTGTTGCTCAGAGTCATTGTCAGCTTTGCCTCAAGTGAAAGTTTATACACAGGTTTGTTTTTGTACCAGCTGTCATATTTTAATTTTATCTTTCCTGCAACAAGCTCACATTTCATCCAAGTTTGCAAAACCTGACTGACTGCAAACATGAGTATTCTGTTGTAATTGAAGGAGTTTCACTTGTTTTAGTGCTGCTATGTTTGAATTCCACAGCACAGCTTGAGGCAAGCCTTGGAACCTTTTATGCTCCAACAAGACCACTCCTGGATACAACTATATTGGAATATAGAGACGAAATCAGCAAATATGCAAGAAGATTCTTCCATCACTTGCTCAGGTGAACAATATCTTGGAATTGATAAGTGTCAGACTAATTACCTATTTAATGAGTCATTTTCTTTAATTAGAATATTTCATAATATGGCTGTTTTCTGATAGTCCATTTCCTAAGGGAAAAAAAAAACAAATCTTGATATTCTTTATTTAATTTGTTCTTGTTTTCCTTTTAAGGAATATATTTGAATATTGTTTAGGGCTTTTACATCATCAGTACATTTGAATATAACTTCCCCTTTAATATGAAAGCAAACAATACTATGTAAAGTCAATTTTTGGGGGGTAAAGTCAGTTTTAAAGTATTAACTTAATTGTGCTCTTAGCACTAGAGAAATGTTTTAGTTTTAATTGAAGCTAAAAATATGAATGTGCTATAAAGCTCTGAGACAGTCATTGGTTTGCTTTACTTTCAGAATTACTGTAGAAAGATTTGTCCATTGTCCTCTCATATAATGTGGCAAGTTCCTAGTCTCACTGTGCCTCATTTTCTCTGCTTTAAATGGGTATAATATATTTCTTTAATCTTAGGGATTATATGAAAAATTAGATAATAATGTCAAGAAATCACTCTGAGTAAAAGACTATAGAAGTTGAAGGGCAAGTACATATAGCATATTCCATATACATAAAGTTCAAAAAATGGATGGATGGATGGAAGGAAGGAAGGTGAATGGATGGAAATAGATAGATGATGGCTAGATAGTTTAGGGATACATATAAATGTGTCAATGCTATAAATAAAAGCAAGGAAGTGATTAGCACAAAATTTAGGATAGTGTAGGGTGAGTTAAGAGAAATATGATAGGAATAGGCACATGGGAGCTTCCAAGGTATTAGTAATGTTCCATTTTTTAAGATGAGAGGGAATTATATCAGGGTCCATTAAAATTATTATTCTTTTAATTGAATATACATGTTCTATACTTTTATATATGATGTGTTTTATAACAAGAAGTAATAGAATTACCAACTTCATGTACCAAAAGGAAGTATTAGGTCTAGTTGAATGTAGAGTTTTGATTTCATTTATAATCTGATATAGTTCTTTTTAACTCTTTCAAGCAATTTCATGTATAGTCTCTCCTTTTTTTCTCAGAACAACTCTGTAAGAGGGTATTATCATTTGACAAATAAATAAACTATTAAGTGGCACTTTAATCTTTACCCAACAGGGAAACCTTTGGAAAACAGTCTTTTTAGAAACTAAGAAATGTTAATATATTGCTTGAATTACAATCTGTGATTGAATCTTGCCTTTTTATCTGAATGACTTTAGCATATTTCAAGAAACTCTTCATACTGAATGAGGCATTTTTCTACATATGCCAAAAATATTGGGGCTGGTGTCACATTTATTTGGATGTAGGGCTTTGTTCTTTGCTCTGACTATATTTTGTTTTCCTTGTTTCTGGGGAAAACTAATGAATTCACCTCCTGCCTGAAGAGCCCCAAAAGATTAATTTGAATGAAACAGATGTTTTGGAGGCATATTCTTGGTGGCCTCTCTGTCTGGCTTCTCTGACTTTATGCAGTGATTTAGTTGTGCATGAGCCTTGCATTTCATAATGCTGGGCCCTAGGATGCTCATATCCTGCTGATGTTCACACATTCTACTAATGTGCAATTTTTTGTTCATTAATTTTTTCCTCAAATGCAGTATACTTTCTAATTATTTTTTGGAATGTATTCTGAAGAGGTGACTATTATTGTTGTTGTTGTCATTATTATTAGACTTTAGCTTTTCTGTGTGGTTATACCTGAAATTGAATGTTTTTCCTTGGGGTGTACTGTGTTTTTCACGTTTTCTTTTTTGCATGCTTTGCAATTATTTCAGTTACAATGAGTGTTTATTAGTTCTTTTGACAGTAGGCCATGTATAACATTATGAAAAAAGAAGAGTAAGTTTAGAAGAAATTAAATGAAATAGCTTAAATTGGAATTATTTTTTTGTTTAATCTGCTGCCAAGAAGTTCTCCTACTTAGGGAAAGAGGAGCAGGCCAAATACTTTTTTGTATTTGCAGAGTGCTAGAATTGCATTACAACCCACACCTTGTCTAGCCAGTATAATACTCTAAAAAAGTTATTAGATAATGGAATAAGTCCTAAACAGTAAAGACCATCATAAAGAATTTTAAATTAAAGATGAAGAAAAGAGCACCATGCAGAGTAGGGATGTACCTAAGGTCACTAATTGGTAAAGCTGAGGACTGAGGTTGCCTGAGTCCAGATTAGGCTCTTTTGATAAGGAATAAAATATTACACTGATTTTAATTTCATACAGCATATAAAGTGTGAGGTCATAGTATGAGTTTGTGATAATTGACAGTTATTTATGTGGGTTATTAAAATATTTTTGCATATAATTTTGTTTTTATCTTGACATTAGAGGAAGACCACGGATCTTTTTGTCTTTTCTTAAGTTATCTTGACAGCCTTCCTCCAAATCCAAATGAATCTAAACTTTAAAACTTATTTCTCATGTCCTTTCTTGACACCTTTTTGTATGTGTTCAAAGTGATAAATTTTCATAAAGAAATGCTTCCTATAAATGTAAATCATGCTCCTAACATTGAAGATAGAAAGCAGAGGTACAATATTGATATGATAGCTAAATAAAATGTTTACTGTAGTAAAATTTTAAATAGATGATGCAGTCTAATTCATAAAATCATTAAGCTGGAAGACATCTATCTATAGAAGGTGTCTAAAAAAAAATTCAGTGTGTTTTCCTTTACTCTCATATTCACACTTCTGAAACCAGATAGGCGGGAGTTTTTTTCCCACACAAACCGATTCTCTGACACCTGCTAGATGTCCTACAATTCAATTCAGTTCTGACACTAGCCAGAGTTAGCACAGACCCCACATATAAAAGGATCAGTCCCACAGTCCCAGTATCCCTACTTCAGCTGCCATTTGTAAGTAGTAAGTCCCCGGGTTACCCACAACTTCTGTCCAATTTGGCTGCAAATTGGAGTTTCCTGCTACCCCTTCCTTCCTCAGGTTCACAGAACCCAGGAGAGCAGTTTACTTACTATTGCTGGTATTTTAAAGGATGTTTTGAAGAATACAAGTGAACAGCCAGATGAAGAGATGCATAGGGCAAGTTATATGGGAGAGGATGTGAAGCCTCTTTCCCTTTCCAGGAATGCCACCCTCCCAGCACCTCCACATGTTCACCAAGTTTGGAAGCTCTTTCAACCCAGTCCTTTTGGATATTTATGCAGGCTTCATTACATAGGCATGATTGATTAAATAATTGGCCATTGGTAATAATTCAACCTCTAACCCCTCTCCCCAGCCCCAGGTGTGGGGGTGGGACTGAAATTTCCAATCTTCTAATTGTGTGCTTGATTCCACTGACAACAGCCCCCAGCCTAGGGGCTTTCACAAAGTCTTCTCTGTAATATAAACTCAGATGGGCTGAAAGGGACTTGTTATGAATAACAAAAGATTTTCCTTTCGGTTAGGAAATTCTAAGGATTTTAGGGGCTCTGTGCCAGGAATGGGACACAGACCAAATATATATTTCTTATTATAAATCACAATATCACAGAAGGTAAATTCAACTGTCTAAGCTAAGTTCAGAAGTTGGTTGTTCATTTCTCTGTCTTCAGGAAATTGAATAGTCCTCCAGAACTACTGAATAGGAAAGTGTTAACAAGTAAGAGCTTTTCATTATAAGTAAATAGAAACTGTAATAGGAACTCCTAGATATTGATGAAATAAAAGGGCAAACATTTCAAGTAAATGTGCCACATATGAAGCTTATTTTACTGATATGGAAATATAAAGGATTAAAATTAATTTTTTCTACTTAACTTCCCCTCTTAACTGTAAGACTACTGTTTTTTGACTCAAATGGTATTAGGTGATTATGGCACAGAGTCATGCTTTTCAATTCTTATAAAATAGTAAGCACAATGTTGGGAAAGGGAGCTTTATTGCTTAGAACTAAAAATACCAAGTGAAATATTTGAGGCAGAATTTACTAATGTCTGCATTTTCCTTTGCACTGCAACAAAAAGTAAGATGAATTGATAGAAAGGGAGATGGATGGATATGTGATAAAACAATATTATAAAATGATGATAGAATCTAGGTGGTAAATACATTCTTTCAACTTTCCTAGATGTTTGAAAATTTTTATGGTAAGGTGTTGAAGGGAAATATACATTATATTGGAGTCAATATTTATACTTAGAGTTCAGGAAAAAAAAGGTAGTGTTTTGGAAATTATTCTTAGCTTTTGGAATGGTTCTTAACTTATGCAATAAATATATATGACAGGCAAAAAGAAATCATTTGTGACTAAAAAAGTTGTTAACCAATTTGATTTCTAAATGGCTTTTTCAGTTACATTTTTCACTAATGGAGCATACACAGTAAGTAAAACCATTATATGAAATCAATTCAAAGAATATGAATACTAAAACAGTTACCTAAGGATATTTAGGGAACAAGACAGAATATTTGCCGGGAAAAACTTCCTGGTCAGATCATCTAAAAATGCTGGATAATATATTTAAAATATTTGCTTAAAGCAAGGTTGAGCTGGCAGGAAACGAAGGGAAACACTCAGGTTGAAATGACAAGGATGCTTGATTCTACAAGTAAGCAAACTCTAAGTTTGCCTTGAGGGCACGTGCTGGCACCTGGCTGGGAGGAACTTGGTTTACAAAGGCTTTATACTTAAGAGTATAGGAGACAAAGCCTAGGGCTCAAGCAGAGTGGGAGATTGGATCCAAAATCCCCACATCAATCTAGTACCATTGAAGGGTAGCATCCTCTCTGAACTATAAGGAAGGAAGGTATGAATGGCAAGAAGGAATGGTGGGCCAAAAAGAATATTAAACTTGTGGGAACACAAAAATCGATAGTATGAAACATAAACACCAATGTCTAATTCAGGGGGTTCAAAATTAAGATAAAATCCTGGACAGTAGCAATATATAAATCAGAAAACGAATGAAGAAGGTAAAGCATTCTATGGTCTTTATACTTTCCAAGAGGAAGATAGAGATACTGATTAATACTAGATTTTATTAAGTAAAATATACATGGTAGAATTTCTAGGGTAATCACTAAAAAAATAGAAATAGAGTACATTTTCAAACAAATATAGTGAAAATGTTGGATGAGGAAAAAATTTCATCCCAAAAGAAGGCAAGAATTGGGGGAGGGTGCAGCATATAGGGGGAAGAAACATTAAAAAAAGAAAAAAAACCAACAAAAAACAGAAAACACACAATGAGGTGGTAGAAATCAATTTAAAAATAGTCATCATCAATGTAAGTGAGCCAAATTTTTCATTTGCAGAGATTGTTGAAACAAATTTTTCTTGTAACTTTCTACAAAAGACATGTAAAACAAACAAATTTAAAAACTAGAGAATGGGAAAAATTATACTAGGTAAATACCCAGAAAAAGAGCTAGTGATGTTATAGAAATAGTCTTTAGAGCAAAATCATTGGTAGAGATTACTAGAGATCAATATCGGCAGAAAAATCGATTCACTAGGAAGATAAAACAATTCTAAATGTGTAAAACATAGCTTAAATACACATGAAATAAATTGATAAATCCACTATCAGTTGGAGATTTTAATTCCTTTCATGTGGTAATTGATAGATTAAACAAATAAAATATCAGTAAGGAAATATAAGATTAGAACAATATAATTAAAACCTTGATTTAATGGACATGTATAGAGTACTATATACAACACTGGAGACTATACTTTTTTCATGAACAAACAAAAACATTTTTTAAAATTGACGTGTCCTAGGCCATAAATCCTTGAAAATTTCAAAGGATTAATTAGTTGTCTTTACTCAGTAATTAATTACTGAGTTCCACATGCCAGCACTATTGTTAGAACTAGGACTATAGCAAAGAACAAAACAGACACACATACAAAAATCTATGGCATCATAAAGTTTACATTATAGTGAAAGAAACAATATGTAAATACGTAGGTAAAATACATAGTATATTAGATAATGATATGTTCCACAAAGATAAACAAAGCAGGGACAGTGGTTAGGGAATATTGAATGGTGGAGTGGGTGGACTGCAGTTTTAAATAAAGTTGTCAGGGAAGGCCTCACTAAGAAGGTGAACTCTGGGTTAAATCCCAGCAGTTTCGCTGGAGCAGTAACCAGAATGGCAGAATAATAAGAGAATGGAATGGGTCAGAAAGATAGCAGGTGGCTTGGTAATATAGGACTTTGTTGCCTATCATAAGGAATTGAGATTTTTCTCTGGAATAGTAGGGGAAGTCAGTAGATGACTTGGAATCAACGAGTGAATAGATCACTCAGATGCTATGTCAGGAATAGACTTTTGAAGGATAAGGGCATTTGGAAGTCTACTGCAATAATTGAGTGAGAAATAGTGACCATTCAGAGCAGGTTGGCAGCAAAAGGAATGAGGACAGAGTGGTTGGATTTTGGGTATATTGAAGGTTTTGCTGACAGCATTTGCTGACAGACTGGATGAAGAATATGATAGAAAGAGAAGTCAAAGATGACATCAAGTATTTGGACCAGAGCTACTGGAAAAATTGAGTTGCCATTGACAAGATTGGTAAGACCGCGGAAAGAACAGTTGTGTGGGAAAAGGACCTGAGATTAGTTTTGGACGTGTTGAGTTTGAGTGAGGAATTCAGAGGTGAGTTCTGAAGCAGAGTTATAAAGGGAAATACATAGCCTTAACTGTTGATGATGGAAAAGAAGAAAGACTCAAAGAGCTATGCAATTTAAGAAATTTTTAAAGTATCAGTAAAATAAACTCAAAGTGGAAAAGGCAATAATAAAAATATGTTCAGAAATTAATGTAACAAAAAAGCAGTAAGAGGATTAATAAAGCTAAGCACTTGTTTTTTGACAAGATTAGTAAAATAGAAAAATAGTGAACAGTATTAGGGATATAAAAGGGACCTAATGATAGACATACCAGAGGATTTTAAATATTGAAATAACCCTGTTTACTATGAGCAACTTCATTACAAAAAACTTGAAAAATTAGGTGATAGGGAAATTTTTTTAGAAATATAAAAATAACCAAAACTAACTGAAAAAGAAATAGAAGATCTGAATAGCTCTATAACCTATAAAAAATTAAATTAGTAATTAACATTTTCCCATGAAGTAAGCTACAATCCCAACAAGATATTATTAACAAGTGAAGTTCCATCACTATACTCACACAATTTTTTCTTTGTTGTTTTTCTTTTAGTCCTTTTTTCAAATGCATATTTATTTACATAGGTGTAATTATTGAGTATATGAAATTTTAAAGAAAAGAATCCTAAGAGGGTTGATTCACTATGATGGCATTCCAAGAGGCTTTTACTCTCTTTGATATGGTACTCAGATTTAAAAGATTTATTATGGCCTTTAGAAAGTGGTCCACAGGGCGCCTGGGTGGCTCAGATGGTTAAGCGTCTGCCTTCGGCTCAGGTCATGATCCCAGGGTCCTGGAATCGAGTCCCACATCGGGCTCCCGGCTCAGCGGGGAGCCTGCTTCTCCCTCTGACCCTTGCCCCTCTCATGCTGTTTCTCTCTCGCTCTCTAAAAAATAAATAAGATCTTAAAAAAAAAAAAAAGTGGTCCACACACATATGAACAGACTTTTTTTTTTTAAGAAAAAAGATGAAAGAATAAAAAGGGAAAATAAACAGAAGGGAACAACAGAAAAACCTCAAGCTGTTTAACTAAAAGCACCTAGAACGATGTGCTTTTATACATGAAGGAGCTGGTTTTTATGTGGGCCCAGTTAGGGCTGGTTGGGAAGGAAAACTTGGGTATAGGAGTACTTTGGATTTCTGCCAAGGGGTGAGGGGCCTTTACCATAATGGCAATTTGAAAAAAAGTAACGAAGCTAATCAGTAAACTAGGATACCAAACAAAATTGGCAGAGTATAGGTAAAAATAAATTGAAGGCCATTTCATGAACAAATTTTATATACTTGGCTCTTCCTTAAGATTCCCCTTTTGTAGTTAGTCAGGGGTGTGGCCCAAACATTCAAACTGCATTGCATTTGGCAATCTGGCATTCCTACAGCATTACTTCCCTGTATGTAACTATACCAATGAAGTTAAGTCCTTAGATTTTGTTTCTGTTGCTCACATTCTCTCTCAGATATTGTATCTAAAAATCAAAAAGGGTAAAAATGTATTGTTAAAGAAAACCATGATTCTTTGGAAAGCTATGATAATAACCATTCTGTTTTACTAGAATTACTGTAATGGCTTTAGGGAACTCTCTTTTGTCCAGTGTGAGAGAAATAGACTAGATTCATTGTAGAGATCGAGCTAAGAGTGGGGATGGTCTGTGTAAGGCATCACATTGAATGGATGAATCTTAAGACTTTTCTTAAAGTCATTAGTCATTAGTTATCTTTTCATCTGTGATGTACAAAATTTGTTTTCCACCAAAATTCCAGTTGTCTTTTCAGAACTGTTTGTCACTCTCAGTTTCTCTTGATGCAACTCCCCACTGTTTTCTCTGGTACTCCTATTCAATGAGTGATATTCTAGGACCTGGGTAAAAGGCCATGTTTATGAGTGAATGAATTGTGTCTGCAGACCTGACATTTTTTTTTTTTTTTTAAGAGAGATTGAGAGAGAGAGAGTAGGGTGGGAGGGGCAAAGGGAGAGGGAGAATCTTAATCATCGAGCCTGACTTGGGACTCAATCTCATGACCCTAAGATCATGACCTAAGCCAAAATAAAGAAGGGGAAGCTTAACCAACTGAGCCACCCAGGCGCCCCCTGATCAAGGCAGTTGTTGGCTTCAGACCCTAGAATGGCCCCGGCTGATGGCCTCCTCACACTTCTTGTCAGGAAGTCTTAGTCTCTTTCATTTGGCAGAGAGGGATTAAAAGACTCTAGGACCTGTTCATATTCCCTGTATTAAATGAATGACCTTTAGGTACCTTTGAGTATAACACCTAGCAGCAATTGGTATGTACTAGAGATGAATGTGGACACTTCTATTACAAAGTTACAGCTGTATTAAAGCTGAAGGATGAGGATAGCCTTTACCAATGTGGTAAAAATCAAAGATGTCTTACTATATAGTGAAGGACAAGCATGGTATGTGCAAATTGTAGCTAGTAAGAGAGATATGATGATTCTTGGCTATTGACACTCATGAATGCCTTGTAAAGTCTAGGAGAAATTCTGCTTTGTTAGATATTCTACCTTGTTGAAAGGCAACATGCAGAGAAAATACAACCAACAGTTTATTAGGCAGATGTTATTACATTTGCAGATCTCGTGGCTCAGGGAAAGACCATGACATATAACGTATGAACATTAGTAAATCAATTTCAGAATATGTCTACCTTTATATGAAATACATTTGCTTCCTTTGTGTTTGATAAAGTGTATACACAACTTTAATAATTCTTCATCCTTTTATTGTATATTTAAACTTCACAGAACTCAAAAAAACTATAAACAAATGATGTAACTTTATTTCTGATTATAGTAAGTACTCTCACCCATCTGTCTCCTTCTGGAGGAAACAAGATAAGTACCATTCTGTTCCTAGTTTTTGAATTTTCCTCTATTCCCATTCCTTCCCTACTGATAACCATATTCAAATAATAAAATAATACTCAGCTTGCTATATATTCTGATCCTTATTAACTATCTCATTACATTTGCTAGAAAGAGATACTTAAGTTTTGTCAGAACCTGGAGAACTAAGGAGTTGTGTGTCTAAATTTTAGGGAGGTAACAAATATTAGCTTTCCTTGGAAAGCTAACATGTGGGCCTCAGCAGTGTTGAAGTGGTTGGGAAAGAGACATTACTTTGGAAAAAATCTTTAATGAGCATTCTGATCACATGTCATTACTACTATGCAAGGATATGTATTTGTCTTTAGTTCATAGGTTTTATAAATAAACGTTGTTTAACCCTAAAGCCCTTCCATTAATTCAACTTTTCCTGATACAGAGGACTGTGCATTGTCATTATAGTTTTTTAGAACACTAAGCTATAGTTTTTTCCAAAATAAAAATAGCTTTCTGATTGCAGAGGTAATACATAACTTTTTTTCACAATATAGTATCATTGCCCTCTTTGCATGTCAATAAATATAGATTCATATCTTGCATTATAAGGGTACACTGCTATAATTGATTCAACCTATCTATGGACATGGATTATTTCCAGTGTTTTGCTACTATAAACAATGCTATAATCATCATATATATATATATATATATATGCTATATATATGCTATATATATATATATCTCATATACCTACACACACACCTTTGTGCCTTTATCTGATTACTTCCTAAGAATAAATTCCTATAAGTGGAATTACCAAGTCAGAAGTTATTCTTGATATATATGGTCAAATGTTCCTCTCACCTTTTTGTGAAATTACTTATCATACCCACCGTTGAAAAATCAGTATCTTAAAACACTGACAAATAGGCAGAATTTGGCATCTTTCTGCTTTTATTTTTTGTGTATTCTTTCTATTAAAGTTCTTTTTAATAATTAGTAAACTTTATTTTTAGAGCAGTTTAGAGCAGTTAGGTTCACAGGAAAATTGAAAGTATAGAGATTTCTCATATACCCTCTGTCCCCATCTGCTCTAATATTAATTTCTTCTTTTACTGATGGTGATTGCACACATTTCCTATATATATATATTTTTGTATTACTTGTATTATTGTATTATTATGTGAATGGCTATTGTTGAAGATGTGCTAGTTAAAGCTGAGGGCTTTATAAACATGATCATATTTAATCCTCACATCTTAGCCTCTGTTTTGTATTTTAGCCATTCTGAGAGGTATGTAGTGATATTCAGTATAGCTTTAGTTTCCATTGCCCTAATGGATAATGATGTTGAATATCTTTTCATACAACTGTTTGCCAATAGTAGATCCTCTTTGATGAAATATCTCTATCTTTTGCCCATTTTCTAATTTTTTATTGTTACGTTTTGAGAGTTCTTTATGTTTTGATGCTTGCCCTTTTTCACATATGTGGTTTGTAAATATTTTCTCTCAGTCTGTAGCTTGTCTTTCCATCCTTTCAATAGAGTATGTGGCAGAATAAAATTTTTTACTTGTGATAGAGTCCAATAGGTCAATTTTTCCTTTTATGGATAGTGCTTTTGGTGTCACATGTCTTTGCCTGGCCTTATATACCAAAGACTTTTTCTTATGTTTATTTTCTAAAAAATGTATAGTTTTAGATTTTACATAGAAGACCATAATTCATTTTGGGCAATTTTTACATAAGTGTGAGATTTGGGTTGAGGCTTTTTTGGTTTTTATTTTATTTTACTTTATTTATTTGTTTTTTATATCCAGTTGTTCTTACAGCATTTGTTGAAAAGGTTACTGCATTGATTTTGCATTGCATTGATTTTGCACCTTTGTCAAAAATCAGTTGGGCATATTTGTGTGGGTCTATGTCTGGTTTCTCTATTTTATTCCACTGTTTTATATATATATTCTTCTGTCAATACCATGCAGGCTTTTTTTTTTTTTAATTTTATTTTGTTTTATTTATTTATTTATTTATTTTATTATGTTATGTTAGTCACCATACAATACATCATTAGTTTTTGATGTAGTGATCCACGATCCATTGTTTTCGTATAACACCCAGTGCTCCATGCAGTACGTGCCCTCCTTAATACCCATCA
>NC_138378.1:70426496-70442939 GCF_054177405.1 Leptonychotes weddellii | reverse complement strand
TTCCTCAAAAAGTTAAAAATAGAGCTACCCTACAACCCAGCAATTGCACTACTAGGAATTTATCCCAAAGATACAAATGTAGTGATCCAAAGGGGCACATGCACTCCAACGTTTCCAGGAGCAATATCCACAATAGCCAAACAATGGAAAGGGCCCAGATGTCCATGGACAGATGAATGGATAAAGATATATATATATAAAGTGTTATATATATATACACAATGGAATACTACTCAGACATCAAAAGAATGAAATCTTGCCATTTGCAATGATGTGGATGGAACTAGAAGGTATTATGCTAAGCAAATAAGTCAATCAGAGAAAGACAATTAGCATATGATTTCATTCATATGTAGAATTTAAGTAACAAAACAGAAGCATAGAGGAAGAGAGGTAAAAATAAATTAAGACAAAATCAGAAAGGGAGACAAACCATAAGAGTCTGAACCAAAAGAAATAAACAGGGTTGCTGGAGGGGAGAGGGGTAGGAGGAGGGGGTAACTGGGTTATGGGCATTAAGGAAGGCACATGATGTAATGAGCACTGGGTGTTATATACAACTGATGAATCACTGAGCGCTACCTCTGAAATGAATAATACACTATATGTTAATTAATTGAATGCAAGTAAAGTTAAATTTAAAAAATAGAAAAAAATAAAATGCTCACCAGAGGAGGAAAAGAAAAAAAGAAAGAATCCATACTCATTGTTTACATATTGCCTATGTCTGCTTTTAAGCTACAATGGCAGAGTTGAACAATGACAGACTATGTGACTTGAAGACCTAAAATATTTACAATCTAGCCCATTATAAAAGAAGAATTTGACTACCGTTTTTCTAGCTCTCTCCTTAGAAAACAATGACAAAGTAGAAATAAGCATGCTAGCATCCAGTCTGAACTCTAGTATCCATTGTAACTAAAAGAAATTAAAACTACTTGGAGATATCATTGATAACAGGCTAGGGGTACCTTATCATACAAGAAGGCAAGGAAGAGATCAGTGCTTGGGGTCATCTTAATAGTACTCAGAAGTCAACTAAAGGGACTTCCATGACTAAAGATGAGTGCAAAAATATTGCCATCTGTACACCTTTTAAAGGAATATAACAAAGTCCAGCACTCTGCAACAAAATTAATGAAATCCAGCTTCCAATGACAATATACTAGATATGATATGTTAAGAAAATGTGATCCCTAACAAGGAGAAAAACTGGTCACCTGAATCACACCTAGAAATGGCAGAAATAATGGAATTAGCAGAAAAGAACTTTAAAAGAGATATATACACACACATTTATTTATACATATATATCTACACATATGTACACACACAAAGATTTAAGGGAAAACACAAACATAATAAAGAACTGGATTATATTAAAAAGAACTAAATGGGACTAGAGATTTAAAAAAGTATATCTAAAATGAAAAATTCACTGGAAAGGACTAAACAAATTAGACATTGAAGAATAAAAGATAAGTGAACTTAAAACAATAGAAATAATCCAACATTAAGCACACTGAGAAAAAAAGACTGAAAAGGAAATGAACAAAGCCAGTGGACGGTATCAAGCAGTGTAACATAAACATAGAAACGGAATAAATACTGAAAATAATAAGCAGAGCTTTAGTGTCCAGTGGATATTAAGTAGTGTAACGTAAGTGTAATTGGCTACCCAGAACGAGAAGGGAGAAGGTGGGAAAATATTTAAACAGATAAGGACTGAAAAATTTCCAAATATGATGAAACATATTAACCTATAAATGAAGAAAATCCACAAACCCCAAACAGTATGAACACACATATATGCACATCTGTACACACACCCCAAAAAAGGTACAACATAAACTGCTGAAAACTAGTGACAAAGAGAAAATCTTGAAAGCAACCAACCAGAGGAAAAAGACATTATGTATAGAAGAATAAAGATCAGATAGATCAAAGACCTACTATCTGAAACTATGTAATCCACAAGACAATAGAACATCTTTGTTCCATTGGGTTTCCTGGTGAATTCTATCAAACATTTAAGGAAGAAATCATACCAACTGTAGACACACTTTTCCAAAAAATGATGAAAAAAGAGGAAGGGAAGGAGAGAAAAGGGGAGAGGGAGAAATGAAGCCTAGGAGAAGGGAGATGGGGAACACTTCACAATTCATTTTGTAACACTGACACCAAAACCAGAAAGACATTAAACACTACAGACCAATATGCACATACTGTAGTGTGCATGTGTGTATGTGTCTATATGTATACATACAATTGTGTGTGTGTATCAAAACTACTGAGAGAAATTAAGAATTTAAATAAGTGGAAAATATGCCATATCCATGAACTCAGTTTTTTTTTTTTTTTTTTGAGGGAGAGGGAGGGAGAGAGTGAGAACAGAGGGTGGGGGAGAGGGAGAGAGAGAATCTTAAGCAGGCTCCACACCCAGCGTGGAGCCCAATGTGGGGCTCAATCTCACGACCCTGAGACCATGACGTGAGCTGAAATCAAGTCGGATACTTAACCAGCTGAACCACCCAAGTGCCCCTGAACTCAGTATTTTAAAGATGTCAACTGTTTGACTCAACTGATTTACAGATATAATGTGACCCCAATCAAATCCCAGCACAATTTTTAAAGAAACTAATAAAATGATTCCAAAATTTATATGAAAATGCAAAGGACCTAGACTAGCTAAAATAATTAAAAAAAAAAAAAACAAAGTTGGAGAATTACACTGCCTGATTTCAAGATTTACAATAAACAATAACAATCAAAACAGTGTGACACTAGCTATAGTATTAAGTAGCATATCTGAATCTTAGGATTACTGACATTTTGGGCCAGATATTTTTTTGTCATTAGGAGTTGTCCCATGTATCCTAGGATGTTTAATAGTATCCCCAGCCTCTACCCACTAGATACCAATAACACAATTGTTGTGACAATAAAAATTGTCTCAAGATATTGCCAAATGTCCCTGGGGTTGGGGGAAGGGAATAAAATCATCCTGTTGGAAACTACTGGTATAGACATATAAATCAATGGAACAGAATAGAGAATTCAGAAATAGACTCACAGATATGTGCCCAATTGATTTTCAAGGAGGTGCAAAAGCAGTTCGGGGGAGAAAGAATAGTTTTGAAACAATTGTACAACCATATGCAAACAAAACAAAACTTCAACCCATACCTGGTTTCACATTCAAAAACTGCCTGGGTATACAATCATGCATACGTCTACCTATAGAAACTAAAATTATAAATTTTTTGAAGAAAAAATACAAGAAATTAATTGCAGCACTGGGTAGTAAGGCAAAGATTTCTTAGATCTGACTCAAAGTGCACAACTTATCCAATAAATTCCAGTTACAAAATAGTATACACTGTGTAATTACATTTAAATTAAATTCTTGACAATGTTATCTATAGTAGTGAAAGGCAGATTGGTGGACTCCTGGAGTTGGGCAGGAGAGTGACTACAAAAAACTTCCTGGGGTGATGGAAATGTTCTTTAAATAAATGTTCTATAAATGTTCTATATGTTTGTGATTATGTGACCATATACATTTGTCAAAACTAATCAAATTGCAAATTTAAAATTGGTGAATATGATTGTATATAAATTGCTCAATATTACAAATTTAAAAATAGCATTTTCAATGGATTAAGCATATGAATTATTTTTGAGTTAATGTATTAATAATAGTGATGTACAAAAAACAGAATTAGTAGCTCTTAGAGAATGCTGGGGATATGGGAAATACAGATAAAGAATCCAGCATTTGCCTTTTCTTCCCTACAAGAACTGTACCTCAGAATAACCCCAAAAGCAAGGAGGAAAACAATTTTAAGAATCCCAGCTAACAAATGAAGAAGGAATAATAGAATATCACCACTTTGCAGCACTAATGAAATAATGGATGTAATAGCAATGATTCAAGCTATATAGGCAGAAAGCTTCAGGGGAAATTTATAATGATTAGATTAGATTGATAAATCCTGAACCCACTGATCAACCTTAATATCACAAAAAAAGAAAACCTAACATTATTTGTCACTTGATACACAACAATATGTATGAAGCATCTTTGTCAAAAAACCAAAACAAATAGACAATAAATTTTTTTCTTTTCTCTTTGTTTGTATGTATACACACAAAGATAAATGAACTACTGGTCTACAGGAAATACAGGAGACAGAGGAACATGTTAAGCACTCCAAAGATAATGCAACTGGCACAATTCAAAATATGAGAAATTCTTCAGGGTAAATGGCGTAATTTATTCAAAAAAGAAACTGCAAACACGTGGGGAAAAGAGAGGTAGCTGGACTTCATATTAAAATAGACCTCTGAGACACACTAACCAAATGTAATGTTGGACCTTGTTTGTGTCCTGAGATCCAACTACCTTTTTAGATGTTTAAAATAAACACTTCAGGACATAACAGGGAAATGTGAACATCAATTGGATTATGTGATGATACTAAGAAACTAAGGGGGATTTTTTTGGGTGTGGTAACATTGTCATGGTTTTGTTTCTATAAAAATTAAAAAAGGAAAAGAACTCATCTTTTAGAGACACATACTGAAGAATTTAAAGTAAAATAATATGATGCTTCATAATAATCCCAAACAGGATATAAGGTAGCTGGAGATATAAATGAAAAGTGTTTAGTAACGCATAGATAACCGTTGAAGCTATGTAACTGGTATATGGTGATGTATTATTTTATTCTCTCTGCTTTTTAATCAATAATAAAAAAACTAAATTCAAAATAAAATTAACAGTATCTTCCTACTTATAAACAAATTTCCTTTCTCTGTAGTTTTTTCCTTTTAATCCTAATTTTGTTTTTGTTTTCTTCTGTGCATCTTGATCCTATCTTCCAAACTAATGTCATATAGGTCTTTTCTAGCAAATGGCTCTGATTTTTATGATAATTTCTACTTTTAAATTTTCATTTAATTTCTTCTTTTATCTTCTTTAATTTCATTTTTCTAGATCCTTTGGATTTATTTGCCTTTCCCTACCCACTTGGATAAAAGCACATATGACTTATTTTGAATATTTTTAAACACTAATGGATTTAAGACTACAAATTTCTTCTGAGCATTAATGCTTTGGCTTTAAAGGCAAGATCTGATATATTTTTATTGTCATTAAATTTAAAAGTTTGTACTTTCTGCCTTTAGCCCAAGAGTTATTAAGAAGCATGCTGTTAAAGCCCAAAACCAGTAGGAAGGAAGGATATAATAGATATTAGAAAAGAATTACATGAAATAGAGACTAAAAAACAATAGAACTGATTAGTGGAACCAGTTGTGTGTTCTTTGAAAAGACAAACAAAACTGATAAACCAGACTCATCAAGAAAAAAGAGAGGATTCAAATAAAATCAGAAATGGAGAAGTAACAACTGACACTACAGAAATACAAAGGATTATAAAAGAATATTATGAAAAATCACATGCCAACAAATTAAAAACCTAGAAAAAATGGATAAATTCCTAGAAACATATAACCTCCCAAAACTGAATCAGGAAGAAATAGAAAATTTGAACAGACCAATTACTAGCAATTGAATCAGTAATCAAAAACTATCTAACTAGGACAAATAATCCTAAATTTGGATTTGTATGGAACTAAAAAAGACCCTGAGTAGCCAAAGCCATTTTGAGAAGGAAGAACAAAGCTGGAAGTACTAATCCCAGATTTCAAGATCTACTATAAAGCTATATTAATCAAAACAGTATAGTACCGGCACAAAAAAAGACACATAGATCCATGGAACAGAATAGAGACCCTAGAACTAAACTTACACTTTTATGGTCAATTAGTCTACAACTAAGAAGATAAGAATGTACAATGGGGAAAAGTCAGTCTCTTCAACAATGGTGCTGGGAGAACTGGACAGGTGTATGCAAAAGAATGAAACTGAACCACTTTCTAACACCATACACAAAAATAAACTCAAAGTGGTGTAAAGACCTAAATGTGAGACCTGAAACCATAAAAGTCCTAGAAGTGAACATAGGCAGTAATTTCTTGTTTTAAAAAAACAAAAACATTTTGGAGCTCTGTAGTTAAATGAATAGTGCTATATCTACTTGATGGATTCTACTGTCAACTATATAATTATGAAGGATCTCTTTGTATTAGTTGTCTATTGCTGCATAAAAAACTACCCCAAAATTGGCAGCTTAAAACAATAAACAGTGATTATCTCACAATTTCTGAAGGTCAGGAATATAGGACAACTTAACTGGGTGATTCTGACTCATGGTCTGTCATGAGGTTGCAGTCAAGATGCTGACCAGAGCTGCAGTCATCTGAAAGTTTGGGGATGAAGGACCTACTTAGGTCCTACTAGATGGCTCATTCACATGTTTTTGGCTGGAGGCTTTTCATAAGATACATTAGTATTCCACTGCATAGACCTCTCAATAAGGCTGCCTGAATGTCCTAATGACATGGCAACTAGTTTCCCGCAAAACAAGTGTTCAGAGACAAAGGGATCGAAAAGGAAGCCACAACACATTATATTACCTAGTTTCAGAAGTTATAACTGAAGTGAGTTACTAAGTCCAGCTCACATTCAAGGGGATAAGAGGATAAGGCACAAACTTTTGAAAAGAGAAATATCAAATCAAGTATCAAATATCGGGACCTATTTTTAAAGTACCTTACTTTTCCTTCTCTAATCTTTTTGTGTACATATATTTTGTCTCATACTTGGTTTTGGCAGCATTTATTTGTATATCTTTTTCCATTTGAACTTTCCCATGTAATTTTGAGTTTGGAGGTTTTTTTTTAAGTGCAACATATATCAGGGTATTTTAAAAATCCAATCTTATGGTCTCTGATTTTCAATAGGTGAACTTAATTCATTCACATTTCGCATTATAATTACTGACTAGACATTCTTGACAGCTTATTTTGTATTTTCTATTTACTATGCCATTTGTGATTTCCTTTTGATTATTTCCTATTTGCTTTTTAATAATTCATTAAGCTTTCTTTCTTGTATTTTTCCTATCTATTGGTTCCAAGGTTATGCTGTTTGTGTTAGTCTGATAGTGCTGCCATAACAAAATACCATCGGCTGGGTGCTTTCAACAACAGAAATGTATCTTCTCACAATTCTGGAGGCTAAAGGTCCAAGATCAAGCTGTTGACAGGTTTGGCTTCTTCCCGAGGCCTCTCTCGTTGGCTTGCAGATAGCCACCTCCTTGCTGTAAGCTCTCATGGCCTTTCCTCTGTGCACATACATCCCTGGCGACTCTTCTTTTTATAAAGACACTCTCATATTGCATTAGGGATCCACTTTAATGGCCTATCTCCAAATACAATCACACTGAGGGTTAAAGCTTAAACATATGGATTCAGGAGGGCATGGGGACAGAATTTATTCCACAACACCATCTATTCCTATTTTTCTTGTGTATAGTCCTAAATTCTTAGCATAATCATATCAACTTACTTTTCTAACAAGACCTGGGGAAATTAGTATTTATTTATTTTGACTTTTTTCCTCTCATGCACCCTACTGCAACGTGATTATTCACCCTTGCTTGCCCAGGCACATTTTTCCAATTCCTAGTATCTCTTTCCATAGGCATGGGGAATTTCTGGTGCTTTTTCCAACCTTGGGAGCAGTATTCTCCTCTTGACATTCAGGTTTCTGCTTTCTTTTTCAATCTCGTTTTGTCTGTTTTACAGCTTTCAGTGGATTCCTCACAGCTTCTGGTCCATCATACATTCTTGTTTTGAATTCCAGTTATAAATTTTAAATACACGCACACACACACACACGTTCCATCATTTCTAGAGATTTGGCACAGGAGGGAGAGGTTGATGTATGCACTCAATCCAGTGTCTTAAAACAGAAGAGGTACATTTCATTTAGAAGTTAATTCTTTAGAATGAAGACTTCTGACTGGGAAAACTGAAATTGGAAGTCCAAATGGATAAGTTTGAGTCAATAGAAGCCAGAAACGTCTATAGTTATAATATTTAAAATTACAGTTACATTGTATGTAATGAATGGTAATTCTTATTTCAGAAGTTAGCAGGTATAAAACTCCTCTATATAGAAACAGTGCCAAAGAGGCAATTTTATGTCAACTTGATCATCAAGCAAGTGCCTAGGAGTGGCAGATGTAAGCCACACTACAGAAATCATGCCAATGAAAGACAAACTACCCAATAGTGTCATGCCAAGGGAAGGCACAGATGGCTGGAGAGCAGCAGCTATAGGTCTTTTTATAGCATTATCAAATGGCACAAACTTGACATTCCAACTGGTCCTGTGCCAATGGCCAAGGTAATTAGGGATGCCAACGTGAGAATGTTCAGAAGGCATACTCATCTTCATGCCATCCAACATGGGGCCAGAGAAGCAATCTTGGGTGGCAAATGAGTAGTTTTATGCCACAGTAATAATTAGGTTGGAGAGGTTACCTGAATTTTCAAAAGCAGAATAAGATCCCAAAGACACAAAATTAAAAGCAGCATTTCTGTGACCAACAGAAACAGACTCCCGAACCACACAGCTTCTACCTAGAAAAACATGAACAATAAAGAGTCTAGAGCCATGACAACAGTGAAAATTTTTTTTCTTTAAAAAAATTTTAAGCAATCTCAGAGTTAGAGAAGTTTCAAATACAGGACAAAGATTTTTCCTTCTGAATTATTTGAGAGGAAGTTGCCAACACACTCCTGAATACTTTGGTGTTTATTTCCTACTAATTAGGACATTGTCCTATATAACCACAATCAAATCATCAAAATCATAAGGTTACACTGATAACATTCCAGCTTAAATCACTGAAATTGCACCAATTGTTCCAGTAATGTTTTTCATATCACAAAGATCAATTTATTGACAGATTTAGTTGTTATGTCTCTTTAGACTCCTTTTGTATACATTAGTTCTTTAGTCTTCCTTTCATTCACATGAACTTGGCATTTTTTGGATAGTATAGGTTAGTTTTTATAATGTCCCTCAATTTGGGTTCAACTGATGTTTCCTCAGGATTAGATGCCGGTTATGCCCCTTTTTGCAGGAATATCACAGAATGGCTGTTGTGTTCTTATTGTAGTATATAAGGTAGCAAATTATTTTGATTTGTTCCATTATTGATGATGGTGTTTTGATCACCTAATTAACATGGTGTTTACCAGCCTTCCACTGTAAAGTTACTCTTTTTCTTTTGTAAATAACACATACTTTGTGGGGAAATATTTTGAGACAATGTAAATACCCTGTATCTCAGGAAACTTTTACAGTTATAGCATCCATTAATTATTCTTGCCTTACTCCATTATGACTATAATATCTGCCAAATTGTGATTTTCTCAATCATTCCTTTTACATTTATTAGTTGGGTTTATTTATTTACTTATGTACTTACTTGAATCAATATGGACTCAATGGCAATTTATTTTATACAACTGATTATAATCATCCCACATATTTTGATAAAATTCAATTCAAAATATTTCCTAAATTCTCTTATGATTTCTTCTTTGACCCATGAGACTTTTAGAGAAATACTGCTTAATATGTAAATAGTTGGGAACTTTGTTGATAAATTGAATGCTACTGAATTGTAATTTAATTCCTTTGGTGTCATAGTTCACTCTTCTAAAGTGTATTGTGCTTTATTTTTGGATCAGCATATAATCTATGTTTAGTGTATGTTCCACGTGCATTTGAGAAGAATGTGCATTCTTTTTTTTTTTTTTGTCAGAGAGAGAGAGAGAGTGAGAGAGAGCACAAGCAGGGGGAGCAGCAGGCAGAGAGGCTGAAACAGACTGAGCAGGGAGCCCAATGCGGGACTCAATCCCAGGACATTGGGATCCTGACCTGAGCCGAAGGCAGATGCTTAACGGACTGACCCACTCAGGCATCCCAAGAATGTGCATTCTAAAGTTGTTAAATATAGGTTCAAAAAACATCAGGTCAAGTTGGTGGATAGGTTCATATATTCTGTATCCTTATGGATTTTTTGTACTACTTAGTCTGTGAATTACTACATTTGTCTATTTTTCTTTTTTGGTTGTCAACTTTTGCTTTGTATATTTGAAACTCAGTTATTTTGTATATAAACATTTAGAATTATGTCTTTCTGCTGACCTTTTATTATCATGAGTATCTCTATGTCTTTTAATACTTCCTTTGTTCTGAAATCTACTTTGTCTGGTACTTATGTTTTGTGTGTTGTATCTTTTAAATTTGTGTCATAATAACTAATGTGTTTCTCTTACAGGCAGAATATAAGTAGGTCTTGCTTTTTATCCAGTCTGACAATCTCAGACTTAAAAAAAATTCAATCTGCATTTTAATTGGAGTGTCCAGTTAATCTAAATTTAATTTTCCTTCCTATCCTACCCTCTTTTGGATCGACTATTTTAAACGTCTTTTTAAATTTTCCTCTATTGACTTTTTTTTTTTTTAGCTGCATACCTATTTAAATTTTGAGGAAAACCCTCTAGGCACTATAATACAGTGTTAACTTATCACAGTCTGCTTAGAATTAATATTGTACCACTTTTTAAAAATTTTATTTTATTATGTTAGTCACCATACAATACATCATTAGTTTTTGATGTGGTGATCCACGATTCATTGTTTTCATACAACTCCCAGTGCTCCATGCAGTACATGCTCTCCTTAATACCCATCATCAGGCTAACCCATTCCCCCACCCCTCTCCCCTCTAAAACCCTGTTTGTTTCTCAGAGTCCATAGTGTCTCATGGTTCATCTCTCCCTCTGATTTCCCCCCCTTCATTTTTCCCTTCATTCTCCTAATGTCTTCCATGCTGTTCCTTATGTTCCACAAATAAGTGAAACCATATGATAATTGACTTTCTCTGCTTGACTTATTTCACTTAGCATAATCTCCTCCAGTCCCATCCATGCAGATAAAGGGCTGGTATCCAAGATCTGTAAAGAACTTTTCAAACTCATAATCCAAAAAACAAATAAGTGCAAAAATGGGCAGAAGACATGAACAGACACTTCTCTGAAGATGACATACAAATGGCTAACAGACATATGAAAAAATGTTCATCATCATTAGCCATCAGGGAAATTCAAATCAAAACCACATTGAGATACCACCTTACACCAGTTAGAATGCAAAAATTGACAGGGCAAGAAACAACAAATGTTGGAGAGGTTGTGGAGAAAGGGGAACCCTTTTACACTGCTGGTGGGAATGCAAGTTGGTACAGCCACTTTGGAAAACAGTGTGGAGGTGCCTCAAAAAATTAAAAATAGAGCTACCCAGCAATTGCACTATTGGGTATTTACCCCAAAGATACAGATGTAGTGAAAAGAAGGGCATATGCACCCCAATATTCATAGCAGCAATGTCCGCAATAGCCAAACCGTGGAAAGAGCTGAGATGCCCTTCAACAGATGAATGGATAAAGAAGATGTGGTCCATATATACAATGGAATATTACTCAGCCATCAGAAAGGATGAATATTGTACCACTTTTGGTAAAAGGTATGAAACTTATAATAGTATGATTCCATTTTACCATCCACCATGATGTTAGGATGTTACTGTCATTCAATTCATATCTACATGTTATAAATACCACAATGAATTATTATTTTGCTTTGGACAATTATCTTTTAAAGAATTTTTTACATGAGGAAAAAATATTTTTACTACTAATCCACATTTACCATTGCCAGAGCTCTTCATTCTTTTATATAGACCATGTTTCTATCAGGTATAATATTTGTTCTGCCTGAAGAATTTCTTTTAATTTTTCTTGTAGTGCAGGTCTCCTGAGTTGGTGCTATCTCCACTTTCATTTGTTCAAAAGTGTCTTTATTTCACTATTTTAAGATAATTTTCACCAGATATAAAATTTTGTATTGTGAGTTATTTTTTCAGTACATTAAAGATGTTACATTATCTTTTGGCATCATTTTTCTGTTGAGAAGTCAGCCATAATTCATATTAGTTGGTCCTTCTATGTCCTTTTGTTTGTTTATTTTCTGGGTATTTTTAGATTTTTCTCTTCACCATTGTTTTGCAATAGTTTGGATAAGCTGTGCCAAGATGTGGTGTGCCTGAGTATTGCTTTGTCTATTTGGAGTTCACTGAGCTTCTTGGAAATGTAGACTGTTTTCCACGAATAACATGTATTTTAGACCAGCTGATTTTGATTTCACAAATTACTGAAGCTTTATTAATTTTTGTAATATTTTTCCTTCCTTTTATTAAGATTGGATGATCTCTACTAATCTGTCTTGATGTCTATGGATCCTTTATTATATTGTACAATCTTTTGCTAAACCTAGCCAGGGAATTTTTCACTTCAGATTTTACATTTTTCAGTTCTAGAATTTCTTTTGCCCCTTTTAAGTTTTCTTATCTCTGCTAAGAATCCCTATATATTCAATCAATATGTTCATCTTTTCTTCAAAATACCTGAACTTATAATAGTTGCTCCAAAGTTTTTTTCCTCTCCTTTCAATATCTGGGTCCTCTCAGGATCTGTTACCATTATCTCCTTTTCCTCTTCATTATACATCACATTCTCCTGCTTCTCACATACCTAATAATGTGTTACTGTGTGATGTATATAGGGGACATCACATTATAAGGAATTTGGGTAATATTGTCTTTTAAAAGGTGTTGAATTTTGTACTAGCAGGGTATTAAATTAGTGGTGGATTCTTTTGAACATGTCCAGTTGGTTTTGTGATTTTTAAAGGCAGATCTCTTTCAGTTTTGTACAGAGTCCTGGGATATGGCTTTTATGTTCAAACATGGCATTTCTGTGGTTTCATATAAATGCCCAGTGAAGTTGCTTCACTTTGATCCAGAATTCCAGCGTCTCTCAGCATTATGCAGCCTCTCCATTTATTTATTTATTTTAAGATTTTATTTATTTGTCAGAGAGAGAGCACAGCAGGGGGAGGGACAGAGGGAGAAGCAGGCTCCCCACTGAGCAAGGAGTCCGATGTAGGACTTGATCCCAGGACCCTTGAAACATGACCTGAGCCGAAGACAGATGCTTAACTGACTGAGCCACCCAGGCATCCCAGCAGCCTCTCCATTTAGCTCTCAGTCTCACAGAAGTGACTCTTTGGTAAGCCTTGTGTACTTGTGGCTTAGCCTTCCATCAAGGACCCAAAGGAGCCACCTTGTAGACTTCTGGGTCCCCACTCTTCACACAGATTTTCCCATTCTGGTATGTTGCCCCACAAATTCTAGATCACTCATCATCTCTGAATTCTGAATTCTTATCTTTGGCTCTCCAGTTGAGTGACATTATTGGTCTCTGTTCTGGAAATTATATAGAGAGCCATCTGTGTATTCCCTATTTTTTAAGAAGCAAAGTCCTGCAGGACTTATTGTCCAATGCCTAAATATAGTTGTCTTATATTTTGTTCAGTTTTATAGTAGTTTACAGTGGGAGGGCAAGTATGAAAACCAATTTGTTCATTAGCTGGAAGTGGAAAATCCTCTTCCCTTACCAGTAATATTTTAAAACAGTTGAGCCAATATTGATTATATAAATACTCCTTTTTGCTTGGGTTTTGGTAGGAAATAACCTTGAACTGCAGGGGTCAATGAGAAACTAATGTTTTGTTTTGTTTTTTTTAAGATTTTATTTATTTATTTGACAGAGAGAGCACAAACAGAGGGAGTAGCAGAGGAAGAGGGAGAACCAGGCTCCCCACTGAGCAGGGAGCTCGACACGGGGCTTGATACCAGGACCTTGAGATCATGACCTGAGCTGAAGGCAGATGCTTAAACATCTGAGCCATCCAGGTGCCCCAGAAACTACTGTTTTTTTTAAAGGACAGGAAATTGGGGACAGACACTTTAAAAAGTGTTGTACTTAGCCAGTTCACATGACACTCTAAGATACAACTCTTCTTCATGTCTCCCAAGATGCAGATGGATTCTCAAAGAGCAGACTCACAGTCCTAGAAGATCTATCAATATCATGTTTGACATATACCACATCTATCTCTAAGAAAACTATCACTAAACATGTGAAAGCATTCTTTCCTGGAGCCATGAATGAGACATAGGAAAATAGGCATTGGTGTTATTTTTCTGTGGTCCTTTCTATATTCACTGTACACTTCCTTTTATTATAGATTAAGAGCTCTTAATCTGGATGAATGATACTCTAAATAAACCAGGGTTCTGTAAATCATTTAAGCTAGATCAGATGTCATTCTGCAATAAACATTCTTACAGATAACTTTTGAATTTTGGTAAATAATAAAAGGAAAAGAATAGTTTTTTGAACTTAGTTATGGGGAGTCATCAAGTCATAAATCACAGCTTTGGGAAACTTCCAGACTTTTAGTTTATATAAGTTGTTTGGTATAAATGGAATTAGTATGAACTTTAGAGTCAAACACATCTGAGTTTGACTCATAATTCTTAGTTTTCCTTATAATCAGTTTTATCAACTATAAATAGGTATAATAATTCTATTGGTTAGGATTATTATGAAAATTAAATAGTTGCTTATATTATTTTATCTTATAAAATAAGATAATTTATAAAGTAGTATAATATATTATATATTATATTAACATAATATGTTATATCATTATATAAGGCATTATCTGGTATAATGCCTTTGCAGATGATCAAGAAAAGTTAGCTGCTTTAATTTTGTGAGATGTAATGATTTTGTTGTTGATAATCATAAAGCACTTGGCATGCCCTCAAGAAAGACAGACTATAAATTTAAGCAGGCATAAACACAAATATCTTCTATTATTATCAAAAAGGAAAGCTCTGCATTATTAACCTTCTAAGATTAATACAATTCTTCAACTTGAAGGGCTGAAAAGTTTTTTTTTACTTTTTTGAAAATAAGATAAAGTTTAAAAAACTTAGGTTTTTCTTTTTTTGATGCTTTTCCTATAATTGAACAATAAACCCTAGTATATACAACATCTTATAAAATTTCATTTGCTCCGTTTTGGGCATAAAATTGATGATATGTCATGCTTTAAAGTAGAATTTGTGACATTTAAGGCTCTTAGTGATTAATAGTTCAAACATAATAGCACACTGCAGGGGGTTATCCAGAATTGGAAAGCAGCTAGTGCCAATTTTAACACTTCACTCACCTTCTAAAAATATTCTGCAGAACTTCTGATTCCAGTTACCCAGATAAGGATATATCAGCCAATACTCCTGCTGATAGTAACTAGAACAGCTGGATAAAATAATTTTTAAAATTCTGCTTGAAGATATTGGAGAACTACCAAGACAGTGAGCATTTGAAGGACCAAGATTCTAGACAGAAGCAAAGCCCAGAGAGGTAAGCCTGACATTTGGTGCTGCTTTTGCTTTTCAAAGCATTTGCCAATATGTAATTGGCGGCCAAGAGGGTGAGAAACTTAACAGAAAGTAGTGTTTGAAAAGTTGAGAAACTGCAGAGAGCTTTAGGTAGAGTCAATGGGCAAAGACCACAAAGTTATACTTCAGGGTCTGCTAAAGGGCAGGGCTTCCAACTAGATTCCTGAGGGGCTACACTCTTGATGTAAGTATAAAGTAGAAATAAGCCAGTTCTTAGACTGAAACTCATCTTCAAATAAACTCAATCCTAGAATAGATTAAGGTATCATTTAACCCCTGCCCTAACTACCTGCCAGAAGCAAAAGTAAATTCTTTCTGGAGGAAAACAGCATCATACACAGCCTCAAATTATCACTACATTTTTAAAATTCTATATACAACATTCAATAAAAAAAGAACAAAGAGATAAGACCAAATGATCCCAAAACAAGAACAAAAAGATCCAATTAGAGGAAAAATGTAACTAATAAGCAAACTGGAGGGAAAAATGGAATAATATAATTAACATAATAAAGGCCAAGGGTGGTTAGATAAAAGGACATAGAATAGGTGGAACAAATAGAAAAGAAAGAGGGTAGGACAAACACAATTGTATTATTTATATTATAATTCAATTAAATAATCTAATTGAAAGACAAAGGTGACAGTTGATTATAAATATACAATTATATATTGCTTACAAGAGATACAACTTAAATATAAGGAGATATGCATACATGATATATGAAGCAAATACAAACCAAAATAAAACTGGTGTAGGTATACTTTGAGATGAAGTACGTTTTTTTTTTTTAAGATTTTATTTATTCATTTGACAGAGAGAGACACAGCGAGAGAGGGAACACAAGCAGGGGGAGTGGGAGAGGGAGAAGCAGGCTTCCCGCTGAGCAGGGAGCCCGATGCGGGGCTTGATCCCAGGACTCTGGGATCATGACCTGAGCCGAAGGCAGATGCTTAACGACTGAGCCACCACCCAGGCGCCCCAAGATGAAGTAGGTTTTAAGGCAAGAAGCATTATTACAAAATAGAAGAATGTTTCATAATGATGAAGGCTCAATATACCAAGAAAATTGGCATGC
>NC_138378.1:70400765-70425996 GCF_054177405.1 Leptonychotes weddellii | reverse complement strand
TATATGGGCACTTGGTTTATTTTCATTGAATTATAGTTGACATACAGTATTACATTATTTGCAGGTATACAACATAGTGGTTCAATAGATCTATACATTATGCAATGCTTACCATGATAAGTGTAGTTACCATTTGTCAACACACAACACACAAAGTTATTACAATATTATTGACTATATTCCCTATGCTGTACTTTTCATCTCCCTAACTTATTTTATATGTGCAGGATTGTAGCTCTTAATCCCCTTCACCTACTTTGCCCATCCCCCTACACCCCTCTACTTTGACGATCACCATTTTGTTCTCTATATTTATGAGCCTGTTTGTTTCTTTTTGGTGTTTGTTTGTTCATTTGTTTTTATTTTTAGCTTCCACATATAAGTGAAATCATATTGTATTTGTCTTTCTCTGCCTGATTTATTTCACTTAGCATAATACCCTCTAGGTCGATCCATGTTGTCACAAATGACAAGATTTCATTCTTTTCATGGCTAATATTCCATTGTGCGTGTGTGTGTATATGCATACATCACATTTTCTTTACCCATTCATTTATGGATGGACACTTGGGTTGCTTCCATATCTTGGCTATTGTAAATAATGCTGCAATAAACATAGGGGTGCATATATCTTTTCAAATGAGTGTATTCATTTTTTTTTTAAGATTTTATTTATTTATTTGACAGAGAGAGAGACAGCAAGAGAGGGAACACAAGCAAGGGGAGTGTGAGAGAGGAAGCAGGCTTCCCGCTGAGCAGGGAGCCCAATGTGGGGCTTGATCCCAGGACCCTGGGATCATGACTTGAGCCAAAGGCAGACTCTTAACGACTGAGCCACCAGGCACCCCGAGTGTATTCATTTTCTTTGGGTAAATATCCAGTAGAAGAATTATTGGATATGGTATTTCTATTTTTAATTTTTTAAGGAACCTCCATACCATTTTCCATAGTGGCTGCACTAATTTACATTCCTGCCAACATTCTCCACATCCTTGCCACCACTTGTTCTTTTTTTTTTTTTTTTTAATACTTTTAAGTAATTTCTATACCCAACATGGGGCTCAAACTCACAACTCCAAGATCAAGAGTGTTACACTCCACAGACTGAGCCAGTCAGGTGCCCCCACCACTTGTTATTTCTTATCATTTTGATACTAGCCATTCTGAATGGTGTGAGGTGATATCTCATTATGATTTTGATGTGCATTTCTGTGGGAACCTCATTTATGACAAAGGTGACCCTGTAAAGCAGCAAGCAAAGGACAATTTTGTCAATAAATGTCACAAGCCCACTGGATATACATATGATAGAAATCAATTTTGAGCTATATCCTCTTAAAAATCAACAGAGGTGGAATGTAGGTTTAAATGTTAACATTAAAATAATACAAATTCTGGAAGATAAAAAGAAGTTTTGGGGTACCTGGCTGGCTTAGTCTGTAGAGCATGCAACTCTTGATTGGGGGGGTGGTGTGTGTGTGTGTGACTTTGAGCCCCATGCTGGGTGTAGAGATTACTTAAAAATAAAACCTTTAAAAAAAAAAATTTTTCAAGACCTTGGGGTAGTAAAAGATTTTTAAAACAGGGCACAAAGAGCATTAACTAGCCCCTGGCAACTACCATTTTACTCTATTTCTGTGAAATTAGTTTTTACTTACTTTTTAAGATTCCATATATAACTGATGCCATACAGTATTTGTCTTTCTCTACCTGGCTTATTTTCCTTACTGTAATGCCCTCCAGGTTCGTCAACGATATAGCAAATGGCAAGATTTCCTTCATCTGTCAATAGACACTTAGGTTGTTTTCACATCTTAGCTATTGTGAATAATGCTGCAGTAGACACGGGTAGATACTTCTTCAAGATACTGATTTTTTTTTCCTTTGGATAATTACCCAGAAGTGGAAATGTTAGATCATATAGTTTTATTTTTAATTTTTCGAGGAACCTCCATATTATTTTCCATAGTGGCTGCACCAATATATACTCCCACCAACAGTGAACAAGGGTTCCCTTTTTTCCACATCTTTGTCAACCTTTATAATCTCTTTTTTGATAAAAGACATCCTAACAGGTATCAGGTGTTATCAGATTGTGGTTTTGATTTGCATTTCCCAGGTGATTAGTGATGTTGAGTACCTTTTCATGTACCTGTTGGCCATCTGCATGTCCTTTTTGAAAAAAATGTCTTTTTAGGTCCTTTGCTCATTTTTTAATTGAATTATTTGATTTTTTTTTGTTATTGATTGATATTTGTTCCTCATATATTTTGGATATTAACGCCTTATCAGATATATGATTTCCAAATATTTTCTCCCATTCGTAGATTACCTTTTCATTATTTTGACTATTTCATTTGTTGTGCAGAAGCTCTTTCACTTGACATAGTCCTATTTAATTTTGTCTTTTTTTTTTTTTTTTTTAATGTGAGGCTTGAATCCATGACCACGAGATCAAGATCTGAGCTGAGATCAAGAGTAAGATCACTCCAAGTCCCACTTATATTTTAGGTTTTGGGGTCTATGCTTTTTTGTTGTCTTATAAAAACAAAACCAAACACACACACACACACATATACACACACACAAACATCGCCAAGACCAATGTCAAGGAGCTTTTTCTTGATGTTTTCTTCCAAAAGTTTTATGGTTTCCAGTCTTACATTTAAGTCTTCAATTCATTTTTAGTTAGTTTTTGTGAGTGATGTAAGGTCTAGGTTCATTCTTTTGCAGGTGGATATCCAGTTTTCCTACCACTACTTATTGAAAAGACTATCCTTTCTCCATTGTATGTTCTTGGTCAAAGGCTAGTTGACCCTTTATTCTGTTCCATTGATCCATATGCCTGTTTTTATCCCAGTACCACCCATAAAATGGAATACAATGTAAACACTGAAGAAATTATATAGATTTATGTTTACTGATATGGAAAACTATGTTATATTGTTGAATGAAAAAACTCAAGTTATAAACAAATGTACAATACACACACACACAAACATACACGCATATTCACACAGAGAGGTATTTTAAAGGATATTCATTTCTAGACTGCAAGATTTCAAGTGGATTTTACTTTTGTTCTCTATACTTTTATGGTAATGTTTCCTTTCTATTATAGTATTATTTATTCTTACAATCAAAATATTTTATTTTCATCTAAGGTCTTGCTGAATCATCTTGATTTTGCTTAAAAAATATCCTCTCCTTTACATTCGTGTAATTCAGGCCCTGTTTCAGGTCTTCATTATTTCTTACATAGCCATGTACAGCAACAATAGTTGCTCTGTCTTAACAGCAGTAACACATGATATCCGTATACTACTTACCAGTTTACAAAGTCTTTCAGTACATTGTCCCTAGACCCAAAACAACCTTACAAGTAAAGAAATATGAAGAAAATCTACCTTTACTGGAGGGAACAGAGGCAGAGGTGAAAAGGTGGAGATAAAGTCAGTGGGATCAAAAAATCTAAAAAGTGTTATAATTTCTGAACTGTGATGTCAACATGCACAGATATTGTAAATATTAAATAGTAAAACCTTCCATCAATATATGAATATGCCTGTTCAATTTGACAGAACAAAATACAAAATACAGATGATAAATAACAGAAGGTTCATAGTTTTGAAGTAATTAGAAAGATTTTTTTCATGATCAATGAAAGCACAATTTAAATGAATGGTGCAAAGCTAGAATTTAAACAACAAACTCATTCCAAAGACAAGTGACCTAAAGCCATGAACCCATTTTAACAACTAAGCCATCAAAGCTTAATTTAAACTACAAAAATGTCTTCATTGTGCAGAAGATTCAGGTAAAAGAGGCTTCTAGAATTTTTTGGCTTTCAAGAAGTTTTTTGCTTTATTGTTTCTTTGACGACAATGAAGTTTCTGTGGAGCAGAATACGCTAGGAAACCAGAAAAGGAACACCACCTTCATCTGATCTCACTGTGACATTGTGGTAAAAGATCTTACAAGAAAATGATACAAAGCACAAGGACCTGTAAGGAACTGGCCAATTTTACTGCTGTTAGCTAATAAATGGGAGGATTAAAGTGTATGTGAATTTATAACCCCTTGGATCTACTTTGCACTGTGGTTACTTTAAAAATACAAGTGAGAACATTCATAATTTGTTACTTCACACTAAAAGGTAAGGGACAAACTGAGTACATTCAAAATCTATGGTACATATTTTGCCTTATGCCCTAACTTCTGTAGCTGTACTTCAGAGGATGGATTAAAAAGACATTTAAGCTTATTAGATAGAAAGGTGTCATCCCCTCACATCAAGGTACATGAAGAGAAAAGTTCAAGAATTATAAATTCTTAGAAAACATAAAATATCCTTTGGGCCCTGGCAAGGAAAATGTCAACAAGTCAAAAGAGACTAGATGGCTACTGACCAGTTTCATGAAGGCAAAGCTGCAAGCCAAGATGGAATAATGCTTTCCCACCATGTGTCTAAGGCACAAATGACACTAATCCTTTTTAATGGTCACAAAAGCTGACAACTTACTCAGCCTTAGAACTGAAGGCACAAAATCATCTCTGGGAATGACTCACCATAAACAGGTCACGAGCACCAATGTCAACAGCTAACAGAAATGCCTTTTCAAATCTCTGGTACCTATAAGGAAGAAAACAAATGTTCTATGTTAGTTGTGAACAAAACCATAAAAGGAGAGAATTTAATGTATTTATGTTACTGTTTTTTATTCTTCTGATGCTAGTTTAATGTATTTATGTTATTGTTTTTTATTCTTCTGATGGGAAAAATATTTTCAAACAGTAGGGAATTTGCCTGTTGGGATTTTCTGTATGTGAAATGTTACTGCATTTAGGGGGAGCTGAGGCAAAGCGTCCATAGAGGCCTTCAATGCAACTTTCAAGGATAAGCAGAACCCAGAGTAGGTGCTGCTGAATATAGGGAAAGGCTGGCTTAGGAAGCAGGTCTCTCATAATTTTTAACTTTACTGTGTTTTGTAAGAGAAAAGTATGAGGATATGGAGAATATAGCAGGATAAAAGTAATTAACAAATCAAATAATTACCCTTTTGTGTTTCTTAGGTAAAAAGTGAGAAGTCAAATGTATTATTACAAAAGTTGTATTTGTGAGTTTTGGAAAAAATACATCCTAGGCTGCCCTCAAATAACAATAATAAATGGTTTCTAAATATTTTAAAGTATTTTCTAAATATGTGAAGTATTACTTGTCTGCTCTTTTTTCACAATCGTACTATCTTTCCCTGAAGTATAACTTTGATAATTCTTTATGGTGAAAGTTTAACTTTATGCTAAGATACATGAAAACTACAGTTTAAATTAATTACCTTTACAGAAAGTTTAAGATCTTGAGAGCAAAGCATGTCATGACCATATACTTTTTGCACAGAGGTTTAGAAGGAAAGGTCTTTTTTTTTTTGGTCTGAATGTGAAGATTTGCACAGATATAATTGTGAGTTTTTCTGACTCCAGAAACAAGCAGTTAAGTAACCAAGTTGTTCTCTGTTCTCTATTTCATATTGTGAAATATGATAGTATAAAATATAAAGATTTCAACCAGAAAATATCAGAAATATGGAATATTAGTTATTACTAACAGATTACATAAATTTCATTAATAAAATAGCTATAATAAGTAAAGTACAAGCAAAAAATTAATGACTGTTATCCCCAATCTCCTCCTTTGCCCTTCTTACTAGCCTCCCCAGTATTTGCCTGAATCTCTTTCACCTATGGAAGTTCAGAAGGCAATTGTGTTTATTTTTGTTCCAGGAAGCTTATGGATTCATTATACATTCAGTGGAGGTAGGATGTAATGAGAAAGAGGACAGAGGATTATAGCAAGTTACAGTACTTATTCATACAGTCACTGCTATTTTGCCACTACACTGAAACTTCTCTGGCAATAGTAATCGTCCATCTTCTAATGATCAAACAAATGATAAGTTCTCCTCTTGTGTCCCTTCTGGCCACATCTGACCCTATAAATTTCCCCTCTTTGAAACCCCCTCTTTCCTTGCATTTGGAGATGCCATTCTTTTGTTTTCCAATTTCTGGCATTTCATCTTCTTAGTCTCTTTTCCTAGTTTGTTTTTCTCTGCCTACTCCATGAAGTTGATGTGCTTTTGTACTCTTTTACTTACACTCACTACTCTAGTCTCCCGACTAACCTTACCTACTCTCATGGCATTGATAATTGTATCAGTGACTCACGAATCTCTAGGATCCCTATCTTTCCTGAGCTTGAAACTCTTACTTCCAGGTACTTCAAATTTAAAATGTCTAATATGTTCACAGATACATCAAATTGGCAATCATATACAGGATAAATTAAAATTGGAGAGAGTGAAATTAAGAGGGGCAAGATAGGATGTATTCTTCTTTCTAGGTGAGAGGTAATGAATGACACTATGATAAAATGAAAGAACAAGCATTGGCATCTGGCAGCATGGACAACCAGAAATACCAAAGGGAGCTCGCAACTAGACTGCCTATAAAACATACATTAAAGCACATCACAGAATTCTAAAAAAAATAAGAAAATCTCTCCAAGGGTTCCATAGTCTTAATCAAAAAATAGCAACAAAATGAAATCCCTTCATTAAAACTAGTGTAAAGATCCCTGAACAGAGAGCAAATACTGGGGAGCAGGGAGAGGCAGAACTATCTAACGGCCATCACTTCAAGAGACTGAGCCCTGAACAAGTCTCAAGGTAAAGATGCTAAACCCAAGACTTCTGATTAAGCCAAGGGTTAAAATATTCCCAGGATATAGTCTAACTTTGGCATAAAGAATAAAAAAAAATTCATGTCTGGATTAAAGCATTTTTTTTTAAGTAGGCTCTATGAACCCAAGAACTACATTCCCATGCTCCACCAACTGAGCCAGCCAGGTACCACTGGATTAAAGCGTTTTTGATAGAAAGCCCCAGGATTACCATCAATTAAAATAAAACAAATATGAGTTCACCATCAAAAATCACCAAATGCAGGGGCACTTGGATGGCTCAGTTGATTAGGCATCTGACTCTTGATTTCGGCTTAGGTCATGATCTCAGGTCATGAGATGGAGCCCTGAGTTGGGATTCTCTCTCTCTCCCTCTGCCCCTCCCCCTGTTTGTGTGCTCTCTATGAAACAAGTGTATCTTAAAAAAAAATCACCAAATGCACAAGAAAACAAGCTACTATGATGTAAAATAATTTCACAGACTGTTTTTTCTTATGGTATCTTATAATTCATATATGCTTTCTATACTCCCTTTTAAAATTTTTTTATTTAAATTCAGTTAACATATACTGTATTATTAGTTTCAGAGGTAGAATTCAGTGATTCATCAGTTACACACAACACCCAGTGCTCCTTACTTCAAGTGCCCTCCTTAATGCCCATCACCCAGTTACTCTATCCTCCCACAGACCTCCCCTCCAGTAACCCTGTTTGTTCCTTATAGGTAAGAGTCTCCTATGGTTTACCTCCCTCTCTGTTTTCCTCTTATTTTATTTTTTCCTTCCCCTCCCCTATGTTCATCTGTTTTGTTTCTTCAATTCCGCATATGAGTGAAATCATATGGTATTTGTCTTTCTCTGACTGACTTATTTCATTTAGCATAATACCCTCTAGGTCCATCCATCATTGCAAATGGGAAGGTTTCATTCTTTTTAATAGTTGAGTAATATTCCATTGTGTGTGTGTGTATGTGTGTGTGTGTGTGTATAGATACCAGATGTGTATAGATAGATAGATAGATAGATAGATAGATAGATAGATATACCACCTCTTCTTTATCCATTCATCTGTCAATGGACATCTGGGCTCTTCCCATAGTTTGGCTATTGTGGACATTGTTCCTAGAAACATTGGGGTGCACGTGCCCCTTCGAATCACTATGTTTGTATCCTTTGAATAAATACCTAGTAGTGCAATTGCTGGGTGGTAGGGTAGTCCTATTTTTAACTTTTTGAGGAACCTCCATACTGTTTTCCAGAGTGGTTGTACCAGGCTGCATTCCCACCAGCAGTGTAAGAGGGTTCCCCTTTCTCCGTGGCCTTGCCAACATTGGTTGCTTCCTGAGTTGTTAATTTTAGTCGTTCTGACAGGTATCTCATTGACGTGGCATCTCATTGTGGTTTTGATTTGTACTTCCTTGATGCCGAGTGATGTTGAGCATTTTTTCATGTGTCTGTTGGCCATGTGTATGTCTTCTTTGGAGAAATGTCCATTCATGTCTTCTGCCCATTTCTTGATCAATTTTTTGTTTTTTTGAGTGTTCAGTTTGATAAGTTCTTTATAGATTTTGGATACTAGCCCTTTATCTGATAAGACATTGCAAATATCTTCTCCCATTTCAAAGGTTGCCTTTTAGTTTTGTTAACTATTTCCTTTGCTGTAGAGAAGCTTTTTATCTTGATGAAGTCCCAATATTTCATTTTTGCTTTTGTTTCTTTTGCACTTTCTTCACTCCTTTTCATTCTTTTTTGTTCTCCTTCACCTGAGTAATTTCAAAAGATTTGTCTTCTACCTCAGAGATTCTTTCTTTGGCTCAATCCTGTCTGATATTGATGCTCTCTACTACATTTTTCATTTCATCCATTGTATTCTTTACCTCCAGAATCTTTTTTTTTTTTTATGATTTCTATCTTTGTAAAGTTCTCATTTTGTTTGTGCATTGTTTTCCTTATCTTACTGTCTTTGTTTTCTTGAAGCTCATTGAGCTTCCTTTAAAAAACTATTTTTAATTCTTTATTGGGTAAATCACAGACCTCCATTTCTTTGGGGATATTTACTAGAAAACTATTGTGTTTCTCTGGTGGTATCACATTCCTTGATTTTTCAAGTTTCATGAAGCCTATGTTGCAATTTTCTCATTTAAAGAAGTAGTCACTTCATCCAGTCTTACCAACTAGTTTAAGGAATGAAAAAGCTTCTATTAGCCCTGTGGGGATTCTGAGTCTTTCTCAGTCCTTTTCTATGGATACACCTGCTCCACACTTCTCTTCCCTCTTGAGGAGGAATTCTTAAGGTTGTATGCCCTCTCTTCTATTCTGTAACCCTAGGCCAGATGCTGAGAGCCTCCTGTTTGCTTGCCTTAGGGTAGTCCTTAATGCTCAAGTTTGTGTGCTTTCTCTTAAACCTGCAGAGTCAGGCCAGCTTTCTGTGTGTGATTAGTAGCCATTTGCAAAGGCACCTCTTGTCACCCTGGAGGTGTGCACAGAGAACCGGCCATTGGGTGTGGGGGCACACATGGAGCATTGGGGATACCTGATGCCAGTTCTGGGGATCCATAAGCAAGGTCTCCTCATGAGTTTGTGGGCAGGCTTCCTGATAACAGTCTGTCAATCAGTTAGTAGGATCTGTGTTCCCGTGATGCCCTCTGAGAGTCGTGACTGCTGTTGTTCCAGCTGCTCCCCACCACCTAGTTATGCAACACACCTCAGTATTCTAGATGGGGTGAGAAAGAAGTGAGTCTCTGGCAGCATCCTACATAGCTTGGGAAGTCAGGCAGTTATTCACATGCTCTCACTTTTAGCCATGGGAGAAATCATGTGCTGAGAATTGTGGGATCTTGGCACTGAGCTGTGCCACTTGGGGAAGGGATGACACAGGTAAAATGAAACCACTCCCCTTACCCTACTGAATGCATCCAACCTCAGATTTTTTTTTCCTTTTTGCTCCAGTAGTGTGCTGGAGCTTCTCCACTGGCCTCCCAGACTTCCACAAACGCACTCTTATTCATGGATGATTGTCTAAATTGGTGTTGCTTGGGAGTAAGATGGTAGAGAACTCTTATTCTGCCATGTTGATGATGTCACTCTCACTCTAGAAGTTGTATAATTTTACGTTTTACACTGAGGGCTGTGATCCATTTCAGGTATATTTGTGTTGGCATGAAGTAGAGGACAAGACTCATTTTTTTCCCCATTTGGGTGTCCAGTTTATGTGGTATCATTTTTGGAAAAGACCATCTACTCTACATTGAATTACCTTATCGATTTAGTAAAAAAAAAAAAAAAACAGTTGTAAGTTTTGAAATTGGGAAGCGTGTGTTCTCTTTCTTCTATTTCAAGACTGTTTGGGCTGTTTGGGGCCCTTTGCAATTTCATATAAATTTGTAAACTGGCTTTTTCTATTTCTGGAAAAAAAAAAAAAGCCATAGGAATTTTGATAGGGGTTGCACTGAATCTGTAGACTGCTTTGGGTAGTGTTGCCGTCTTAACAAGAATAAGTTTTCTAATCCATTTACACAGGATGTCCACATTTAAGTCTTCTTTAATTTCTTTTAGCAATGTTTTTGTTTTCAGTGTATAAGACTTTGCCAGGTGTAGAATTCTTTATTCTTATATATGATTTTTATATGATCCTTATTCATATATATATGTATATATGTATATCTTTATTCTTTATATATATGTATAAATTCTTTTCAACATATATATTGAAGTATTATTAACATAAGGTGTTCTTTTAGTTTCAGGTTTATAATAAAATGATTCCACAATTCCGTATATTACTCAGTGCTCATCACAAGTGTACTTTTTTTTAATAAAGATTTTGTTTATTTGACAGAGAGAGACACAGCGAGAGAGGGAACACAAGCAGGGAGAGTGGGAGAGGGAGAAGTCGGCTTCCCGCCGAGCAGGGAGCCCAACGTGGGCTGGATCCCAGGACCCTGGGATCATGACCTGAGCCGAAGGCTGACTTTTAATGACTGAGCCACCCAGGGGCCCCACAACAAGTGTACTCTTAATCCTCTTTATCTCTTTCATGCTTCCACCAACCATCTGTACTCTGACAACTACCAGTGTGTTCTCTGTATTTTTTGTCTCTTTTTTCTTTGTTCATTTGTCTTATTTCTTAAATTCCGGTATGAGTGAAATCATATAGCATTTGTCTTTCTCTGACTTATTTCACTTAGCATTATACCCTCTACGTACATCTACATCGTAACAAATGGCAAGATCACATTCTTTTTTATGGCTAAGTAATATTCCATGATATATATAGTATACATATCACATATTCTTTATCCATTCATCAATCAATGTGCACTTGGGTTGCTTCCATATCTTGACTATTATAAATAATACTGCAATAAACATAGGGGAGCATATATCTTTTTGAGTTAGTGTTCTCATTTTCTTTGGGTAAATACCCAGTAGTGGAATTACCTGGATCATATGGTAATTCTATTTATAATTTTTTGAGGAACCTCTATACTGTTTTCCATAGTAGTGGTACCAGTTTGCATTGCCACGTAGCACACAGGGTTCTTTTTTCTCCATGTTCTCACTAACATTTGTTATTTGTCTTTTTGAGTATAGCCATTCTGACAGGTGTAAGGTGATAACCTCATTGTAGTCTTGATTTGTAATTCCCTGATTAGTGATGCTGAGTATCTTTTCATGTGTCTGTTAGCCATCTGTATTCCCTCTTTGGGAAAATGTCTATTCAAGTCCTCTGCCCATTTTAATCAGATTATTTGGGGGTTTTTTGGTGTTGAGTTGTAGAAGTTCTTTATATATTTTGGACATTAACCCCTTATCAGATATATCATTTGCAAAAATTTCTCTCATTCACTAGGCTGCCCTTTTGTTCTGTTGATGTTTTCCTTCACTGGGCAAAAGCTATTTATTTTGGTGTAGTCCCAATAGTTTAACTTTTCTTTTGTTTCCTTTGCCTGGGGAAACATATGTACAATATTATTTCTACAGCCTACGTTGATGAATTTTACTATCTATGTTCCTTCTAGGAATTTTATGAGTTCAGGTCTCACATTTAGGTCTTTATTCCCCTTTGAGTTTATTTTTGTGTATGGTCTAAGAAAGCGGTCCAGTTTCATTCTGCTGCATGTAGCTGTCCAGTTTTCCCACTACCATTTGTTGAAGAGACTGTCTTTTCCCCATTGTATATTCTTGTCTCCTTTGCTGTAGAATTGACCATTGAAGTGTAGGTTTATTTCTGGGCTGTGTATTTCCATGGACCTATGTGCCTATTTTTGTGACAGTACCATACTCTTTTGATTACTACAGCTTTGTAGTATACCTAAAATCTGGGACTGTGATATCTCCAGCTTTGTTCTTCTTTCTCAAATTGCTTTGGCTACTCAGGTTCTTTTGTGGTTCCATACAGATGTAAGGATTATTTCTTCTAGTTCTATGAACAGTGCCATTGGAATTTTGATAAGGATTGCATCAAATATGTAGACTGCTTTGGGTAGTATGAACATTTTAACAATACTGGTTCTTCTACCCCATGAGCATAAGACATCTATTTGTTTGTGTCATCTTTAATTTCTTTCATCAGTGTTTTATAGTTTTCAGAGTACAGGTCTTTCACCTCCTTGATTAAGTTTATTTCTAGGTTATTTTATTCTCTTTAGTGCAAATGTAAATGGGATTGTTTTCTTAATTTCTCTTTCTGCTACTTCATAATTAGTGTACAGAAATGCAACAGATTTTTGTATATTAATTTTGAATCCTGTAACTTTACTGAATTCATTTATCAGTTCTAGTAGTTGTTTGGTGGTCTTTAGGCTTTTCTATATTTGGTATCATGTTGTCTGCAAATAGTGGAAGTTTTACTTCTTCCTTACCCATTTGGATGCCTTTTATTTCATTTTCTTGTCTGACTGCTGCAGCTAGGACTTCGAGTACTATGTTGAAAAAAGTGGTGAGAGCTGACATCCTTATCTTGTTCCTGATGTTAGAGAAACATATATGAAAAACCCACAGCTAACATCATGAGTTGAGAGCTTTTCTTCTAAGATCAAGTGTAGAATTCTTGGTTTATGGTTTTCTTTGTACATTTTAAATGTCATCCCACCACTTTCTGACCTCCATGTTTTCTAATGAGAAATAAGCTGTTAATCTTACTGAGGAACCTGTCTACAAGATAAGTTGCTTTCTGCTTTCCACTTTCAAGATTCTCTTTCTGGTTTCTGAATTTTGATTATAATATGTTTTGATGTGGATCTCACTGAATTGATTCTATTTGAATTTTATTGTGTTTTCTTGGATATGTAGATTCATGCTGCTAGTCAAAATTTTCTTCTATGACTCCTATAATGCAAACACTTGATGGCATCCCACAAGTTGCTCAGGTTCTATTCATTTTCTTATTTTTTTCTATCTGCTCCTCTAACTTGGTAATTAACAGATTCTTCTGCCTGCTCAAATCTGTTGAGCCAATCTAGTGAATTTTTCATTTCAGCTATTATATTTTACAGCTCAAATTTTTCTATTTGATTCCTTTTTAATAATTTTGGTCTCTTTATTGTATTCTCTGTCTGGTAAGACATCATCCTTCTGGTTCATTGTCTATGGTTTCCTTTAGCTCTTTGAGCTCATTTAAGCTCATAGTTGATATAAAGTCTTTGACTAATAAGCCCAATGCCTGGGCTTCCCCTGGGATGCTGCTGACTTTATTTTTTTTCCTGTGAATGGGCCATAGTTGCCTTTCAATATATATTTTTTTGAAATTAGACATTTTGAATATCATAATGTGATAACTCTGGAAATCAGATTCTTCCCCTCTCCATGTTTTGTTGTGCTGTTGAGAGCACTCATCCAGTTGTTTACTGACATTCCCAAACTGTTTTTGCAAGGCCTGTATTTTTTGTCATGTGTGATCTCCAACATCTCTGTTTCATTATCTCAGCAATCACCCAGATATTTTAAAAACTCCTGACAGATAACCTGATATATCTTTTTTTAAATCCTGAAGCAACAAACAAACAACTCTCCCAGTCTTTATAGATTGGCTTGGAGTTAGGACACTCCTTCATTGCTTAGCCAAGTTACCTACATACAATTCTGTCTTAGCCTTCCCTGCTTGCTTATGCAGAGCTAAAAGTCTTCCAGAGGTTTATGACTGGGGTTCTCAGGTCTTTCTGAGCAGCATCCAGTTTTAGGCATGTGTGTTGCACCTGTGATTCCCTGCTATATGTGTTAGCCATTCAAGGACCTTATTCCTCCCAAATTTTCTCCTCAGTCTTCTCTTTCCCAGATCTATTGGTCCAACTGCTGCTTTCCCCATTCTCCATCTCTTGCCTGAGACAGCTATGCATATTATATGTCTTTAAATTCTTTTGACATATGTGAATGCTTTGCCAGAGATGCTGTTCCAGCCTGATGGAGGCAAAACAAAACCAAGCCTCTGCACTGGTCCCTCTGGAAACCACAAGACTGGTCAAAATGCAAAATGCATAACCACAGTTTTTTAGAACAAGGTCCATCATGGCCTCTGACACCTAGGTAACACCAGAAATGCTGACCACTGTCCTCATGGCCACTATCATACTGGGGAATGGGGGATGGTAGACAGGTAAACAAAAATGCAGTAATGCTTTCTTACCAATATTTAACATCCTCTGTCTTTATTAAGCACTCTCCTGATTGTTATAAGTTTTTACATTAGATTCTAGAGTTACAGTTAATTCTGTCAGTTTTGTTTGCTTAATGATTGCTTCAGTGGAAGGACTGATTCTTGGAGCTCCCTACTCTGCTGTTTTCATGTCATCTCTCCCACTTCTATTTATAGACCTCAATGTGGCATTCATGAGAATATCTCTCTCAGATCTCCTACTGCAGGGAATATAACTGACTGACAGCCCCAGCTGCTGCATTTTGAAATGTATCATTGTGTTTTCCTGTTAAGGCTACGCTTTCCACAAGCTGCTCCTGGGCAGTGACTGCGGGCAGTTGAGATACTAAGGCAGTTCCATTATTGGGTGACATGGGATTCTTCAGATGGGCAACATTGGCTTGACAACTTCTGATAGCCTTAGAACTTTCTTTAGAACAGTTCTGTGGTGTGCTTTGGTGGGTGGTGGAGGCTGTGGATGGGCAATACTTACTAAGCAGACAGTGGAATAGGCTGATTACTACTAAGTTATATTTATGCCCTAAGGAAGCATAATGAGAGACTGAGTGCTCTTTTCATTTCATTTCTTTCCTTTTTCTGAGTGTTATTTTCAGTTACTAGCCAGAGATCCACTTTGGTAGCTTACAGAGGTCCTTACGTTCTGCATTTGAAAAGCAGACACAGTTGACAGGTGAGAGACCTAACTGTTAGAGTCACAGAGTTCTAGAGACATATGGATGTACCACCAAGGCAGGCGAGTGCACTTTGCTAGTCAGTGCCCTGTTAAAAAAACACCTGTGATCCTGATATCTGGGATGGGTACATCTGAATATATGCCTTTGATGGTGTTGACAGTGCAGACCCCCTGAATCCGAACTAGCACTTCCACTGTGGTAGAAGATTCTGTAGAGACTTCTCTCCACAATCCAACAAATATTCCCTCCCCTCAGGAAATGCCCGTACCCCTCTCCTGGCTGCCAGGCGGATACCTGGGGTTAAATCTCAGCACAATCCAGCTGGAAACATGCTAGATATGATGAACTAAGAGACCACACACTTAAAGAGTTGCAAGATTTAGCCAGCATGTGCCAGTAAGAAAAGAAGACTTGGAATGGAAGCTATGTTAAATAAGAATTCATTAATGTGGGGAGCACTCTTTCAGGATATGGAATTTAACATCCTATCAATGACTCCAGGGGGCTGGGATAAATTGCTACTGGAATGTCTCTTAAAAGCCTGGAAAAAAAAAAAAAACCAACAACAACCCACAATGGCCAATACTCAATGAAGTGGAAATGCCTGGTGATGGCAAATAGTGCAAAAAAAGAAAGTGGATAGTGGTGAGGGAGAGGATGAATACTATTTGTAGCCGTGAGATGAAATGTGGTGACAGTGGATATAGTTTTATCTTACTAACTTCCCTTTTTATCTCCAATCAGTTTCACAGAGTAGCTGCTCTGAGCCTATGTGGAAAAATAGATCTGTACATTGGTATTCATGAGAATGCACCTCTGAGATCTCTGACTTCAGGAAACAAAATAGATCAACAGCTTCAGCTATTGTAATCTGAAATTCATCACTGCACCTACACTGAGGCTACATTCCCCCAAGCTATACCCAGCCAATGAATGATGAAGTAGGGATTCTCAGGCAGGTCCATTTTTGGTAGACATGGACCTTTCTTGTCATTGTCTTTTGCGTAGCTTTGTGGAATCTCACTCTATGCATGCACAGTTTAGGGTTCACCTAAGTTGACCCTTAGGCAGATTGCTGGAGCTCCTTCTCTACACAGCACCTGCCTCTCCGTACACAAAACCACAGATTCCAGTTGTCTCATCTTCCCTGTCTTCATCTCCCCTGAACTCTGACCAACTTGACAAACTGCCATGTTCTGCTTGGGTGCCCCCCACCCCCAACCCCTTGCTCTTTGGTTTAGAAAGTGCCCTCCATCGGAAAACTGGGAGATCATAAGATTGACCTCATTTGTTTTTCACTCTCAGGGATCAGAGTCCTGCATTGTCAATCACTTAATCTCTAAAAAAAGTTTTAATGCATTTTGTCCAGTTTAATAGAGGTCTCTGGTGATAGGTCAGTCTGTTACCAGTCAATTATCACAGCTGACAGCAGAAGGTCTCAGAAATACCTTCAATAAATATTATAACCCCATCAACAACAATAGCAAAGTATCATTTATTGAGATCTTCTCTATGCTAGTTACTAATTCTAAGTATTTTCTGTGTATTAGCTCATGTAATCTTCACAACAACCCTATCAGATTGGTACTATATCTTCCATTTAACAATGAGAAAACTCAAGCACAGAGAGGTTAAACGTTGCCATACAGAATATCCAGTTAAATTTGAATTTCAGATAATGAATAATTATTTTTTTTAATTTTTAGAAGATTTTCTTTATTTATTTGAGAGAGAGAGAAAAGGAGTAGGGGGGAGGGGTAGAGGGAGAGGGACAAGTAGACTCCCCACTGAGCAGGGAGCCTGATGCAGGGTTTGATCCTAGGACCCCGGGTTCATGACCTGAGCTGAAGGCAGATTCTTAACCAACTGAGCCACCCAGGTGCCTGAATAATTCTTTAGTGTTTATATCCCATACAATATTTGGGACTTACTTATACTAGACAGTTCTTTATTATTTGAAATTCACATTTAACTGAGCATTCTTTATTTTTATTTGCTAAATAAATCAGGCAACTTTAAACTTGCTCAAGGTCCTAATGCTACCCCTATAGCAATCTGGATCCAAAAACTGCACCCTCTTCCATAGCACTGCTCTACTACCACTAGAAAAGAATGAACTATGTGCTGTAGGCTTATAGGTCCTTCTTCTTGAGATCAGGTCTGTGGTTCTTGGGTTTCTAAGTCCCAGATCAGAAATGCCACATTGCTTTCATTAAAAAGGAATGACCAAATGGCTTCCATGCTTGGCTCTATAAAGAGATGACCCAGCTACCTCTTTGACTTCTATAGCATGTGAGGGACCCAAAATTCTATCATTTTGAACCCTACAAGCTTTTAAATTAATATCATTCGAAAGTTATCATAAGCTACATTGTCACCTATAAGTACATTTACTTTTATAGGGTGCTTACAAAATACCTCTAATGCCCAAGTTCCTGTTCTAGAACTCAAAGGCTTAGAAAAACTAATGACATTAGCTCTTGACTTTAAGCAACTCACAGTCTAGTAGGAGAAATAGCCATAAACACAATGATAGTAGCTATCACACTTATTAAGTACTTAATATATGCTAGTTACTTCTTATTTATTATTTATAATCTTGACAATGATGTTTAAGGTTGGTAAATTCCTCACCTGTGAAATGGAAATAAGAGCTTATGAATCCAGTAAATTATGAAGCTGGGATTCAAACTTGACTCCAGTGCTTGGGCTTTTCAAAAATTATTGATTACAACCTCCACAACTGACTAAAACTTCAGTTTGTAAGTACTATACTAGAAGTGTAAATTAAGACTTAAGGGAGCATTCCTAACTAGTACATCCTCCTCGATACTTAGTAGAGGTGCTGTTCATAACTGCTGTTGAGATTATTGAGAGGGTGTGTAGCAATTAGTCAAATTGTTGGTGGTATCATATTTATTAAAGATATTATATTTGAGACCTTCTTGTCAGTTATGGTGAGTATGCTGGAAATAGATTGAGTCTATCACCATAAATATAATGGTAGAAGTCATTCATTGCTGTCATATGGACACTGATAACAGTATGTTGCAGTATTACCTTATAATATGTAAAAAACCCCACTAGGTTGAAGAATAATTCTATGCTAGTAAATCAATATAAAATAAAAATACGAACCTCCAAATTAATAGCAGCAAGTATATTTTAAAAATAGGAATATAAGTGAAAGGGACTGATAAAGGAGAATAACAGTACTGCTTAACAAAGAATACTCCTCTAGAGAGAATAGTTCAGTGAGGATTTCTGAGAACATATATGACAACATATTCTGGTCCTAAGGACATCAGGACTTCCCATAATAGCTGAGTTGATGAAATACCAGTTAAACAGTGGCCCTGTAAAACATGCTGAGAGAGGGAGATATATCTAAAAAGTGTTGAGAAATGTTTCTCAAAGTCACTTCATGGAAACTTCAACTGAGTTTGCCTCCAGTTTCTCCTGCTGAGTAAGTAGGTCTATATGCCTATATGTTGAGTATAGGAATGAAAATTTGTGATTAATAAATCTGTTAAAAATTTACATGCACTAGTTGTTCCAGTTTAATCTGGGTTCAAAACCAAAGAGGAGAGGAGACTGGAACCAGTGTCTCCTACAGTTGAGCACATGACTTCTACTATGGTCTGAATGCTTATATCCCCGCAAAATTACTTTAAAAAATTTTTTTTTTAATTTTTAAATTTTTTTAGAGATATCCATTGAACTTTTATTTTTATTTTTTTTAATTTAAATTCAGTTAGCCAACATACAGTACATCATTAGTTTTTGGCGTAGTGTTCAGTGATTCATTAGTTGCGTATAAGGAATGAACACAAGCTTCCAAGGCATAGAGCTAACGCCCTCCAGCTTAAAGAATGTGTTATCCATATCCATACCCAGTGCCCATCACATCACGTGTCTCCCCAAAATTTCTACGTTGAAAACCTAATTCCCAACATGATGGCATCTGGACCATTAGGTGGGGCCTTTGGAAGGTGATTAGGTCATGAGGGCAGATGCTTATGAATGAGATTAATGCCCTTAAAAAAAGAGGCTTGAGAGAGCTCCCTCACCCCTTCCACCTTGTGAGGACACAGTGAGAAGGTGCTGACTATGAAACCAGAAAAGGGCCCTCACCCGAATGTGACCATGTTGGTACCCTTGATCTTGGACTTCCCAACCTCCAGAACTGTGGAAAATAAATTTTTGTTATTTATAAGCTACCCAGTCTGTGGTATCTTGTTACACTAGCCCAAAAGGACAAAGACAACCTCTGTGTGCCAGACCTTTTTCCTGGCCTCCAGTAAGACCAGGGACACACATATAGGGATAACACATTGTTCAAGCTGGAGGGTGTTAGCTCTATGCCTTGGAAGCTTGTGTTCATTTCTTACAAATAAGGTGAATTAGACATGAATTTACTGACTCCTGCTATATCCCAGTTGGTATCTAATGATGGTTACACTAATGAAAAACTAGTAATGAACTAGCTCCTTTTAATGCAAATTAGTAAAGTACTTTTTTTTTCAAAACCATGGTTATATTTGCATTCATTTAACATTTCCAGTCCTTCTTCTATTTCCCAAAGTTTTTTTAAAATTAGCAATTACAACTTTTATTTGTAGAATAACTTATAGATGTAAAAGTGTTTTATAGTAATTGTTTTAATGGCTACAACACTCCCAAGAGTTTGATTTCCATTTTACAGATAAAGAGCTTATCAAAGATCTCTTAGTCTTTGGTAAAACTGGGATGAAGAATCATATCCCTCCAACACTCCCAAGAGTTTGATTTCCATTTTACAGATAAAGAGCTTATCAAAGATCTCTTAGTCTTTGGTAAAGCTGGGATGAAGAATCATATCCCCCTGGTTTTCTTTTAACTCTATCACCAACAGCTTAGATGCAATTAAAGGAAGTCAAATTCTTCTCCATTTTCTTTGCAGGTTACAACATTACACTCACCCCCCAAACTTCTCTAATGGTCTACCTCAGTCTCTACTTCTTATTAGTCCTAGCAATACTTTCTAGTCCCCCAAAAAAGCCCTTGTTACTAGGATGTACTTAGCTTTAACATATTTCATCTTCCTCCTTGGAATCACTATATCTCTTACTTAGCCCCTTTCTTCATTCTTCCTATCATCTTTATCTATCCCTCTCTTCCTTCCTTCCACTATATTCTCTCTCTATTCCCTCTCCCTTCCTTCCTTTTTTCACCTTCCCCCTTTCCTTTCCCTTAACCTTCTTTTTCCTCCTTCTCCCTCCCTTTTTATGTTCATATCTCAATACCATACCCCCAATGTTTGAATCTTAGCATAATCTAACTACATCATTCTGGCTCCAGTTCTACATTTAAAAATCCATGATGTCATCAAATAGTCTTGCAAAATTTCCCTCATGCTTACAAAATACAAACTTGCATTTCCAAAGAATATCCATAAACTTTAAAAAAAATATATTTTCAAAAAGTCCAGTTAGAAAATAAACAAAGGACATGAAGATATATTTCACCAGAGCATATACAGATGGAAAATTAACAGACAAAAACATCATTAGCCACCAGGAAAATGGAAATGAAAACTACAATGAAGTATCACCACATGTCTATTATAACAGCTAAAATGAAAAACAGTGACAATGTTGGAAAGGATGAGGAGAAACTAGATATTTCATATACTGCTGATAGGAAGGCAAAATGATACAGCCACTCTGAAAACAGTATGGCAGCTTCCTATAATACATTATATGTTAAAAAAAAAAAAAAAGAAGATAGTAGGAAGGGAAAAATGAAGGGGTTGGAAATCGGAGGGGGAGATGAACCATGACAGACTATGGACTCTGAGAAACAAACTGAGGGTTTTAGAGGGGAGGGGGGCGTGGGGAGATGGGTTAGCCTGCTGATGGGTATTAAGGAGGGCAAGTATTGAATGGAGCACTGGGTGTTATTTGCAAACAATGAATCATGGACCACTACATCAAAAAGTAATGATGTAATGTATGGTGACTAACATAACATAATAAAATAAATTTTTAAAAAAAAAATCTATTAAAAGAACCCTATTGTTAATTTTGTCTGGTATTTAGAAAACGCAAGTCTTTGTTTAGCTCAGGAAAATTTCCACCAAATAGTTCCTCAATGATGACTCCATTTTTATTGGTTCTTCTTCTGAAATTCCTAATATTTATAGGGATGCCTGGCTGGCTCAGTTGGGGGAGCGTGCAACTCTTGATCCTGGGGTCATGAGTTCAAGCCCCACACTGGGTGTAGAGATTACTTAAAATAAATAAATAAATAATTAAAAAAAAAGAACACATGCTACTTTGCATATGACTTTGCAAGCACAGTCTTGGGCATTTATCACAAAGGAATGGGAATTCACATCTACGCAAAAACCTGTACATGAATGTTCATGGAAGCTCGATTTGTAATAGCCCCAAACTGGAAATAACCAAAATGCCCCTGGATAGGTAAATTCCATGATATTTAGAATTGTTCTTAACAGAATAACATTTCTTAGGAGAGTTGAATTAATACAGGATTTATATTAAAAAGTAGTATCCATTAAAAAATTTTTAAGAAATTTGTCTTTCTGCAAACAATGCAAAACAAACCAAACCTGAGCTTTGCATTAGACTAAAGGCAAAACAATGGAAGCCTGTGTCTTGGTGTTACTTTAGTTATGTACTTGGTTTTAGTTAGGGTCTCAATGTTAGATGACATTAGTGAACATTTTTATATCTAACAAAAGTTAATCAAGAAAACTACTTAAAAAGAAAAAAGAAAACTACTTCTATTCCCTTGCCCAAACCCTTACTGACTTTGTTTTTATTTTCTAAATTCTTTCCATTTTTCCCCAACATGAAAAATTCTTAAATTGCCACAATACCTTATGCCATAGATTATTTTTGTTTTTATTCTTTATTATAATTATGAATGTAATACATAAATATTGTCCCCTTTTCAAAATTCAAACAATGCAGAAAAAGCAAAAATCCCCTCAGAACCACTTCCAAGTTCTCAGCCCAGGTATAAGCAGAAGCAAATACTTTTATTATTATGGATTGTGGCTTTTCATACCTTTACTGTGACTTTACATACATATTAAGTATCAAAATAAATGGTATAAAAACATACCGTTTTAAGAGGGGTTTCCCTTAGATGTCTATATCCAGTGAGTAACCTCCAGTATTATTCCCTCTCAAGGAAAACCTTTATGTTTCACTAACCTCTTACTACTCAGCTGCTTCTCAATAGTCTTTGTTTATCTCTGAATACAGGCACTGGTGAAGCATTCTCAGCAAAGTGCTTCAGGCTAAAAACAGATGTTAATTAAAAATGCTGATAACCCATGACACCTGTTGTTTCACACTTCTTTTGCTCCAGCCCCAGTCTGCCAAATCTCATCCTTTATTTCAGTAATTCTCTGCAGCTTTTCTTCCATTCCAGCTGTAGGTCTTCCACTGTAGTGATCATTTAAACTTAATAGGAAAGCCATGTTTTACTGAACAAACCTGTCAGGATGACTACACACACAGTCAGCTCAAGGAATCCAACATCACAGCTCTAAGAATGAACTACATTCTAATGATAAATGTCAATTGTCCGGACGTGATATCGCAACAATTTTAACTATGGGAACAGGAACTTAGAAATCATTTAAATGTATGTCTCTCTTCCATCTCTCCTTCAGATCTCAACAGAGAATTTTCATGGCAGGACAAGATAGAAGAAAGGAAGGGAGTATGTCTAACCCTGAGAGAGACCAGGTCAGAATTCACAGTGACCTTAATCACGTAGACACGGAGTTAGAAAAGATTAAAGTTCTTGAAGAATAACTACAGTTAAGTCACTGAAAAGGAAATAAATTATATAAAAGTGATAAGATGGGGAAGGACATGAAGAGTCACAAAGATTTGCATAGTGGATCATATAAAGTACTTAAGACTTATAATGTAATATTGTGGGCTAAATAGCTAGTGAAGTAATAAATATATAAGCTTGAATAAACAAACTGATCATTGACCACTAACTATAAATTATACTAAGCATGGGGCTGCCACCTCAGCAGATAGAATAATATAAAGCTTTGAGCTCTATTCTGCACTTTTGGTATAGTGGAGGACACACAGTAAATAAATACTTGTTGAGTGAATCAATGTTTTCAAAAACTAAAGAAAAATTTGGAGAAGATTCCACAGAAGCAAAAATAAAGAAGTGGTTTGAAACTAAAACCACCTGAGTGTGGTTCACACTACACCAAGCACCTGTATCACCACACAGGGTAGAAAACTCCCACTCAGTTGTATGTTGGTAGCACATGACCTGCCCAAGCACCAGCCTTATCTTTCATTCTTTTGCAGACAATACAAGTGAGGGGAGTGGGAATAAAGAATAACAGTGAGGACAACACTGACAAAGGGTAAAGCTGTACTTATCAAAGAGAGACGGGATGAAGCAGCAAAGCTCCAAGATTCATAGCATCTCCAGGGAAGGGAAATTTACTTGAAAGTTTGGAGTGGAAGAGGAAGGTTTTATTTTTTTTTCCTTTTTAATGAGGTAATGTCACAAGCATATACAGGTAAGATCAAAAGAATCCCATTTTTCTGGCAGTTGTGGGCGGGGTGGGAAAGGGAGAGAGAGGTAAGAGAGGATGCCTGAAAATAGAAAAACACTGTTCTAAAGAAAATGTGTTATTCTTATCTTGGCCATCAGTGATGTATTTATTAATATTACAGTCTCATGACTATGAATAGGACCCAGTACTGTCAGGAAAATGAATTATGCTAATAACCCTGGTCTGCTAGGCTCTGCTTCTCCAATGAAGTTTAGGAGAGGCTGAATGTGTGAAATCTGAGGTGTTAGTACAGATTTGAATAATGAACTTGCCCCTTCAGAGATTATTTACTTGATGTTAACACAAAAGTTTTGTTTCCACAAATTAAATAAAATTTCTTAACCACTGTGCTTGCGTGAATGTTTCATTTACACACTAGGCTATTCTGAGGCATACTTTCTGCTTCAGTTTTCCTGTAACATAAAAGCCTGTAAAGATCATCATTTGGGGTACAATTTTAGTATTGTTCTTCATTTGTGATCAAAAACTTAAATTAGAAATTAAAAAATATGTAGATGAGTATAAAGAAAAACATAATTATTATTGTTAACTAATCTAGATACATACAGTTGACCCTTGAACAGTGTATGGGTTGGGGGCCTGAGCCCCTACATAGTTGAAAATTCATGTATAACTTTAGACTCCCTCAAAACTTTTTTTTTTTTAAAGATTTTATTTATTTATTTGACAGAGACACAGCAAGAGAGGGAACACAAGCAGGGGGAGTGGGAGAGGGAGAAGCAGGCTTCCCGCCGAGCAAGGAGACTGATGTGGGGCTCGATCCCAGGACCCTGGGATCATGACCTGAGCTGAAGGCAGACGCTTAACGACTGAGCCACCCAGGCGCCCCTAGACTCCCTCAAAACTTAACTACTAATTACCTATGATTGACTGGAAGGCTTACCAATAACATAAACTATCAATTAACACATATTTGTATGTTATATGTATTATATACTGTATTCTTACAACTAAATAAGCTAGAAAAAATATTAAGAAAATCATAAGGAAGAGAAAATACATTTTTAGGTTTGTACTATATTGAAGAAAATCCATGTATAAGTGGACCTGTGCAGTTTAAAACCATGTTGTTGAAAGGTCAACTGTATATACTTACACTTATTTCATTAGATGTTTTCTGATATGCACAAAATAATCACCCTTGTTTTTATAAAACGGATATGTATTCATAAAAAAGAATTCAAACAATGCAAAAGGGCAAAGATCAAAGTATAAGTCACTCCCACGTTGCAATAAATACCCCAAAATTTCCATTGTTCTCATTAGGCATACATCATCCCAGACATCTTTGTATAGGTATATAAAGTAGATGGAGGGATACCAAGAAATTCTTTATGTAGGGGCGCCTGGGTGGCTCAGTCGGTTAAGCGATTGCCTTCGGCTCAGGTCATGATCCTGGAGTCTCGGGATCGAGTCCCGCATCGGGCTCCCTGCTCGGCGGGGAGTCTGCTTCTCCCTCTGACCCTCCCCCTTCTCGTGCTCTCTGTCTCTCATTCTCTCTCTCAAATAAATAAAATCTTTAATAAATAAATAAAT
>NC_138378.1:70387262-70400265 GCF_054177405.1 Leptonychotes weddellii | reverse complement strand
CCAGAAAGTGGTTGCTTTTCTGATGAGAGAGTTGTTGCTCTTCTTTTCTTCGATCTCCTGTTGAGTTTGTAGGTGTTCAGAATGGTTTGATCCCTATCCAGCTGAATTCCTGAGAGGAGTCGAAATCCAGGTCTCCTATTCCTCTGCCATCTTGCTCCGCCCACTAAAATGTTCATCTTTTAATGCTGATCTATGATGAGATTTTATGTATTTCACTTTTGCAAATTTCTTTCCTATTAATATCAGTCCATGGGCATATGGTTTTAATTGAGTATATTCACCAATTAGATGACATTTTTAGAATTCTGTTAACTATAAGACTTAAAGAATGCCATTTAGCATGTCATTTTAGTACAAATTAATCACTCCCAGTTAAAATTCCTCAGATGCATAAATAGACTTTGGAATATGGAAATTTCTGTTGCACTTGCATCAAGGTTGAAAAACACTGTTGTGGATTGAAATCAGAAAGGAATTTGTGTAGAATGGAGATCTCCCTTTATTTCTTCAAAATTCAGGAAATGTATAACACAGCCTGAGATTACTTGCAAGTCAAAAAAATGGCAGTTATCATTGAAATTACTTTATCATACTATAAGTTTCATATATAAGTACTATTTTGCCTTGCAATTTTAGATTGAAATAGTTTTAAGTCTGTAGCATAAGCTAATTCCAAAGCCATTTAGAGATAAATAAGAATGGTGAGCACAATTTTTCCAACCATTTAAAAATGTAACACCATTTTTAACTTGAGGACTCTACAAAAGGCAGGCTATATTTGGCCCATAGGCCATACTTTATGGACCCCTGCTCTATAAAGTCCTATATTCCCAGTAAATGTATGTGTCTGAGTCTCCAAAACTTTGCAACCAGTAAATAATCCTTTTCATAATTTATTTTAATTCCAGTATAGTTAACATACAGTGATATATTAGTTTTGGGTGCACAATATAGTGATTCAACCATTCTGTACATTACAGGTGCTCATCATGACAAGCTTACTCTTAATCCCCTTCACCTATTTCATCCATCCCCCCACCCCCATACACCTCCTCTCTAGTAACCATTGATTTGTTTTCTATAGTTAAGAGTCTGTTTCTTGGTTTGTCTCTTTTTTCTTTGTTCATTTTTGTTTTGTTTCTGAAATTCCACATGAGTAAAATCATAGGATATTTCTCTTTCTCTGATTTATTTCACTTACTGTTATACTCGATAGCTCCATCTGTGTCTTTGCAAATAGCAAGATTTCATTATTTTTTTATTAGGGATTTTATTTATTAGAGAGCGAGCAAGAGAGAGAGCACAAGCAGGGGGAGGAGCATAGGGAAAGAGAGAAGCAGACTCTCCACTGAGCAGGAAGTCTGATGCAGGACTCATGACCTGAGCCAAAGGGGATCATGAGTTGAGCCAAGATCATGACCTGAGCCTAAGGTAGACACTTAACTGACTAAGTCACCCAGGCTCCCCAAGATTTCATTATTTTTATGACTGAATAATATTCTGTTGTGTTTATGTACCACATCTAGTATATCCATTCATCAATCGATGGACACTTGGGCTCCTTCTGTATCTTAGCTATTGTAAATAATTCTGCAATAAACATAGAGGTGCATGTATACCTTTGAATTCATGTTTTTGCATTCTTTGGGTAAATACCCAGTAGTGGGATTGCTGGATTGTAGGGTAGTTCTATTTTTAAGAGATTTTTTTTTGAGGAACCTCCACATACTTTCCCACAGTGGCTGAACTAGTTTGTATTCCCACCAATAGTGCAACAGGATTTCTTTTTCTCCATGTCCCAACCATCCCAAAGGTTTATTTTTGCTTTTGTTTTCCTTGCCTCAGTTGACATACCTAGAAAAATGTTGCTACGGCTGTCAGAGAAATTACTGCCTCTTCTAGGATTTTTATGGTTTCTGGTCTCACATTCAGGTCTTTAATACATTTTGAGTTTATTTTTATGTATGGTGTAAGAAAGTGGTCCAGTTTCTTTCTGTTGCAGGTTGCTGTCCAGTTTTCCCAATACCGTTTGTTGAAGAGACTGTCTTTTTCCAATTGCATATTCTTGCCTCCTTTGTTGAAGATTAATTGACCATATAAACATGGATTTATTTCTGGGCTCTCTATTCTGTTCCATGGATCTGTGTATCTGTTTTTGTTACAGTACCATATTTTTTTGATGCCTATAGCTTTGTTCAAATCTGGGATTGTGATACCTCCAACTTTGTTCTTCTTTTTCAAGATTGTTTTGGCTATTCAGAATCTTTTGTGGTTCCATACCAATTTTAGGATTACTTGTTCTAGTTCTGTGAAAGATGCTGTTGGTATTTTGAAAAGGATTACAATAAATCTGTAGATTGCTTTGGGTAGTATGGAAATTTTAACAATACTGATTGTTCTACTTCATGAGCATAAAATATCTTTCCATTGGTTTGTGTCATCTTCAATTTCTTTCATCAATGTTTTATACTAAGGGTACAGGTCTTTCACCTCCTTGGTTAAGTTTCTTCCTAGGTATTTTATTCTTTTTGCTGCAGTTGTAAATGGGGAATTTTTCTTAATTTCTCCTCCTGTTACTACATTATTAGTGTATAAAAAAGCATCAGATTTCTGTATATTGATTTTATATCCTGTGGCTTCGCTGAATTCATTTATCATTTCTAGTAGTCTTCTTTTGTAGAGTCTTTAGGGGTTTTTTTTATATAGTATCATGTCATCTGCAAATAGTCCAGTTTTACTTCTTCCTTACCAATTTGGATACCTCTGTCTGATTGCTATGGCTAGGACTTCCAGTACTGTGTTGAATAAAAGTGGTGACAGTGGGCATCCTTATCTTGCTCCTGATCTTAGGAGAAAAGCTCTTAGATTTTCACCATTGAATATGATATTAGCTATGGGTTTTTTATATATAGCCTTCATTATGTTGCGGTGTGTTCCCTCTAAACCTACTTTGTTGATGGTTTTTATCATGAATGCATGTTATACTTTGTCAGATTCTTTTTCTGCATCTGTTGATCATGTGGTTTTTATCCTTTCTCTTGATGTGATGTATCATGTTGACTGATTTGCAATATTTGCAAATATTGAACCACCCTTGCATCCCAAGAATAAATTCCACTTGATCAAGATGAATGATTTTTTAATGTATTGTTGGATTTGGTTTGGTGATACGTTGTTGAGTATTTTTGCATCTGTGTTCACCAGAGATATTAGCCTGCAGTTCTCTATTTGTAGTGTCTTTATCTGGCTTTGGTATCAGGGTAATGGCAATCTCAAAAGTGAATTTGGAAGCTTTCCTTACTCTATTTTTGGAATAGTTTGAGAGAATATATATTAACTCTTGTTTAAATGTTTGGTAGAATTCACCTGTGAGGCTGTCTGGTCCTGGACTTTTTGTTTCTTCGGAGTTTTTTTATTACAGATTCTATTTTCATTGCTGGCAGCAGGTCTGTTCAAATTTTCTGTTTGTTCCTGAGTGACCTTGGGAAGATTGTATGTTTCTAGGAACTTATCCATTTCTTCTATATTGCCCAATTTGTTGGCATATGATTTTTCATCATGTTTTCTTATAATTCTTTCTGGTTGTTGTTTTCTCCTCTTTCACTTATGATTTTGTTTATTTGAGCCCTCTCTTTTTTTTTGATGACTTTGGGTAAAAGCTTATCAATTTTGTTGATCTTTTCAAAGAACCAGCTCCTGGTTTCATTGACCTATTATCCTGTTTTTTTAGTTTCTATTTCATTTATTTCTCCTCTATCTTTATTATTTTCTTTCTTCTGCTGGTTTGGGGTTTTGTTTCTTCTTTTTCTAGCTCCATTAGGTGTAAGTTTAGGTTGTTTATTTGAGATTTTTCTTGCTTCTTGAGTTAGGCCTGTATTGCTATAAACTTCCCTCTTAGAAGAGCTTTTGCTTTGTCTCAAAGATTTTGGACCATTGTATTTTTTTTATTTGTCTCCATGTAATTTTTTATTTCCTCTTTGATATTTTGGTTGACCCATTTGTTGCTTAATAGCATGTTATTTAATCTCCATGTATTTGTGTTTTTTACAGATTTTTTCTTGTGTTTGATTTCTAGTTTTATAGCAATGTAGTCTGAAAAAATGCATAGTATGACTTCAGTCTTTTTGAATTTGCTGAAATCGTTGCAGCCTAACCTTATGATCTGTTCTGGACAGTAATCTATGTGCACTTGAATCAAGTGTATTCTGCTATTTTAGGATGGAATGTTCTGAATAGATCTGGTCCAGATCCATCGGTTAGATCCATCTGGTCCAGTGTGTCATTCAAAGCCACTATTTCCTTGTTGAATTTCTGTGTGGATGATCTACCCATTGATGTGAGGTGTTAAAGTACCCTACTATTATTGTATCACTATTGATTATTTCCTTTATGTTTGTTATTAGCTGCTTTATGTATTTGGAGGCTGCCATGTTGGGTGTGTAAATATTTAATTATTATACCTTCTTTTTGAATTGTTCCCTTTATGATTACATAGTGTCCTTTTTCCGTTATTACAACCTTCTGTTAAAGCTCATTTTGTCCAGCATAAGTATTGCTACCCTGGCTTTCTTTTCACATCCATTTGCATGATAAGTGCTTTTCTATCCCTGCACTTTCAGTCTGCATGTTCCTCTAGGTCTGATAGGCAGACATATAAATGGGCCTTGCTTTTTTTTATCCATTCCATCACGTCTTTTGATTTGAGCATTTTGTCCATTTACATTCAGAGTAATTGTCGATAGGTATGTACTTATTGTCATTTTATTACTTGTTTTATGGCTGTTTTTGTAGTTCTTCTCTGTTCCTTTGTTCTCTTGCTCTTTTCTCTCATGGTTTTCTGGCATTCTTAGTGATATACTTGGATTCCTTTCTCTTTATTTTTTGCATATTTAGTATCAGTTTTTGATTTGTGGTTACCATTATGTTTATATATAACATCTTCTGTATATCAGTGTGTGTTTAGTTGATGGTCACTTAAGTTTGAACCCATTCTAAAAGCACTATGTTTTTACTCTTTTCCCAGCCCTGTTTTATGTATATGGTGCCCTACTTTACATCCTTTTATTCTGTGAGGCCCTTGACTGATTTATATAGGTATATTTAATTTTAGTGCCTTTTTGTTTCCTACTTTTCTTTCTCTTGCCTATGGACTTGCCTTTCCACTCAGAGTCCCCTTTAACATTTCTTATAGGGCTGGTTTAGGGTGAGGAATTCCTTTAATTTTTATTTGGGAAATTCTCTCTGCTTGTATTATGAGTGATTGCTATGTTGGATAGAGTATTTTTGGCTGCAGGGTTTTTTTCTTTCAGCACTTTGAATATATCATGCCACTCCTTTCTAGCCTACAAGTTTCTGCTGAGGAATCCACTGACAGTCTTACAGGATTTCCCTTGTATGTAACTCTTTTCTCTTGCCGCTTTTAAAATTCTCTTTTTTGTTTGTTTTTTGTTTTTCCATTTCAATTACTATGTGTCTTGGTGTGGGCTTCTTTGGGTTAATTTTTGGGGGAATCTTTGTGCCTCCTGGGTATAGATTTCTGTTTCCTTCTCCAGATTTGGGGAGTTTCCAGCTATTATCTCTTCAAATGAACTTTCAGTCCCTTTTCCCTCTCTCCTCCTCTGGGATTTCTATAATGTAAATGTTATTATGCTTGATGGTGTTGCTGAGTTCCATTAATCTATTTTCATTTTTCATTATTTTTTGTCCCTCTCTCTCCAGTCAGCTTGATTCCTCTCTGTTACTCTCTCCTGCAGGTCCGTGATCTGTTCTTCTGCTTCCTCTACTCTGCTATTTATTGCATCTAGTTCATTTTTTATTTCAGTTATTGAGTTCTTCGTCTCTCACTGGTTCTTTTTTTATGTTTTCTGTCTCTTTTTTGAAGGTATCACTGAGTTCCTCTACTCTTCTCAAGTCTAGTTGAGTATATCTTTATGACCATTACTTTAAATTCTCTATCAGGTGTATTACTTATCTCCATTTCATTTAGCTCTCACTGTGATTTTTCCTCTGTCTCATTTTGTCTAACTCTCTGTGTCTTTTTCTGTGTTTTAGTAAAGTCCACTATATCTCTTGCTCTTGAAAGTAGTGGCTTTAGGGGCGCCTGAGTGGCTCAGTCAGTTAAGCACCCAACTCTTGATTTCAGCTCAGGTTGTGATCTCAGGATTGTGGGACTGAGCCCCACATAGGGCTCTGTGCTCACCAGGGAGTCTGCTGGGGCTTCTCTCTCTCCCTCCCCTTTGCCCCTCCCCCCAACGCTCTCTGTTTCTCTTAAAGTAAATAAATAAATCTTAAAAAAAGAAAAGAAAAAAAGGAAGTAGTGACCTTATGAAGAGGAGGTCATGTAGTGCCTTGCAGTGCAATGTCCCCAGTTCACAGAACCTGGAGCTTCAGGGGTGTCTCCTGTGTGTGTTGCACGTTCAGTTCTGTGTGGCTAAGCTGCATTTACCTTTAGTTCTGTCATATACGATGACTCTCTTTGTCTTTTGTGTGCAGAGTTTGATCACTGTGTTGAAAATGGGCCATTCTGGGGCCATGTTGGGTTTGAGCTCAGTCAAGCCAGGCATTTACCAGAGATGCAGTAGCATCAAATTGCAAGGTGCTTTCCCTGTGTTAGCCCCTGAGTTTTTGTTGGTGGGTGGAGCCTGTAGTCAGACTTGATGTCTGCTCCCAGCCCACTTCTGGAGCCACAGTTGGAGTGTAGGGTTATCTTACCCTCTACTTTGGAGTGGTGCTCACCCCTGTCAGGGCTGCTTGCACACTGCCAGGCTTGTGGTACCACTTTGTATGGGATCCTGCCAAGGACATACTGGAGGAAGGAAGTCTGCTGTAGAATGTAGGGGTGGGGCATGTGGTGCCAGGATGGTCTTCACCAGTCTACTAAAGGAGAGGACCTACAGCCACCTGGGAAAACTTGTCAAGACTGGCGGGGGTGGGGATGCAGATCTGCAGAAGCATACCAGGGCAGGGTGCACTGTAAGTAAGCTAGGTGGAACATATTAGTACTGTGCTGTTTCCTGCAGGTATCCTATATTTAGGCTGGGGGTGGGGGTTGGACAAGGGAGTGAAATGGTGCCGAGCAGCATTTTGTTCTTGGAGAAGTCTCCCAAAGATCCCTGCCTCTCCAGCACATGCTCTGAGATTAGTAAATAAATCCCATATACCTCGGGCAGTTTTCAAACTGCTGCTTCTATGCTGTATTTCAGTGGGGCTGTTTGTAGTCAAAAAGATTAAGGGCAGGAAGTCAGTTTCCTGTTGTTCTCCCTGCTCTCCCAGAACCAAGCCCACTGATTTTTAAAGTTCTAGGTGTAATACCCCATTGACTGTAAGAACTCATGAAGTTAGGCCCTTCTGGTTTTCAAAGCCAAATGTTATGAGGATTTGTCTTCCCAGTGTGTCCCCCGTGCCTCGGATGCCTGGTGTGCCTGATGTGGGGGTCTGCTTCTTTCTCCTCTCCACATCTGCAGTGTCCCTCCTTCTTGGGGACAGTCCTGTGGGTCCATTTGGCTCCTGACAGCATCTCCACTTTTCCTGCCCTCTTTGACGTGGCTTCTCTGCATTTACCTGTAGAGAGTCTGGTCTGTCAGTCTTTGGGTCATTTTCTGGGTTATTTACACTGATGTGGGTGTTATCTAGTGGTATTTATGGGATGAGGTGAGCTAATGATCCTCCTACTCTGCCATCTTCCCTGGAAGTCTCTGCAGCCAGTAAATATTCTGAACTTTTAAAAACTTAAACAATTTGAAATTATATTTTTTCAATTGCACTTATTTGAATATTAATAAAGTGAAATATCTTTCATGAGTATAGGCCATTTATATTTCTTCATTGTAAACTGGTTGTTTATGTTCTTTTTCCATTTCTTAAAAGGTTTATTTCTTTATTCTAGAGAGAGAGGGAGAGGGAAAGAGAGATCTCAAGCAGATTCCCTACTGAGCAGGGAGCCCAATGTAGGGCTCACTCTCATGACCCTGAGATCATGACCTGAGCCAAAATCAAAAGTCAGACACTTAACTGACTGAGCCACCCAGGTGGCCCATCTTTTTCCATTTTTATTGCAATAATATTCCAGCAATCTTTTGCACACCAAAAATAGTTCAAAATCCTTTTTAGTGGCTATACCTACTTTAGTATTATTTTACACTGCTTTCTCCCACACATCCAATCTAAGTAAGACTCCTTCCATATTCAAAGATATACCATTGCCTAACACAACTTTTTTCAATCTTCTGTATGTATATATATGCACCAGATACTAATTCTGTCGCTTTTTCTCTATTTTCCCTCCTAGCATAACTCTTATTTGTCCTTCAAGACTCAGAGCAAGGATCAGTTCCTTCTCTTCAGCTCCACAGCAAATATTTGTGCAAATATCTGTTATAAAACCTATCACACATTATGTAATTAACTGTTCACAATGATCTGTCTCCCCACTGGGCTCACAGCTTCTTGAGACATGGAATTGTAATTGATCTCTATATTCCAGAACAATGCCTAACACTTAGTAGGCACTGATTATTTGCTGACTGTATGAGTTCAAGATAATAGTAATATTAATAATGTTAACAAAGTAGTATGTGCCAGACACATAAATGTCAGAGACAAATTTGTGTAGTTGTATTTCTTGTAAAATGCTTATCATAATATTATATACAATTGAATTTTGAAGAAGTCATCTCAGATATTAAAATCTCCCCAAAGAACATAGCAATAAATGTTTTTATTTCCTGACAAAACTGAGTATGTCGAACATTTGGTTTAAAAACTTGTCTTTTTCCCTGAAGAATTAAAATAACTTATTTAAATAATGCTATTAGGTAATAGTTATAATCTACAATTCAAGAAAATTTGCTTATACTAGAAAAGAAAACTGAATTAAAACAAAAAATATTCATCAGCCATGTCTGTTTTGTAATCTGAACAGTAAGCTCTTTTGCTCAAAATCTTTGTAACTTGACCAAGATTCATTTGGATTAATCTTTTATTTTGTTTTTTTTCCAAAGGACATCCATTACTTTGCACTAGATAAGGGTGAATTGGCACTAGCTGAAGTGGCAAGAAAAAGAGCTAGTGACATTGATGCAGAATCAATAACCTCTGGAGTTGGTAAGAATTAATGCTGGTTTTTTTAAGTGCTTTTTGTTTCAGTCAATACTTACTCAGTATCATGTATATTTATGTTTGTAAGGCCCGGTTGGTTAATTTGAATTACTTTCTTTGTAAAGAAAGTGACTTTTAAAAAAGAATTAAGCCTGGGTAAATAGTACAATATGGATATATAAGTGGGAACAGTGTTGATATAAAAATTAATAATCACTGATTAATCACCATTTAGCAAAAAGTCAAAAAGACACTGTTTTCATAAGATTTTTGAGGTAGTTTATTATCATAAGTGCTGTTATTAATATTAGCCAACACAGAAACTTATATAATTATTTATACACATAGACATGTCATATCTCAAAAGAATTCTGTCCTATATCAAAGTATTTCACATGGGCTTTTAGGTTTGATGGGTGACTTGTTTTCTTTTAGAAGCCACTAGTCGTTTTACAGTGTAGTCTTCCAAAGAAGACCAATCAGAAACCTATTTAATCTAAAGGTCCATACAAAACTTTACAATATATAAAAATGATAGTTTTAAAAACTATTATAATATCAACATGAGCTTCCTTTTCCCTAAACTTAATCTAATGTGACTAAATCTGGAATTATTGATCTCTGGACATCCCAATTCCTATTCTTCCTGGTATTTACTATTCCTAGATTAGGCAAAGGGCCCTCAGAATTGCAAAAGAATTCATTTCTTTGTGGAACTCCTGAGAAAGGAAGTTTTAGTAGATTTCTACTTTGTAAGTTTGCTTCAAATTATTATAACAAGCCTCTCCAGTGATTGATCATCTTTGTTTTTATAATGCTGTTTGCAGCCAGAAGGAGCAATTGCCAGCTTCTCTTTAAGGATGGAGGTTTTGCATTTTAAAGCTATTTAAAGTTACTAAGGGTGAAAAGGAATGTGAAGAAATTATCACAAAATTTCAGAAAAAGGAAGAAACTCCACTATTCGCCAGTATGCTTTCTGTGCCCTGTGAATGCTTTGATTAGATTCCTGTAGCCAGCTGGTACTTCCTAGCCAGAGTCTTTTTGAGCCCTGCCTCATTTCTAGCAAATATCTTTCTTCACTGAAACCCTGTATCTCCCTGCTTTTCAGCCTTTTTTTTTCAGGGCTTTACTCTCTGACCTTGATTACTCCCTTGACAAAGATACCATTCAGTAACAACAGTAACTATCAAGAGGTGAACATTCAGATGAATGTTCTACTCCACTTTTATTCTAGAAAACTGGGGTGACTCCCACTCAAAATTAGAAAAGGAATTAGGAAAGAATCTCTAGTTTTTTAATCGTAGTTTCTGTCTAGTTCTTCCATATAGCCCACATCATGCTGGGGAAAGCTAATTTTCTCTCAAGTTCCTTCAATTTAGTTCAACTCTGCTCTCTCAGACATTTCTGAAAGCAGAAAATAATTAAGTTTTTGGCTTTCAAAAGTGTTGCTTGATGCAAGCAAGAAGGTAAATTATGTAACATAACAAGAGCATTCAAGTTGAAGTATTTCAAGGGCGCCTGGGTGGCTCCGTCAGTTAAGCATCTGCCTTCAGCTCAGGTCATGATCCCAGGGTCCTGGGATCGAGTGCCGCATCGGGCTCCCTGCTCTGTGGAAAGTCTGCTTCTCCCTCTCCCTCTGCCTGCCACTCCCCCTGCTGTGCTCTCTCTCTCTCCGTCAAAGAAAGAAATAAGATCTTTAAAAAAAAATAAATAAGTTGGAGTATTTCAGTCTACATGGAAGAGTCTGTAAAAATTATCACATGTGGTAGCCATCAACATAACTAAAAGCAAGAGTTGCCGAAGGATAAGTTCAATGATAATAATCTGAACAGTTTGAAAGTTTTTTATTTAAATTTTTTATTAAAGTATAACATACATACAGAAAAGCACACAAATCATAAATGTAACTCAGTAGATTTTCACAAAGTAAACACATTCTTGTAACCATCATCCAGACCAAGTAACATACATTACCAAGACCACACAAGCCCTCTCATATCCACTTTAAGATACTACATCCCAGCCGAACTATCTTTACTTATAATAATATAGATTAGCTTTACCTTTCTTTCAAATTTTAAATAAGTGGAATCTATATTATTCTTTTGTTTTTGGCTCCTTTCACTTAACTTTATGAGATTCTTTTATATTGTTGTATATAAGTAATTCTTTCCTTTTTATTATATAACAGTATTCCAATAGATGAATATATACAATTTTATTTATTCTATGCCAGATATTTGAATTCTTTCAAGTCTGGGGCTTATTGTGAATAGTGCTGCTATGAATATACTTGTGTTTGTCTTTTAACAGATGTATACACAGATCTTCTGGGTATGTGCTTAAAAGTGGATTTGCTGGGACATAGGATATATTCATATATTCAGCTTTAGTAGTGTGGAGAGGAAAAAAGTTTTCCTCTGTCCTTCAAGGTTTTTCCACCCGAACTAAAAACCAGATTTACACAAGACTGATTAATAGAGAATGTTGGCTATTTGTATTTAAATTTAAAAAAACCCAAGGAAAAAAAAAGACTGATTAATAGAAAATGAAACAAGGTTTAATAATATATATACCTCCTGTACACATGGGAGAGACCCAAGAAAACTGAGTATCTCACCAAAATAGCTGAAGCCATCACCTTAAATACCATCTCCATCTAAAGACAAGAGAAGATGTAGGTAGAGGATCGTTTATGGGAGGTTACCATAAAAAGCATAGTAAAAAAGGCTAAAGTTGTCATGCAGATTTAAGTTCATGCCTTCTCCACTGATAACAGTTTCTAGGCATCTAAGAGTCATCCCCCTCTTCCTGATACTGAGGGAGACACCCTTACAAATGGAGATTTCCCTTATACATGGAAATGTCTCTTAAGGGAGGGAAACTGGGATTTCAGAGATATTCTTGTGTCTACAGTTTCTTAAAAAATACCAGCTTAGAATAATCAATATGCCAAAGAGGCATATCTTTTTTAATCAAATTTATATATTCTTGTTTTTATTTAAATTCCAGTTAACATACAGTGGTGTAATATTAGATTTCATTCTTTTTTAAGGCTGAGTAATATTCCATTGTATATATATATACCACTTTTTCTTTATCCATTCATCAGTCGATGGACATTTGGGCTCTTTCCATAATTTGGCAGTTGTTGATAAAGCCACTAGAAACATTGGGGCGAACGTACCCCTTCAAAGAAGTATTTTTGTATTCTTTGGGTAAATATCTAGTAGTGTGATTGCTGGGTCATAGGGTAGTTCTATTTTCAATTTTTTAAGGAACCTCCATCCTGTTTTCCAGAGCGGCTATACCAGTTTGCATTCCTACCAACCCACCAGTGCAAGATGGTTCCCCTTTCTCCATATCCTAAAGACGCATAGCTTATGGTAGAAAAATCTGCTCCCCTACAGTAGCTATTTCCAGTTTTCCTAGGGAGTTGTAACAACTTATCTTCTCACCAGCAGTCCATAACAGTAGAGCTTGCCCCATCCTCAATGCATGATATTGTCTGTCTTTGCATTTTAGCCATTCTGGTGGGGAAGACATTAATATTTTGTAAATGTGATAGTGTATATATAGAATGTTTCTGGGCTCTTTATTTCACTGGTCTCTGTACTTGCACAAATATCTCAGTGGGTTTTTAATTGAAGTATAGTTGACACACAATGTTACATTCCACAAGTCTGTATCTTACGTTATGCTCACCACAAGCATAGCTATCATCTGTCACCATACAACGCTATTACAATACCATTGACTAGATTCCCTGTACCTTTCATCCCATGATTTCTTTTTTTTTATTATGTTAATCACGATACATTACATTGTGTTCCATGATTCATTGTTTGCGTATAACACCCAGTGCTCCATGCAGAACGTGCCCTCTTTAATACCCACCACCAGGCTA